>NC_046659.1:15827399-15885772 GCF_010883055.1 Belonocnema kinseyi | reverse complement strand
GGAGCTCTTCTTAATATTTTGACACCAAAATCATGTCGATACACCTTACCGACTGCGAGTAAAGCCACCCACGCTTTAACTTGACAGACTGTATGTCACTTTAAATTTGAAAAATCTCTGATTAACCATAGAGCTGATTACGAAAATCTGAATAATTGTACAGTAATACTTCCAATAGAGGAGGATGGTAGGAACATATTAAAGTTTAAAAATTACAGATAAAAAGAAAATGTACCATTTGCAGTATATGCAGACATTGAATGTTTGCTGGAACCAGTTAAAAATTTCAGAACCTAAAGTCTACCGTGAAAAGGATTGCATTGAATGGTTTATAAAAGAATTAAAAGATTTAGCGTTAAAAGTAAATTCTCTTTTCAAAAATCTAGTACCAATGGAAAAATTAACTTCGAAGCAAAAACAAGAATTTCAAAATGCAAAATTGTGTTACATTTGCGAAAAAGGTTTTAAGAAAGATAATGTTAAACATCGCAACCATTGTCACTTTACAGGTAAGTACCGTATTCCAGCACATGGAAGCTGCAACATTAATTACAAAGACTTTCATATCATTTCAGTAGTTTTTCATAATTTATCTGGCTACGACTCACACATTTTCATTAAAGAATTAGCACAAAGTTTTGAGGGACATGTCTCCTGACTACCTGTAAATAAAGAAAAGTATATCTCATTTACAAAAGATGTTCCAAATACTAGAGTTAAACTTAGATTTATCGATTCTTTCCGATTCATGCCGAGTAGTTTGGAAAAATTAGCCTCATATCTCAATGACAGCGAAAAAACAATAACTAGAAAATTTGGTAAAAATGACAGTGAATTCAATTTGTTAACAAGAAAAGGTGTCTTCCCATACGACTACATTGATAGTTGAAAGACATTACAGGGAGACAGTTCACCTCCAAAAGAGGCATTTTATTCCAAATTAAACGATTGCCGAATTTCTGACGAGGATTATCAACACGCTTGTAAAGTGTGGGAAACGTTTAATTTGCAAAATTTAGGGCAGTATTCCGATTTGTACCTCAAAACCGATGTTTTACTTTTGGCTGACATGTTTGAAAATTTTCGAAAAACTTGTTTTGCAACATATAAATTAGATCCATTGCATTGTTACACAGCATCGGTACTTTCTTTTGATGCAATGCTAAAGTACACTGGAATCGAACTACACTTACTGACTGATGTGGAAATGCGACTCTTAAATCAGAAAGAAATCAGAGGTGGCGTTTCACAATGCTCTAACCGTTTTGCAAAAGCAAACAATAGATTTATGGGGGAAGATTTTAATCCATGCGATCCGGAATCATACATTTTTTATTTGTATATTAACAATCAGTATGGTAAAGCTATGAGTGAGTTTTTACCATATCAAGATTTTGAATGGCTTGAAAATTTCGAAAATGTTCCAAACTTTTTCAATGTGCCCGATGATTTACCTGAAGGTTACATTCTTGAAGTGAATCTAGAATATCATAAAGATGCGGCACGATTTGCACAAGGACCTTCCATTATGTCCTGAACACTTTGTGCCTCCTGGTTCAAAGTGTCAGATTCCAAAATTAGTAACCAATTTGCTACTAAAGAAAAACTATGTACTGCATTACCGAAACCTAAAAATGTATAAAATTCAAGCAAAAAACGTGGCTAAAAGAATATATTGATTTAAACACTGAACACAGAAAAAGAGCAACCAATGAATTTGAGAAAAATTTCTATAAATTGATGAACAATTCTGTTTTTGTAAAGACCATGGAAAACGTTAGGAAGCACAAAGATGTCAAGCTTGTGACAAAATGGGAGGGGAGATATGGAGCAAAAGCTCTCATTGCTAAACCAAACTTTCATAGCTGTACCATATTTGATAAAAATATAGTTATTGTTGAGATGAACAAAACAAAGATTTTTTTAAATAAACCTATCTACATTGATTTCACAGTCCTTGATATCTCAAAAATTATCACGTATGATTTTCATTACAACTATATTCTACCAAATTTTGGAAATTCTGCAAAATTGCTATATACAGATACAGACAGTCTCATCTGTCATTTCACTGTTCCCAACTTTAACGAATATATCAAACGAGACATCCATAAATTTGACACATCAGATTATCCAACAGACAATGTTTACGGAATGCCTCCAAAAAATATAAAAGTTTTGAGATTAATGAAAAATGAATGCAACGGAAAAATAATGACTTAATTTGTGGGTTTGAGATCAAAATTATATGCATATAAAGTTTTGTATGAAGAAGATGAAAAAAAGAGAGCCAAAGGTATAAAAGTATCAACACTGAAAACCATAACATTCGATGACTATAAGCAGACTCTTATTTCTTGTCAGAATCTGATTAAAACTCAACACCTAATCCGAAGCCGAAAGCATAAAGTGGACACCATCATCCAAGATAAGATTGCTCTCAGCTGGCATGATGACAAACGAATGCTGCTCCCTGGTACTACAGACACTCTTCCATGGGGATATAAATATAGAGCCTTATGATCCCATGGATACGATGCAATGTAAAAATGTATATAATTATTGATTATTTGTATATATGTAAAAAAAAATTGTCATTGTAGGCTATTAAGATTGTATATATGAGAAGAAAAACAAAAACGAGGTGAAATATGAGTTTAGGAGTGAGAGAGACAGATTATATACTGTATATAAAGCTTAATGAAACAGATTTATAGTATGCAGTGGTTGGAATGAAAATAATCTTTTGTAATTTAAATATAATGTAGAGTGTATGTATGTAAAAATTATAAGAAGGAATCGAAAAAAACAATTGTTTGTAAAAAACACAAGTTATTGCAAAATAAAAATAGTTGAATATAAAATGGTGTTTTTTATTGAATACAACCCTGAAAAAATATAATTTTAAGTGAATTTCTTTAAATCAAAAATTATTTGCTTGAATTAAAATTGAAAAAAAGTTAAATGCAGAGAATTTTTCTGAAACTGATTTAGCTATCGAATGCAATCTGATCCAGCAAATGTAATCTACCAATGCTGAGGATGACGTTTCTTGAAGCCACAATGCCAACGATGTTCACTACTGACCTACCCACTCGCATATATACTATTCGCACTTATTATAAGGACAAGGAACTTTGAGAAAAAAAAACACACAAGTTTCTTTTCATTTGCTTTTTTATTTAATTTGCAAAAAAATCAGTACATTATATGCTTAAAAATACGTAGATTAAATATATATGGAAAAAAATTTCTTATCTATGTAAATATAAATAATTATCAGCGTATAAGTACTGTTCTGAAATCATGCAATCTTCCAATAAAATTACATGTTCAATTGCGCAATTGGAAGAATTTTTATACATATGATTCGTACACATAATATTTTCAAGTTCATACATCTCACGCAATATCTGCAGTGAAGAAAATTTCAGATCAGACAGGTCAACAATTTCGCATGATATTTCTACAAATTGTTTCAACAAATTCTTTTTTTCAATCCTTTTACACAAATTGTTGATACATCTTCTACAGTATCCTCGAGTTTTACAGGTACTAAAGAATACGGCAATTTACCAGCATTCCATGGTATTCCATGATGATTGCGCTCTGTCCATTTGTTTATAGACTTATATTTTGGTGGAACGTCTTTCCACATGCAGGGTGGTTGAAAGAGGAAAGAATATGGTATGTTGTCTGTTTCATCAAAGAGTGGTAATACAGCCAATTCTCTCAATACAAATTTATTTTCCGGCAACTTGAAGCCCTGCATATCCACCAAGTACTGCATCTTGAATGCAACTAAATTATTTCTAATTTATTGCAGCATTTTTATACCAACTTTTTCACCACCTCACTTATTGGTTTATACTCAACTATACGATCGTGCAAAATTAAGCAATATGCCGATGTTTGAGCGGAAATATTTTTACTAGTTTGAAATTCCAAACGAACGCCAACTGGCCCGTATTTCAGTGACTCATTCTGTTTAGCGCAGTCAATCACTACTAGAGGTGCATGATCTATAAATTCTCTTCTCGATAGCAGTGGTTGTGGTTATTTAACATAGTAATTAGCTTGAAAGTTTGTATGCATTTCATAAAGCAGAGCATACTGATTTCGATTAATATCAAGATTCAAATTACTATAAGGATAGCATTGATCATTTAAAAATAGTTTTACATTAGTCAAATTGCAATGATCAAACTTGCTACAGTTTCTAGTAGTATTATTTTTTGTGTTTGTCTGAAATCCAAGTACAACAAATCTTGGTTTTTCCAATTGTGTTGAAGTTTTTACAGTCCAAACATGGTTTGAAGTCACTGGAACTAGGGGATATTCATATAGTTCCCAAGTTCGTAAACTTATTGGAATAGATGGATCTTCTTCAATATATTTTAGCAACTGAAATTTTCGTGAATCAGACAGTCTAACGCTAGGCAATAACTACTCTATTTTATTGATTTCAGTTTTATACTGCTCAAGAGGAGCTGTTTGCACGATGGCATTTGCATTACTCTGTGATCTGATCAAAATGAGTTCATGTTTAGCATTGACAATAATTTTGTGATAATCTTCAGCAAAACCAAATATCATGCTAAGAGGTATGGCTATATCAAAGTAGCAAGTGACGTTTGTTAGTGATTGATTGTTATTATTTACATCAAGCCAACCAGTATTCTGTATGTATCGTGATTGTCCTGGATTTAGAGATACATAATTTTTCATGAAACTAGTCAGACCAACATTTTTGTTTCTATCAATTTCTATTGCATTGATTTCATATCTTGCTTCTTCAACCAAATGACAGATGGCATCAGAAACTAAAGATGTGTTTGTCACTTGTGCTCCATCAGTTTTTACGATTCTTCCATGTACGCGAAGTGAACTTTTGCTCGGCAAAAGACACTGGTCCTGATTTTGAACAACGATCCGAATTTCATCACTATTGTTGAAGGTCGATGAGGCATAAAGCTGATGTGCATGAATTTCACAGTGTGCAATCGACTCATCAAAGATGATTGGTGCTTGAATATTCGAAATTTCCCCTTCCATGACAAATAATCAATCGCTGATAGACAAATTGACAGATGCAGGTGCAAAAAATCTTAAATCTCTTTATTCTCTTCTTCTTTTTCTGAGCTTCAGGCCTAGATTTTTTAGGAAGAGAGCACTTTAAGGTGTTAACCCTTTGACTGCTCTTTGTCGACTGATTAGTTTGTGACATTGTGCTGGTTTATTATAACCAAAGCCAATCTTTTGGTTGAAAGCGATACCCATTATTAGAGAGACTTGATGTGCAGTCTGATTGTTACAACTTCACCACGAAAATTGAATAAATACCCGTCTTGATTAACTATACGAAGCTGTATATGATCTATTGTCTGCACAACGACTGGTGAGTAAATGACATGAGATGGTACTTACACTATCTTATATCCAGGCCGCACTAGAGGGAAAAATTCATGAATAGTATGTACTTTCCTATCATTAATCTATGCACCTATAGTTATGCTACACTCAATTGTCAAAGAATTCACTTTTATGATGGATACCGGTTAATCAGATTCATAAGCTTGCTTAGCTTCTAGTCTGCGTGGTGAAAACCCTAGCAAATGACCGATGGAATCTTCAGGTTCGAAATTTGTACCGTGACTGCAGTAAATTCCACTTTTTAAAGTATTATTGTTTAGTTTAATATGAATTTCAATACCCTTGTTTATCAAAGCATTCTGTAGATAGCGCTCTATGTCACTTATTTCATAACTTCTTGTAGGTATTTCAATTATTTCATCACCCACATAAAATTTACTTTGGCCAATGTCTACATTGGGTATTGAATTAATGGTTAGAAATTCAACGAGAACAAGTGCGTAATTTTTATAAGGAGACAACTCAATTGGAGGAAAATAGTGCGTTTCCAAGATTAAAAAAGTTCCTGATAATGTTCCAAGATTGAAAAAGTTCCTGATAATGTTAGCGTCAATGAATCATCCATAATGACAGCTAGCGTTCAACTGACTTTATAATGAAAATTTCAGCACTTATATAGATTAAAAGTACTCTTATATTTTAATTCATTGCATAGAAATTGCAGACATAAATGTCCACATACGAATGTATCGTAATTTTGATATCTCTCGTGATTATACTTTATGCTACCAACACCGAAATACTTGAAGAGATCCGAAGGTAGCCGAAGATTAACAATAGCACATTCATATTTACGTGGCCCACCCTTTGGTAATTCATTTCGCATAAAAATACCTCGAAAATGTGGAATCTTCAAAGATTTTGCAAATTCCAGTAAATCTGCATCAGTCAAGGCTCGATGAGGTAGCTTCACTTTGAGTTTTTGACTTGCGTTTGAGTCCTACTCCGTGTTTATATGGTTTTAGATGAAGCCCTAATCCTTGGCTACTATATATGGCTTCAAGTATAGACCTTTTTTTAAAGCAATGGCTTCCATCGTTTCATTATGTCGTTTACTATCTGAAAGTTGTTGTTTTGTCGAATTTGCATCATTCACAGATTTAGCTATTCCCGCAGCTCCGCCAGCTAGTGCTCCAACAGCACTGAGACCCGCAAAAACAGGTATGAGGAAGGGTAAAAATCCTCCTACTTTGGCTGGTACACGTAGAATACGAGGTTTATTCACATTTCTTCTTCCACCAGCGTTCATCACAGCTGCGCGGGCGCCTCTGAGTGCAGATTTAATGGCAGCTTGTTTATAATTTCTTGAAATCATAGACTTTTTAACTGCAGCAACAATTTTTCTCAGTGTCGTGGTAGGTCTTCTATTCTTGCTGAGACCCATCCCAAATTTTGATTTCACCTTCATTGCGTTTGTAACTCCCAAAGCGGCTGCCTTTTCACCTATACCAGCGTCTGGAGCAAAGACACGTTTCCAAGCTTTTTCAGCTAGTACACTGTCAGCTGAGTTTGTAGCCTCTACATTTTCTCTATTTTGTGAGTAGGCTATATCGTGCTCTTTGCAAGCAGCGTCCAGTGGATTGATTCCCGGATCACCTCGTGCTAATCTTTTGGCTAGTTTCGTACCTGGGCCACAGTACTGGTAACCAGGCAAATGCAATTCAAACGGCAAATTGTTGATGATTCTGTTGAGCAAGCCTCTCCCACGTTTTGCCTGCTTCACGGTTCGTTTACGACTGACTGTTTTGCCTCTGTGAACGATCATATCTATGCAAGGGATACTTTCAGACTGAAGGTCAACCTATATAACCAAGACATTTATAGGTTTTCCAATCAGTCTTTGTCAAGATGCAGTTTAAAGCACAACCTGTGAAACTACCTATTCAAAATTTTGATTCGCTTGTTCAAAAAGAGAATATAGAAAAATGGCTTGAGATTTGAAAATATTTACATCTACTTAAAATCTCTAAACAACCAAAGTATGGATTTTTAGAAAAAGTCCTTCAATCAGTAGATGGCCTTGAGTACTATCCTTTCAATGAGCATGAAGAGGTTATAATGCCAAGTGAAGCGAAATCCAACTCAGTAATTGTATTTGATGATGTGACTTGTGAGAAACAAGATAATATAAGAGCATTCTTTTCCATGGGTAGACACAAGGATGTCGACTGTTTATACTTGATTCAGACATATGCTCATATTCCTAAACTTCTTGTACGCGACAATGTTAATTTACTTCTGTTATTCAAGCAAGATGAAATGAATCTAAAACACATTTATGATGATCATGTAAATACTGATATGGCTTATTCGCAATTTAAAAATGTGTGTTCAACATGCTGGAATGATGACAAGTATGGATTCGTTGTAATTGACAAGGATAGGAATCTTAACCAGGGTAGGTATAGGAAAGGTTTTGGTTGTTTCATAAATCTGAAAAAGTAATATATACATGTGTAATGATCAATATGAATACAGTCACAACTTAGACGTTGAGGCATCAACATGTCTTCGCGTCAGGAGAATTTTCAAAAGCAAAAGAATATTTTGCAACAAATTGCTAGAGCTAGTGAATCAATTCGACGAAAACATAGGTTAATAAAGTTGGGCAAAGAAACAGTTGTGCGCACATTAAGTGACACTTTCAAACCGATTGTTAATCCATTCGAAAAAATTGTTGGCGGTTTTAAGAATATTAAAAAAGTAAAACCAATTAGATAGAAAGAAGAAGCAAAGAATAAAGCTGAAGAAAGTATTGATGACGATTATTTGTCCTATAAATCAATTAATGACTGTGAGGAAGAAGCAGATGAGAATGTAGATCCCAGTAATTTAGAGACATCAACTGACAGACAACTGACAGACATGATTGCTAGAGACAAAAATCTAATGGATTACATTTACTGCGATGATCCGAATGAATTGGTAGACCAATTAGGCTTACTCCTAGCGTCTCAAGCAGCTGGTAATCCAAGTGACAATAATAGAAGTGTCAATAATACAATGATGATTGAAGCTTTGGAAAATTCCACAGATAAACTTTTTAAAAATGCGAAAATTGATGTTGGATCAATTCAAAAACTAGTGTATCGAAATTCTGAGCTCATTAGTCATTTAGACACCAGGCTGAATGCACTCAAAAATGGACACCGAGAAGCTGCAGTTAGTGAAGGAGCTGCACAAACCAGCTAGACGAAATTACGAATTTCGACATTTCGATATTCGTGGCATTGATGAGACCTGGCAAGCTGATCTTGTTGAAATGCAACCATACGAGAGAGTAAACAAAGGATACAAGTAGATCTTAACTGTAATTGATATATTTTCAAAATTTGCTTGGGCTGTCCCCGTTAAATCCAAGAAGGGTGAAGATGTAGCTGCAGCCATAGAATCTGTAGGAAAAGAATTTTACAATTCGCAATTTGAAAATCTTATGAAGCGATACGAAATAAATTTGTACTCGACGTTTAGTAATTTAAAAGCGTCCACTTGCGAGCGATTTAATCGTACTTTAAAGAATAAAATGTGGATGCAATTTAGCTTACAGGGGAATTACAAGTGGATAGATATTTTTAAAGATTTAGTTTCATCTTACAATGATAGTAGACATCAGACTATTCGAATGAAGCCAAAAGATGTTACTAAACGAAATAAGAAAAAACTGTTGTTTAATGTATACAAAAAGAATACTGAACCAGTGACGTATATGATTAAAGATTATCAAGGTAAAGCTATTGTAGGTAGTTTTTATGAACAAGAACTAGGCAAAGTTAGACATCCAGATATTTATCTTGTGGAAAAAGTACTGAAAAAAGAGGAAATAAGCTATTTGTAAAATGGTTAGGTTTCGATGACTCACACAATAGTTGGATAGATAAGTGTAGTTTATAAGTATCTTTTGTATGAAATTTAAGTTTTCTGATGATTTCAATAATGACATCTTTTGTACGTTGAAACGGCATAACACTCAGACCCAGAAGATACCGGTCGACACAAGGGCTGACTTCCTGGAGAACAGCAAACGTTGTTTCTTGCAGCACAAACGGATAGTATTTTTGGTTTCCTTGATGTTGTTCCAAAGCTACTATATAATCACCAAACGATACAGTCATGTGTATATGGAAATTTCTGTAGTCGATGCATTGGTGCTTCTCTTGACCATCAAAAAACCGGGAAATGAGGTTGAAGTAACTTTTGAATAATTTCCACTCTTCAGGATTCAGGGTTACACTTGAACGAGGATGACTGACCTGTAGTTTCACTGATGCGGCGCGATTTCCGTCTTTTTTAAAGTCAGCACTGATGACAATTTGCTTAGTGAATGATGAATTCAGCTTGTCACAGACTGAGCGATAATTGAGAAACTGCAGACACTTAATACTGTTTTCTTCACAAATTCGATTGAACTGTAGCGTCCACCCAAATACCGCATGCGGAGATCGCCATCTTCACTGGATTTTTTCATTCCTAGCAGCAAATTTTCATCTTCATTCAGCAGATTAGTCATTCTTGCTGTTAGAAACACAGTAAATTTGTCTTCTACTGTGACGATGTACCGCAATCCAAATTGTGTTGTTACTCTTTTTATGTTTGTAATTTCGTAGCTTTTATTCAACTCCATATCCTTCAGTTTCTCCGTTGGAAGGAAATCGTCGTTAACTGCAATTTTGTTCAATTTTGCGAAATCCATCTTCACTTGTTAATATTCACCGTATAAAACTTTCGCGTTAAAGTATGTAAATCGATTCACACTTGTATGTGATTCACACTGACATCTGAAAATAAACTGATGAAGGAGTAGAGCTAGCCTCATTTTATAGACGCTTAACTGCTTTGCCAATTTCTGAAGACTTTTGCACAATATTTTCTGATATTGCATCATATGATGAAACATTGTGCTAGAAGGTTCTACATTATAATCGACACACGTGGCATATAATTGTTTAACATCGCAAAATGTAATGAGTCATTCAAAATAACCTTGAATCTTTTATTCTCCTTCCCATAAATATATATCTCTTTCTTTTTCTTAGAAAAGACGGACCCGCAAAGAACATTCGAGAAGCTCATACGCATCAAATAAATAATTAAATGTATTATCTGAAAGGAAGCAACAAATCATCCTTGTTTTTTCATTTAACCTTGACACATGCATGTGATAACCTTGAAACTTGTTTTTAGCAAATTCTGTTTTCACACAATTGCGCAATATTATTCTATGACGTCATCAAATCTTCCTAGAATTTTCTATAAGCTTATACGCATTAAACAAGTGAAGGCAGGAATTTGTTAATCAAAACAGGATGCCATGCATAACCCTCATATCAAATTTCATCTGTCCACCTGCCTCTTTTGCGCGTTAAACAAATAAAGGCAGGGATTTTTAGCTAAAATTATCATCTATCAGGAAGCAATAAATCAAATAAATAGTCAAAACAGGATGCCATACGTTGCTCTCCATATAAAATTTCACCTATACACCTGCATCTTTTGCGCATTTAACGAACTTTTTATCTGTCAGGAAGCAATAAATCATCCTTGTTTTTCTCATAATAACCTTGAAACTGTTTACATGAATTTGACTACAGACTATTGCGCAATTGTGACGTCATCAGGATCCTTCGCGAACGTTCTCGAAGCTTAGCACAGACAGGTCCCACTACAGGTCGCAGCTACTCGATGCCGGTATGATCAACTATACGGAGCTGCATGTGATCTATTGTCTTGATGGCGATCGGCAAGTAAATGATGTGCGATGGGACCACTATCTTATATCCTGGCGGCACAACGGGGAAAAAATCATGAATAGTGCGCACTTCTTGACCTTTGATGGACGCTCTTGTAGTTATGTTACATTCAACTCTGAGAGCATTTATTTTAATGATGGATGCTGGTTGGTCAGATTCATGATGTTTATTAGGTTCCAATATTCTTGGTGTAAATCCCCATAAACTTGCAATTGAGTCTGATTTTTCAAAATTTATATCATGATTGCAATATATTTCACTTCGTAATGTATTATTATTAGGTTTATTATGAATTCCAATACCCTTTTTTACTAAAACATTCTGTTGATAGCGCTGTATATCATTTATTTCATAACTTCCTGTAGGTTTTTCCATTATTTCTTTACCCACGTAGAATTTATTTTGACCAATGTCTACATTGGAAATTGAGTTGAAGGTTAGAAATTCCACAAGACCAAGAGCGTAATTTTTGTATGGAGAAAACTCAATTGGAGGAAAATACTGATTTTCTAGGATCGAAGAAGTGGCCGATAATGTTAACGTCAATGAATCATCCATGATGACAACTAGTCTTTGACTAGCTTGAAATCATTATCCTCTACATTTATATAAATTATACATACTTTGAGATTTTAATTGATTGCATAAAAATTTAAGACATAAATGTCCACATACAAATGTATCATAATTTTGATACCTTTCATGATTATATTTTACGCTACCAACACCGATATACATAAAGAGGTCCAAAGGTGGCCTGAGGTTACCAAAGCTATCAAAATATATTATTTTACTGTTAAACTTTTTATACGCAACCCAATGAGTACCTAGATTGTTTTTATCATCAAGGTTAACATTAGCAGTTTCACATTTACGTAGCCCACAGTTAGGTAATCCATTCCGCATAAAAACACCTCTAAAATGTTTAATTTTTAAAGATTTTGCGAATTTAAGTAAATCTCCATCGGTTAATGCTCGGTAAGGTAGCGTCACTTTAAGTTTTTGGATTTGCACTTAAGTCCCCCTCCTTGATTAACAGCCATGGCTTCCATTGCTTCATTATGACGTTTTCTTTCTTCAAGCTTTCGTTTTGCATCAACTGGTAAAATTCGAGGTTTCTTTACATTTCTTTTTCCACCAGTCTTTTTTACAGCAGCACGGGCACCTCTGAGATCAGATTTGATAACAGTTTGTGCATCATTACCTGGTATAATTGCTTTTTTAGCTGCTGTAACTATTTTTTGAGTGTGGTAGTAGATCTTTCATTATTGAGATCCATACCAAATTTGATTTAATTTTCATTGCATCAGTTATTCCCTAAGCAACGGCTTTTTCGCCCAAGCCTGCGTCCAGTTCCTGAAGCCTGCGTTCCAGTGTTTGTATTTGATGATGTAGCCTGTGAAAAGCAAAATAATATAAAAGCATTTTTTTCAATGGGTAGGCACAAGGATGTTGACTGTTTCTGTTTGAGTCAGACATATGCTCGTATTCCGAAACATCTTATACGTGATAATGTTAATTTGCTCGTATTGTTTCAACAATATGAGATGAATCTGAAGCATATGTATGATGATCATGTGAATAGTGACATGCCTTATTCACAATATAAAAAGGTGTGTTTAGTTTGCTGTTATGATGATAAGAATAGATTTGTTGTAATTGATAAGGATAGAAATATGAATCAAGGTAGATATAGAAAAGGTTTTGACTGTTTTGTTAATCTGGAAAAGCAATATATATATATATATATATATACAGTTACACTTTGAACACTACGGTGGTAACATGTCTACATGTGAGGAGGGCTTTCATAAGCAAAGACATATTTTGCATGAAATTGCTGAAGCTAGTGAAACGATTCGATGAAAGCATAGATTACTAAAGTTGAGTAAAGAAACAGTTGATCAGACATTAAATGATACCTTTTAGCCCATCATTACACCACTTGAAAAAATAGTTAATGGTTTTAAAGCTGTTAAAAGAATCGATCCAATCGGAAATGAAACCAAGAAAAAAATTAAAAAGGAAATCAAGATAACTCTGAAGAAGAATTTCAGCAAGAGTTTCAAAATGATGGTGAAGAGCAAAATGATCAAGATGATGATGATGAAACTTCATTCTTGTCAGCATACGATTCTGAGGCTTCAGAGGATTTCGAAACACCAGTTTCCCTTCCATCAAATGATATAACAATTGATTATCTTCAAAAGTTGGGGGAGAGAAAGACAGACTAACAAACTAATTTCAACAAATTTGCATCGAAAGCATTATAGATAAATATTCCTGGGTAATAAACATGATAAGTATTAGTTTTGGAGTTTGACAAAAAACGTTTGATTTTTTTTAGAAAACAATGATAAACTTAAAACTATTATTTATGTAAAACAAGTAAAAAGTAAATTGTTTATTCCCCTGCTGCCTATGTATGGCATTGCTTTTGTGAAAAAAATTTAAAGAAAACAAAATTTTATTTTGTAACGAAAATTTTTTCGGCTAATAATTGCTATGCATATAATTAATACAGTCGTTAAATTCAACACTAATACATGCGAAATTTTTAAAGAGTGTCTACTTTACATTTGTAAGTTTTTAAAAATCAATCTTCTTAATATTTGACAAGATAAAAATTTGAAAATCACATATTTTATTAAAACTTGTCCTAGACGAGTCCTCTGATTTCTTAGACTACAAGTCATACTTCAATTTCCTATATAGTTTGAGGTTATTAAATTTTTGCTGAAGTAGGGGAAAAATCTGTAAAATCCTAAAATTTTCATCCTGCTTCATGTGCCACATTACATTTCGATCAATAAATTCATTTTTAAAACGGTAAAATTGACATGAGAATATTATTCAAGCTAGTTGCTGTTAAAACATAACGATATTTTTCAAAATGTGCAACCGACTTAGAAGAAGAATCTTTTCATATAATTCATATTTCTTTCTATTTATTATATGGTAGAAATGGTTTATTAATATAAATCTAATACATTAAGGGTCTTTTAAAAATTCTTTTTAAAAAATGTCCATTTTATGAATTATAAATTGAAAAATCATAGTATTAGTTGATAAATAGTACAAATGAAAGCCTGAAAGCGTTTCACAATGTTGTTTACCACAATTTTCGTTCTATTTTGGATGCGTAATTACAGAAAAACAAATTTTTATTCAAATTTGAAACAATGTTTTCAAACAAAACTTTTTAAGAAAATATTGATGATATTTCGATTTTCACCTTTAATACTATATTCGTAACATAAGAGGCTTGTTAAAATAATTAGCTTAAATTAATCAAATACATTCAAGATATCGTCGGCAAAATTACAGTAGGACGTATCTGAGAATTTGGGCATTTTGAGTTGCATTCACCTTAGATACCATAACACTTGCCTCTGCAAGTTGTAGAGAGTTATATATCTTGTAGATATCTTTTGGATATCTAGTTGTCGATAATTGGTTAAAAATTTAGGTCAGGTGATTCGGACCCTGAAAACTTTTAATCGTGGTTATTGCTTTTAATATTCTTTTTGTCGCTGGTATAACGATCGTTTATATAGAAAAATAAGAAATTTAAATGTGTGAATTTCGCTGCTTTTTGAGAATATTACAAATTTATCAATTTTTTTATGATTTGAAGAGTAAAACAAGGTTGTTTTGAAAATTAAGTGAATCAACCAAAAACATCTGCCATGCAAAAAATCCAAGTATTTAAAAATTGTTTTCGGGCACATTATTACAAGATTTCTTGATATGCTTTATATTATTAGATTGGAGTAAAATAATGATTATTCTAACCAATCTTTCCTTAAACTGGATTTGCTGCATAGATTTGCTGCATAGATCGAATGCTCTCCATCGCTTAAATTCACTGTATTTCTTGAATTTTCCAAATTTATTGATTTCTCTGAATTCCTTAAATTCTCTGACTTCCTTGAATTCTCTCAATGCCTTAAATTCCTTGAAAGCTCTGAATTTCTTCAATTCCCCGAATTCCTTGTATTATCTGAATTGCTTGAATTCTCTGAATGGATCGGATTCTCTAAAACCTTTTGAATTCTCTGGATTCCTTTGAATTTGCTGAATGCCTTAAAATATTCGAGTCCCTTCACTTCATGGTATTCCTTCAATTCTCTGAATTCTTGAATTATCCGAATTTTTTCAAATCTGTGAATTCCGTTAATTCACAGCCCGACTTGAAAATTATAAAATGTATGAGACTAGTCATTTCCTAAATTTATTGAAGAAATTTCTCTAAATCCCTTTAAATCTGTGAATTCCCCTAAATATCTTAAATTCTCGAATTCTCTGAATTACTGGAATTCTCAGAATACACGGAATTACTGGGAATTACTGGAATTCTCTGAATTCCTCAAATTTTCTGAACTCCTTGAAATCCCTGCATTAAGGTAATATACCTGGAATTCTGTAAACTTATTAAACTAAATAAATATCTTGAATTCGCTAAATTCAATGAATTCTCTGAAGTACTGAAATTTTCTGAATTCCTTTAATTATCTGAAATCTTTCAATTACCTTAATTTCTTGAATTTTCGGAATTTCTCGAATCTTCTGAATTCCTTGGATTCACTGAATTCCTTGAATTCGCTAAATTCCTTGAATTCTCTGAATTCCTTGAAATCCGTGAATTACTTGAGTTCTTTGAATTCCTTCAATTTTCTAAATTCATTAAATTCCAGGAATTCAAGGAAAACAAGAAATTCTTTTTTCGTTGAAAATTCTCGCTTTCTTTAAATAAATAAAAAACGAAAAAAACATTGAATTTGTTTGTCGTACAAAAAAGATGCGCAATAAAGTAGTCTACAAATATTGATGGTTAACTTTCAAATTTAAACAATTTTGAAAATTTGCTCTGCGGACAATAATTCTCCGTGTGTTCGAGCGCTAAGGATGTTATTGCATCTGCCTCTTCAATTCAAAGCATTCAACGAATTCAATGATTAAAGAAAATTCCGTGAATTCTCGTACTTCAGAGAGTTCATCGAATGCAGCGAATTTCATGTATTCCGTGAGTTTAAGGAATTCAGAGAAGAAACTCAGCAAATTGGAGGAATTCTGAGATTCATTGGATTAAAAGGATTCAACTGATTACGAGAATTCTAGAAATTATGAGAATTCAAGGAATTCAGAAATTTCTCTAAATTCTATGAATTCTATGAATTTCTTGAATACTCTGAATTCCTTAAATTTCCTGTATTCGCTGATATTCTTAAATTCGCTGAATTCCTTGAATTATATAAATTCCTTGAATTATATAAATTCCTTGAATTATATAAATTCCTTAAATTCTAAACATTTCCTAAATACTTGGAATTCCTTAAATTCTCTAAACTCCTTGAATTATCTGAATTCCTTGATTTCTACAAATCCCTTGAATTCACGGAATGCCGTGAATTTGCTGAATACCTTGAATTCTTTTAATTTAAGGTTTATTCGAATTTCTTGAACGCGGAATCCCTTGAATTATCTGAATTTCTGAAATTCATTCATTCCTGAAATTCACTGAATTCCTCGAATTTTCTGAATTCCTTGATTTTACGGAACAACTTGATACCCTGGTATACTGGTATAACTGGTATACCCCGAATTCATAGAAATACCTGAATTCCCTATATTCTCTTAATTCCTCGAATTCGCTGAAGTTCTTGACTTTGCTCAAATCCTTAATTTCACGGTAGGCCTTCCATTTGCTACATGCCTCGAATTCTGTTAATCCCTTAAATTCTCTTAAGTCGATCTTCTCTGAATTTCTTGAATTCCTACAAATACTCGCACCCCCCGAATTCGTTACATTCCATTAATTCTCTGCATGCCTTGACTTCTCCTTATCCCTTGAATTCTCAGAACTCTTGGAATTCACTGAATTCCATTAATTCTTTTAATTCCTTGAATTATCTGAATTCTTCGACTTCTCTAAATACCTTGAATTGTCTAAATTCCTTGAACTCTCAAAATTCAGCCTAATTCTTCCAAAACTCATTTCTATCTAAATCAATGAATTTACAGATAAACTATTCCATAGTGCCGATTTCGGGGCTGACTATGGGTGGAAACCAACTCATTTTAGCCCGCTCCACTTTTTTTTGTTCACGCTTGACTGCTTTTTGAGTGACAGCCGCAGATCCGCGCACCCCGCGCAGCACCTGTACACCTACACGCGGCGCGGGGTGAATTTTCGGAAAAGCTATAGAAGGGAAGGCTATTGGAGAGTTTCACTGTACTTTTTTAACTTTGTAATGTCATTACTGAATTGATCCGCAGGATCAATTTACAAAATGATGACAGAATTTGAAATATTTTAGAGTACTTTTTTCAAATTCTTTTCTTTCAGATTATGAGCCCAGGTCCTTCAGATTGCCGGTCTGATGCTCAATTAATCAATATTTTAATAATATTGATTATGACCAAGTAGAAAAACAAAATTAACATCTTAAACTATTACTTAATTTCCCTGGTCAAAAAATTTACATCAACAACAAAATATGAGTTTCATGTTCAAAAAGAAAAATCTTACAAGTGTAAGGAATGATGTTGACATTCTGCTTGTAAGGAGATTGTGAAGAAAGTGATCTCGTCTCTCCGTCGCTCAGTTAGTAGAGCATCAGACCGGTTCTGTTTTAGTTTTTTCGCCAGAAAATAATTATTTTAAACAAAAATAAATTAATTTCAAAGCAGATTTACAATTTGGAAAATTTGTCATATTGCGCATAGAGTAACAACAAAAATGTTGTTTTTTGTTGTTGTAGAAAATTGGTCCTTTTCTTATCAAAAATCATCAGATTTTTCAGATATTATTATTATTATTTATTATTATTATATTATATTATTATATTATTATTCAGTATCAATCTTCAGATTACTATTTAATGGTTCGATTGATTATATATAGTACATTGTATAAAAAAATATGCCTTCTGTATATAGAAACAGACAGTCACCGATAAAATTTTATTTTTTTCAGATTCTGTGCGTGCCGAAACGTAAAAATGCCGCAGATGTGACTTGCAGCATCTGTTCGATTAAAATTGATCTATTAAGGTGGAGATTTTTCTTAAAATTTGTTCTTTTTTGATTGAAAAAAATTTTTCTTGATAAAAATTTATTCTTCTTTTTTGGTAGATAAATAATCTTGCTTGAAAATTAATTTTCTTATTTCAAAATTAATTCCCTCCAAAAAATTTAACTAATAGGGTTGTTTCACGATTTTAGATTAAATATTTTTTCAATATATAAGTTTAATCCGAACCCAAGGTGCGTTCTAATTTTTGTTTCTGTCAAGTCGTTCAACAGAAAGAATGATTAAATTTGGCGGTAAAACACTTACTTAAATTTGTGTCACGTGGTTGCCATGTGACTCAGATGTTCTCATAATTATCTAGTATGTTACGATGTGGTTTTGATACGGTCTGCTGGCAATTCTGACTATTTAATTTGATAGCTTTATTTGTTAAGGTTTATATGACAGAAAAAGAAATCCTGTTATAATATTTGGATTAAGAATCAGTAGTTCGTTGAAGGAAAGCATTAAGCACAATTATTAACACATTTTAAAATCGTACTTATTTACGACTTGTTCAGTAAATATGACTACATTTAAGTTCTTTTGCAATTAATTCTTCATACATACCATAAATATATCTATTTTCGGTAGATTTGCGCTATTGGCTTTTACGAAACCCTCTTTTGACAATTTTTTGAAACAATATTTTGCGACATCTATTTTCCATGTACACATAACTAAAGCAAAACATCGACACAGAAAAAAAAATTGAGAATTACTGACACATGATCTGTGATTGGTTAAAAATCCGACCCCTTTGACTTCAAAGGGGCCCTCCAATCGACATCGTGATAGAAAATTCATATTTCAACATTAAATTAAAAATAGTAAACAATATGTAAAAAAATATTTTATGGGCGTTTTGAGAATTAGAATTTCATATAAGATCCATTTATTGGGAAAATGATATCTGACTTTGGAAACAACCCTATTTGTAGAAAATTCGATGTTTTTTGATTGAAAATGAATGTTCTTGGTCAAAAATTTAATTTTTCAGTTAAAAATTAGTTTGGCTGAAAATTTTACTATTTTGTTGAAAAGTTGTTTTTTTCAAAAAGGAATGTTCAAACTAAAAATTTAGTTCTTTCATTTATGGTTAACATTTGTTTTCAGATATAAATTCAACTATTTGATTAAATATTCGTGTATTAAAAAGTATTGTTTTTTGGTGGAAGAATATGATTGTGGCTGCAAACTTCATATAAATATTTGTATTCAACTATTTGGTTGAAAATTAAACTATTTTCTTGACTTAAACACTTTAATTTTACGTATATTTACAAAGATTCAAACAGATTTTCAAAATTGTAGAAAAAATAATCTGGAAGATTTTCAGGCATTTTTTAAAAGTTTGCTGGTTTTATTAATAATTGTAGAAAAAATGGAATCAATTTGAACGATATTCAGAAGTTTTGAAAGAATTAAAAAATTAAATTAAAAAATAAAAAGATTCCAAAAAATTAAGAATAAAATTGTATACGAAAATTTTATTAAGATTCCCATGAAAATTAAAACTGTTTTTTTTTCTTAGAGAATTTATTATGAGATAATATTTAAGGAGATTTCAAAAAATTTCTAAAATTACAACAACAACAAAATTATCAAATTTGAAGGCATTTCGTTATATCTCAAGATTAATTAAAATTTGTATTGAATATACATTATATATTACATTGCATATTTTTGAAGATTTAAAAAGAAAATTTTGAAGCTATTTAAGGATTTTTATAGTTTAACAATAGTGAAAAAATTTTCTTCAGATTTTTGGAAAAATTTCTAATGATTTTTCTGTTTAAATAATTATTTTTTTATAGAATGCTTAAAAAAATTTTTTAAAATAAAATTAGGCAAATAAATAAAAATTGAATAATTGTTACATTAGAAAAAATTGGATTAAGTTTTACTTTTGCCAAGCTTGTATCCGGTTTGGGCTATGACCACATTTCTGCACGGGTTTGTTCTACAGCCTACATAATCAACGACTTTACGGAAAACTTATCTTTTGATTGAAAATTCAAATAACTGTTTCGTTGAAGATTCATCTGCTTTAAGGGAGGATTGACCTTTCTTATTAAAAATTGGCCCGTTTTTAGTCGATTTAGCTGCTTTTGATTTAAATCAAAAAATGTTCTTGTTTAAAATATTAACTATTACATTTGTTGTTGAGAACACATCTTTTTTTGTTAAAAATTCAGCTTCTTGCTTGAAACTTGAACTACTTTGTTGATTTAAAAAAACAGTGAGATTTCACTCTACCCCATCATTCAACGTGATGATTGACTGAGATGGGTCGGGGGTGAAAGTGATACGGATCTTAAAAAGAGGAATTTTCAGTTATAAAAATAAATGATCAACTACGAACAAAACTAATTTACAAGTACAAAAGAAAAAAATTCAACTTTAAATAAAATATTTAAATTTTCAGTCAAAACATTTAATTTGCAATTGGAAAAAAGATTTAACCAAACAGAGTAATTTTTCACAGAAAAAAAATTAATTTTCAACTAAAAAGGAACATTTTCAACAGAATACATGAATTAGCTAAAATTATTTCTACAAATAATATATGTTTGATAATATTTGGTCAAATACAACAATTGATATTTTCAGAAACAAATTAGATGAATAAATGTTAAATTTCTTAAAATGAAATACAACGAATTCGTTCCTTTGATTCCAATGGCTTCAGATTAAGTTGAATATCTACGTTAGTCATAAATGTTAATTAAAAAGGTATTAATAAATATTCTTATAAACAATTTATCATATTTAAGTATTATTTATAAAATATTTCAGGAATTTTTACTAAGTGAATCTTAGCATGCGGTGTTATTATTCATTATAAAACTATTTGAATTTAGTAACTGATTTTTTTCTACGTTTAACTGCCCAAAATTTTGTATTTGTTTATCTAAACTGTCCATAAACTTTAAATTTGGTATATTTCACTAATTATCATCGAATATCTGTTATTTTTAGTAGGATCTGCATGAATAGACAAAATTAAGGAAATACGACCTTGAAAATACGTCAAATTAAAATATTTTGCTACAAAAACTATTTACAACAATGGTTAATTTTCACTTCTCAATGATATCTATGATTAAACGCAATTCTAATATTAATGTGTACATTGAATCATCCTAATTGTATAATATATTGAAATTTAAAATCATAAAGGTTAATTAATTTAAAAATTGAAAGCGTTAAAAAAGTGAACAATACTTTACGTAGTGAATTTAGTCATTTTTTGAAATTAGTACCGTGTAGATTTGATAAATTTCGAATTCTGTTCTGTGAAATATAATTAGTTTAGAATCTTTAGATGGAAAAATCGGGACTTCAAAATGATAGAGTCCGCAGGATTTGAAAGATTTAGCTGATGCCGGGAAAATGAAATTTTCCATTTCTATTTCAAACGTTCAGTTTAAATATCTCAGGTACGCCGGCCTTCTAAGATATATTCCCTTGCGAGAACAAGCAAACCGGGTGTAACGCGCTGGATACAACGGTGGGGGTATACATAGCAGGTACTGAATAGATACGAGTCGGGAACCGCCCTTTAAATTAATGTGCTACAAAGCCTTTGCAAATGTCCTCCTATTCTGTCTATCCAAAATCTTTGCGAAATTATTGAAATCTTTAAAAAATATTTCTTAATTATTTGAAAATATTTTCAAAATATTATCATTAAAGTCTTTTTGCAATTTTTTAAATCCGAAATCTTTGTATAACCTTTACTAAAATCACATATTAGTGACTTTTTAATGATAAGTCACTAGAATCACTTTTGTAAATTTAAGGATCATTTTAGTCACTTTTCTTTCAATAAATTAACCCATGGGCCTACGGAATTTTTTTCCATACCTACTTCTGAATTTTATTGACATCTTCGAGAATATTTTAAAAGAACGAATAGTGAAAATTTTCACCAAATCTTGAATTCTCAAGCAAAAAACAATATGAAATTTTGATAAAAAAAGGCTATTTACGATGAAATACTTGAATTTTCAAATAAAACGGTGAATCTTTCTGCTAAAAAATAAATAAACTGTTTTCTAGTAGAAGGTAGTTGAACTTTAAACCAAGCAATTGATTTTTTGACACAAGAAAATGAGTTCCTTATGCAACATGTAAAATTTCATATTTTAACCAAAGATTTCAATTTAAAACAAAAATATTTGAATTCAACAAAAAAAGACCAAATTTTCAAGAAAATAGTTAAATTATTAACCAAGACAGATTAATTTTCGACTAAGCCGTTTCATATTTAACCAAAAAGGATGAACTTCCATTCAAGATGATTAATTTTCTATAAAAAATAAGACTAATTGAAACGCATGAGTTTTTAAGCAAAAAAGATGGATCTTTAATTGGAAATATCAATGCTAATAAAAATGGAATAATTGCATTTTCAGTCTAGAATATTAATTCTCAGACAGAAAAAGATTTCCTGCATAATAGTTACCTCCCCAACCAAAAAGTTGAGTTTGTTACAAAGAAGATTAATTTTTCATTGCATTTTCTTGTAGGAAAGTTAGAAAATGAACAGTAAATTCTGAGTTACTACCATTCAAAAATTAGTATAACTTTTGGTTAATATATATATTTTTTACTTTATTTTATAAATCGGTCAGGCATTAAAGAAAACAGCAGGGTTTCACTTTTTTTTTAATTGTTGCGTTTGGCATTGTAAAAACTCTTTTACGTAAATTATGGTGGAAAATTATGCTGTAAATACTGGAATTTTATTGTAGAAAATATATATTTAAATTAAAATTATTTCCTGAAAAAAAGATCCTGCTCCATCTTCACTCCATTGGAAATCGAACCACAAAACTTCTGACAGGGATGAGGTGGGAGATAGGCGATCCCATGTATTTAATTTCGAACAATTTTCGCCAGCGCCGCCTATTACCTGAGGCTTTTGCGAACTAAAATAAAGCGCCCCCAATTACTCAGGCCAGCTTACGAACTGAAATAGATGATAGACGTTACTACTTCAACGGGTCAAACAGGGCGGCATTTTTCCAGTTTGACAATGTCGGTAGAGAAGATCAGAGTTCAATTTTTGTATTAATCTCAAGAATATTGTTTCATTCTCTTGAAACCTTTCAAAGTTTAAAAAAAGTTTCTGGGATATAACGTAAGTTAATTATTTCTTTTATACAAAACCTGGAAGACTTGGCAGGGTCATTGCATTTTTTAAATGTTGTGGAAAAAGTGCAAAAATCATGTAATCTTGCAAATAATGACAGAGTTTTTTTATTGAAAGATACTTTTTTTTATAGAATATTTAACTATTTCTTGAAAATTCGTCGTTTTATAAATGTTTGATAAATATTAGGAAATCCTTTAAACTTCTAAAATATTTTAAATCACTTTAACACCCAAATTTTTCTTACAATTTTTACGTCCTAAAAAATTTTTAAATTGCTGAAGATATTATGGATTCTTTCTCAGCATTTTTAGAAATGTTTTTAAATTTTCTCTAACAATTTATTTTAAAAAACAAGAAATCCTTTCAAATTTTTTGTATGAATATGATTTTAGTGGATGTTTTCAGTTTGTTATTTGCTGAGATGCCGACAAATGTTGAGCGAAATATAGATTTTTAAATATTTCGAAAGAAAAAGCTTTTTCAGAATTTTGAAAGATTTGAATATTATAAAAAAGTTTTCTTAAGTTTCCTAAAAAAAAGTAACATTTTTCTTATTTTTAAAGTTTATTTAAAGAGAATACTTAAAGAGATTCTAAGATTTTTAAAGACAATTGTCAATATTATCAAATATTAATTTTGAGAGAATATTCTACAACTTTTTCAAAACATTTCAAGAAATTACTAAAAAAGATTCTGGAAAATTTCAATATTGAGAAGATTTTTAAAAGTTAAAAGAAAATTTAGATTTCTGAAGATTTTGAAATAAAGTTTTGGATTCTATTTCAGAATTTGGAAAGGATTTAAGAAATTAAAAATTGTTGGCCTAACATTTCGGGGAAAGTTGTTTTTTTTTTATTTAAAAAACAAAATTTTGTAAAGAAAATTTAAAAATATGTTGACACCTTTTAAAATATTTAAAAACTGCGTTGCTTTAAGAATCCGGTATACAAAAGTATCAACACTCAGAAATTTTCGAAAAAGTAAATATGATTTATCGCGTATATACTTGGACTGGTGTCATTTTAAGATGACGGTTGTTGACAGTGGAACCATGCGGTGTTTGTTTAATCTTTTTCTTTAAATTTTCATATACAATATTGTCTAAATTCATATAAATTGATGTAATATGATGTAAAAATGGAAAATCTTTTTAATTCGTTGTTTTTTAGTAGACAATAAAGCTTGTATGGAGAAAAATTACATTTTTACAATGACCTTCAAAACTTAGAGATTTGTAGAAACTTCTAGAGGAATCTTACCAAAAAATTCCATCCTTCCAAAATTCTTAAATAGCTTCCAACATTTTTTTGAAATACTCAACATTTTATAAAATTGTTAAAAATTGTTTTAAAAATGTATAGATAGAAAATTTTAAATTTTTAAAAAAATTCAAATTTTAAATTACTTGAAAACGCTTACAAAACTTCTACACCTTCGAAATATCTTTTCAAATCATTCAGTTTTCCTAAAAAATCTGTTGATTGTCCTAAAATCTTCTAGATTTTCTTTCGTGTGTTTTAAAATCAAAACACAATTATTTAAAAGATCAAGATATTCTAAATTTTTTGCTCATTACGTATTTCATTTTTCTTACCTCTTTCAAAGTTTGAAAAAGTTTACAAATTGTATACTACAATAGGAAAATTTTAAGAACAGAGTTATTTCCTATAATATTAGAAACCCATTTGCAACTAAAATTTTCTTTTTAATCAATGATGTTTAGAAACAGTTGGAAAACATTTGATCATAAAATGAAATTACTTAATTGAAAATTTCCATTTACAAAATTGATGTTGCGGTAAACTCGTAATGTTTATTAATATAATCAATTACAGACGGTTAACTTAAACAGCCTTTTTTTAGTGTCTCGCGAAATTTGTAAAAGTTGAAAAAATCAACTGCAAGAATAAAAATCGAACATATATATCTTATTTTTTTCATATCTAACTTTGTCTCTTAAATCATTAATATCCAGGGGCGGACTGGGCCTATTACCCTATTAATAACAGTTAATATGCATAAATATATTAAATTGTATGCATATTCAAAAACAAATCTCATATTAAATTAACGCAAACAATCAACAATTCCTTGGAACGTTTTTAAATACTCTCAAATATTGCAATTCCTTCATAATATTTTGACACACCTTAAACTTTTTTAGAAAGATTTCTAAAGTACTTTTAAATTTGTTTAAATAACCATTCTAGAATTGAAATTCCTTTAAATTATAAAATGAATTGAAAATTCATTGACGTCTTTAAAAACATCCTTAAATATTTAAAATCTTTTGAAGTCTTTCGAAATCTCTTGAAATTTTTTAAAGCTCTTGAAAATATATTGAAATTTTAAAAATACCATGAAACATATCAAATCCTTCAAAATCTCATTAAATTACTATAAACAATTGAAAATTCCTTGGAAACTTTTTAAATTCTCTCAAATGCATCAAATCCTTTGAAATCTTTTGAACTACCTAGAACTTTTTTAAAGATTTATAAAGTACTTTTGAATTTTTTTAAATAACCTATCTAAAGTTTTTTTATTGCTTTTAAATTCATTTAAATTATAAAAACAAATTAAAGATTCCTTTACATCTTTTAAAACATCCTCAAATATTTAAAATCCTTAAAAATCTTTTGAAATCTCTGGAAATTTTTAAAGCTTCAGATTGAAATTTAAAAAAAGAAAAAAGTTCCAAAACGTTAAATATTAAAATGTTTGTAGATTAGAGTTTTGAAAATGGGATCAATACAATTTTAAGCTTACGAAATCTAATTTTCAAACATTTTCAACTATTCAATAAGAATAATTTTCAAGTCGATGAGATTCAACTCTTCAAATTTTGAATTGTAAACTTGAAAATTTATTTATAAAAAAATAATAATCATGAATTAATTGAAAGCGTTCAAAATTTAAACGTCCTTTTTTTAAATGGGCAATTTCTAAATGAAATTATTTCAGACTGAAATTTAGAAAACAGAAAAATTTCAAAATGTTAAAAATATTAATGTTTGTAGATTAGTTAAAGTATTAAATTACTTCTAAGTTTAAAAATCAAATTTTGATGAATTGAATTCCATCAAGTGGAAAATTACTTCTATTTCATAGTTGAAAATAAGATTTCGAAAGTTTTGAATTTGTATTGATTCCATTTTAAAACTCTAATCTAAAAAATTACAATATTGAACGTTTTGAAAATTTTCTTTTTTCTAAATTTGAATCTCATTCTTTTAAAAATTTCAAGAGATTTCAAAAGATTTTTAAGGACTTTAAATATTTGAGGATGTTTTAAAAGATGGCAAGGAATTCTTAATTTATTTTCATAATTTAAAGGAGTTTCAAATAATTTTATCAATTTTAGCACATTTATTTAAAACAATTTCAAAGTATGGTAGAAATGTTTAACCGGTGTCAAGGTGTTTTAAAAGATTTTGAAGGTTTCGAAATACTTGAGAGTATTTTAAAAGGTTCCAAGGAATTTGCAATTGATTACAGTAATTTAATATGAGATTTTAAAGGTCAAGGTAGGTCAAAATATTTTGAAGGTATTGCAATATTTGAGAGTATTTCAAAATGTTGCATGGAATCTTCAATTGATTAGGGTAATTTAATATGAGATTTTGAAAGATTTATTTTATTTATTTCAGATTTATTTATTTCAATTCACTTTTATAATTTAAAGGAATTTTAAAGAATTTTAACAATTATAGCAGGGTTGTTTAAAAAAACTCCAAAGTGACTCATAAATCTTGAAAAGATGTCAAGGTCTTTCAAAATGTTCTGAAGGTTTTGAAATACTTGACATTAATTTTTGTATAGAAAAGTAGACTTGATGGAAAATAAATTTCTTTTGTGCAAAGTTCATGTATTTTATTAAAAATTCCGTTTTTTAGTATACAGTTCAGCCTTTTGGATAAAAATTTTTTATTTTTGTTAAAAAATGTAGCTATTTTTTTGAAAACAATTTCAACCATTTTTTTTTAATTTATGTATTTTATTCAAAATCTTTTTTTTGTGCAGAAAACTAATTGTTTTAGTTGAAAGTTTAACTATTTCTATTAAAAGATATTTAAATATTCATTAATAATATAATATTTTATAATTATAATATTAACATCAATAATATATATAATAGTAATAATATCCATATTATATACCTCTGAAAAACATAACCTCAAAATCGACTCATGCGTGAAATTAAGAATAACGCGAAACATCAAAATCGCCAATTTCTTTAATTTCTTTCTAATGGGGATCGAGATATAAATAGTAGACCACCGAAGTCTTTCGAAACTTTCAAATCGGCAACAAATATATCTTTGTGGTAACTAATTGAGCAGAAACTTAATTGATAAATCATTTCAGAAATTGCTAACTTTCGTCATTTACCGACGCGTAACTTGCGCCTTCAAAGTAACTCTTAGGTAATCCGCCAAGAGGGCGCAGTTATCAGCGCATGTTTTTCACATTCTCTTATCAAGGATATTATAAGGATAGATGCGGCACGGAGGTCGAAGTGGGAGAACAATATATATAACTAACTACATTTTTGCATGCCTTGAGGTGCTGCCCTCTTCAACTTTTCGACGTTTCTATGGCCACCGCGTCCTTAGCCTACGTCTACGGGAGGGGTGGGGCCAAGGCGAAAGCCAAACCGAAAGTGCCGGTGATCGACTGTTTCTCGATTCTCGCGCTTGCGTTCGCCAGCCGTATCTATAGCTGACTCGAGGCTGTCTATGTACGCCGAAAATATTAAAATTAATAAGGGCCTAAAATTATTATATTTATTCTTATGTTAAAATTAATCAATTTCATTTACGGTTTCTTTTTAAAAAAGGGACATTTTCGAGATACTCAATAAGTAAATAAATTTTTAATTAATTCAGAATTTATTTAAATGAAAAAATTTAATAAAGCTTAGTTAAATTAATTCCTTCTCTGGTTTCTTTTTAAAGAGAGTTTGTCAAAATACTATATAAATAAGTTTAAAAAAATTCTTCTTATATTTTAGAATTGTAGCGAAATTTCAAGCATTATTTAAAAATATATAATTTTTACAAAAATAGTGAATTGAAGGTTCGAATACTTCACTATATAAATTTATTCTACATGTATTTTTAAATCTTAAAATATCTTATTATTTTTTCGCATAATTAAGGTATAACTGAAGTAATATTACACTTCTCTGTTGTGTCGAATTGACAATTTACATTTAATTCCGAGGAAAAATTTAAGGTTTTCACTACTCATTTAATTATTTATCCAAATTATATTGAAATTCTGTTTTTTATTTGTTTTTATTTCTTGATTATTTGAAATGTATAATCTTTTTCCTTATAATTTGTTTAATTACAAAAACCAGTAACTAGACTGTGCCTTGCACATTAAAATTTCATTTTAAGTTTGAGGGCAGTTAACCACATGCAATTCTTATGCTCATCAGAATTCACAACTTCAAAGAAATCCAAATAGTTTATAAAAATAATTCAAAGAGACGAAGAATCCAAAAAAATTCTAAAGAAATATAAGGCGTTTAGCGGTGCATCTCAGCAACTAAGGCTATTACAAAAAAGAGGGAAAGGAAAGAATTCCAAAGAATTAAAATAATTCAATCATTTTTTGCGAGCCGGGTAATGACCGGAAATTTGTTTCCTTGATTAAAACGGCCACTTGGATTTCTTAGTATTTAAAAAGTTATTATAGTCATTGGTGTTTTCCTGTAAAAATAGTTATACTTTTTCGTACTTGTAAAAAAATTCCCACCGAGGATTGAAAAAATGTTTGATTTTATTTATTTCTTCAAGTGCATTTTTTAAAAGTTTGCAATAACAAAGAAAAACTATCCAATTAGGAGTTTTAAGGGTTTAAAAATCGTGACTTATTTTTTTCATAAATAGTTTCGAAATAATTTTCACATTGTACGCATCAACTAGTTTTTAGGTATATTATATTGATGATGTATACAATGTGAAAATTATTTCGAAACTATTTATGGAAAAAAGAAATCACGATTTTTAAACCCTTAAAACTCCTAACTGGATAGTTTTTTTTTTGTTATTGCAAACTTAAAAAAAAATCACTTGAAGAAATATATAAAAAAAATCTATTATTTAAAACTCACTTTCAATTGATTTGAATGCAATATGAAACGCTTGAAATTCCTAGGATTTAATGTTGAAATATATAATGAATTTGCAACAAAGAGGATTAATTTTCTCACCAAAAAAGACTAATTTTTAACAAATTTCATGAATTATCAACCGAATAGCTGAATTTTCAACTTATAAAGGATCAATTTCTAATCAAGAATAGACAAGTTGCAATTTTCAAAAAAAAAAGGAATTTTTAACATAAAAAACCAAATTGCAAACAAAAAAGTTTAATCTTAAGCCAAAGAGGTAAATCTTGCAGAAATATGATTTAAAAAAACTAGATTTAACAAACACGAAAAAAACACCGAAAAGTTCATTTAGAAACGAATCCTTTTTTAATTTTCTACCATATTGTTAAATCATTAATCAAAATATACTAATTTAGAACTTAACCACTGCATTTTTAATAAAAAGACGATGTAAAAAAATGAAGAAAATTAATTTTCGACCAAAAGATGAATTTTCAACAAAACAAAAGAATGTTCTACCAAATAATTAAATTTTAAACTTATAAGGTATAAATTTCCAACAAAAATGTAAAATTTCAAATTTTCAAATAAAAAATTAATTTTTAACAAAACAAAAAACCCAAAATGTCAAGAAAATTGTTACATATTAAAAAAAAGATTAATTTGCAACTAAATCGATGAATTAAATTTTCAACGAAAGAGTCAACCCCAAAGATCTTTAATGATAAAGTTCAACTTTTAACCAAGTCGTTTAATTTTCAATTAAAGAAGATAAATTGCGAAAAAAAAGTTAAATTTTCAACCACAGAAATGAATTTTCCCGCATTGTATTAATGATGATCTACCAAAATAAGATGAGCTTTCAACAAAATATATTATTTTTTAACAAAATTTTTGAATTTTAACGCCGGAAGAAGCAATTTTAAACCAGAAAATATTAATTTTTAATAAAAGTATCAATTTAAATAAAAAAATGAAATGTTTACCTTGTTAGCTAGAAAAAAATAATTCTTATTTAAAAAAACGAATTTTCAACAAAATAGTTACATTTTTAACAAAAGAGTTCAGCCTAAAAATGACTTTTTATCCGCAGAAGATTAATTTTCTAAAAATAGAATAGTTAAATTTTTGACCAAAGAGGTGAATCTAAAACCAAAAGAATAATTTTTTGACTTTTTAAGAAAATTGTTGCATTTTTTACAGAATAATAAAATTTGCAAACTGAATACTAGAATTTTTAATCAAACGAATTGAATTCCGAACCACAAATGTAATAGTAGACTTTCTACCAAAAAGGATTCAAGCGAAGAAAAAACGAGAAAAGGGGTTTCTTAAAAATAGAGAAAAAAAGAACAATCCTTTTAAGGTAAATAATAAGGAAACATACTAAATGTTATCTAAGTTCGTAACTTTTCTTCCTATGACCCCCAACCCCTGTTCGAACCATAGTTTTTGCATGCCCCCCCCCCCCCTAAGCAATTGGTAATGCAGTTTACTGACGACCCCTTAAAGTTTCGATTTTTGTATTTAATGAAATTATCCTTATAATGACGTGTATTTGGAGACTATACTTAAGAAACTTTATTTTCAATTGTATTTATATTGGATAAAATATCAATATTACAGAGAAAAGTAACAACGTTTTACTTTGAAAAATTCAAATGATTTAAAAACTGAAATTAATAACAAAAAATTGAAGGGCTTCTAATTTTTCTCATACTCATCATTTATGATTGAGAAAGGATGAGAAAAGAAAGGTCCGACAAGTCCGAAAAGAAAGGAGTTCGTTAAACAGCCATTTAGGATAAAAATACAAATTTTTGGACCATATTTGTATACTTTAAATTTTTATTCACGGCTATTAATAGTACTCAGAAGGCCAAACAATTTATCCTGATAACTTTTTTTGATACAAAAAAAATTCTCAGAGTTATAGAATTTTCAAAATTTTTAATATCAATTGAAAATCAAAATTATAAGCCAAACAACGTACGGTATGAAAAAAAGTAAAGAAAAACATTGCTTTTTAAAAGCCCTACAAGATTATCATACACACTTTTTGGATTTTCTTGTAAAATTGAAAATTTTTATTGCACAAGAAATAATGAGATATGAAAAATCCCATTTTCTGGTCAAACTATGCAGAGTACGAAAGAAGATGAATCAACAAAAATTGTGATCTCAAAAAAGATCTACAAATTTGTTAATAATCACTCCTTGATAAGAGGCGTACCTTTTGTTTTATTCGCGAAAAATAACATTGAAAAAAAAAAACTTTGTGAAAAAATGATACAAGTTACGAAAAAAAAAGATTTAACAAAAATGATTTACCCGAATATAACTACAAATTTGTTATGAATTACTTTTTGACAGGACACGTAGTTTTGGTTTTGATCATAAAAATGGTATTAAAAATAAAAATGAAAAATTTGTGGAAAAACAACAAAAGGTACAAAAACAAATTGATAGAAAAAAGTTATTGGGCCAAAAAAGTGATACAAATTTGTATTCATTTATTACATTCTCATTATTTATGATGGAGAAAATATTAGAATTGCCCGAAATTTGACACCACAACATTCAAATTTTGAACCAGACGACGCAAAAGACGACAAAAAGTCTGAAAGAGAAATGATAGGTTTTCAAAAATCCTACAAAATATCTTTAAACCACTTTTCAATAGGACTCGTAATTTTGTTTTATCGCAAGTAATATATGCAGATAATCGAAAATTCCAATATTACAGTAAAAGACGCGAGATACGTAAAAAATCTAAAAGAAGACTTGTAGGATATTTTGCTTTATATATCCTATTATTAGCATAACAACGCGAGAGAGGGAAAAATGTCTAAAAAGAGTATTGTATTTTTTAAGTTTATTTTAAGGTGGTTCAGAAAATATGAATTTACAACTGTCTGCAAAAAACGAGTGCTCAGTGCGAGTGTCACGATAATATTGTGCACCTTAAAGCCTACAGAGCTTTGAGAAACTTAATCTTTAACTATACTTATTGAAGCAAAAATTCAGAATATGAACACGCATATAAATACTGCTATCTGAAGAGATGTTTTTGACAAAGTTTCATTCAAGCATTCTAAAAGCAAAGAATAAATATCTGAGCGCGAATCGCGGGAATAAAAAGACGCGCGCCTCAGGCGCGCTCAAACTTGCGAGCCACGGGCACAGCGCACGATGAGAATGAGCCCGCGACGATAAATAATACATTTACGGATTATTTATTACAGACAAACAATTAAGAGATAAATGTTTTTGAAACTGTCCAATAATTTCTGACCTTTTGGTTTAAATTGAGAAATGTAAGGCAAACTATTTATATATTCTGATCAACCACTCGAGTAAAATTCAAAAATACATTTTTTCAATTTTGAAATTATGGTGTTCTCAATTTAAAAAATCGGGACATAATTTACATACATAGTAAGATATATAAATTTCTATAAAATATTATAAAAAAATAAAATAAAAAATAATTTTGTTATATAATTTTATCGTTTCATTATAATTTATTTAATTCATAATTAATTACACAAACATAGAAATTTAAGAATTATTGTTTACTTAAATTAATAACCGTGAGGGAGGCGGTATTCCTATAAAGTTTAACTCTACATCAAAAAACTCCAAATCGCTAATTATACATGCAAGAACGCTGTACTATCATATTTATTTAAAAAAATAATTATTTTAAATTTCAACTCAATATGTTTATCAATTAAAGCTTTTAATGTCTTCAAACGTATAGTTTCATTTAGTAGAACTTCTACCGCCTCTTTTTCAAAACAACAAAATATTATTATTCATAGACAGTCAGTTTTAATTTCAAAATGACTAATTTTGTCCATAAAAGATGTATAGCAGCTAAAAATATTTGTTACGATACAATTACATTTTAATTCAATTTAAAAGTAAATCTTATGCATCTACATATTTTCTTGATGCAAAATTTATTCAAATAATTGATTCATCAATTGCAAATAATCAATCAAAATTCTCGATATTAAATTTGTATTTTATATTTTTAAGTATTTAGTATTTACCGACTTAATATCGGCTATTTGATGGACTTGTTCGACGGGTTAAGATTGCAGGGGCGAAGTAGTTGGTGGGTGCGGTTTTCGCGTTGAGAGGCGTGGGGGGTCGGGCAATTTTCGCCGGGAGTGCCGTCTAGAATTAGTTTCTCGAACTATACACGTGCCACTTCTAGGCTTATAAAATCTTTGCTCTTATTCTATTATCTCGGCAATCTCCAACCTCATCTCTGCTTCTGATCAGAAGTTTTGTGGTTCGATTCCCAATGGAGTGAAGATGGAGTAGGATCTTTTTTCAGGAAATAATTTTAATTTGAAAATATTACTTTCCATTTAGTCTGATCAAGACGTTAAGCATTTTCTGTTATTGAAGATTCTGTTCACAACAATACTTTTAAAATCGAAATTAATTTATCAAAATAATCTCGGCGCAGCGAGCATTTTTTTCATACCATCTTGAGTCATATTTCTTTGCAATACATGTGAAAATTAATAATTAAAATAAATAATTTCTTGAGAAACAATTCTTTGAAGTCATAAATCCTCTTTCAAGTAAGTAACATATTTAAATTTCTGGAAAAATAGAATATTGTGCGAAAAATTGTCATACAGCAGTACAGGTATAAATGATAACTTAAAAATTCATGTTTTTGGCTAGAAATTTTCACTATTTGTTAGAAAATGATTTTTTTAGTTTCAAAATGAACTGTTTCTTTGAAAAGTAACACTTTTTGTATAAAATTAAAGTAATTGGTCGAAAATTGATGTATTATTTTAATAATTCATATTTTCTGGTGAAAAATTAATCTTCTTTTCCCTTGCTGAGAATTAATTTTCTTTTCTGATAACCGTAACTATTACCTTTTATTGTTAAATATTTATATTTCGAAATAAAATTTTATATCCAGTTTAAAAATGCATGTGTTTAAATGGAAATCCTTTTTTTATAGAAAATGCATCATCTCAAATGAAAGTTCATCCTTTTATTAGAATTGTAATTGCTTTGTGGAAAATGAATCTATCTGCTTTCAGAAACTAACTGTTTTCTTGAAAATTTGTATTTTTTGGGTAAATTAAATATTTTTAAAAATATTTTTTGGTTGAAATATTAATTGTTACATGTTACGTTATTGACTCATTTTATTGTTTTGAACAAACAACTACTTGGTATGAAAATCAACTACTTGGTAAACATATTTTTTTTGTGTGTAAAAATTCATCTTTTTCATTTCAAATCCATCTATTTAGTCATAAATTGAGTTTTTTGTAGAAAACTTATCTTGTTCTTTAGCTTGCAAATTCAAGAATTTGGTAAAAAATTGGACTATTCGGTTGAAAATAACCTTTATGTCGAAAATTCCTATTTTTGTTTAAAAATGAAACTACGACTGTACAGTTATCTTTTTGGTGAAACATTCAACTATAAAGTAAAAATGTAGACTGAAACTTGAACCATTCAATTTTTAGTTTGAAAATATATACCTCTTTTAGTTTAAAATTTAACAATTTGGTTGAAAATTCATTCTTTGGGATTAAGAATGTGTCTTTTCTTGTATGATAGAACAGTCATCTTTCTCCGTGGCACGTTCATATTTTTTTATTGGAAATTCACTTCTTTCGACCGAACGTGAAATTTTTTGTCGAAGATTCACCCTTTCGGATTGGAAATTTGATTTTTTGTTTCAAAACGCATTTACTCAATTTGTTTATCGATAATATTACTCTTTAGTACTATATATATATATATATATCGACATTAATACATTAATGTTATTTTATAATTCGCATTCAAAAATGAAAAAAAATGAGTTATTACGAAAAATAATTAATGATAAAAAATGTAAATAATGTTTCAAAACAATTTTATGAATTATTTATTGAAATCTATTATAGGATGGGAAATAAGTGAAATGCCATTTACCGATCTTACCCAAAAAGTAATAAATCTAAATGAATATGTTCTGATTTATGACAAATCTCAAAAATGCGTATAAAATTGCAGATAACTTGAATAATCCAGTCGACCCTTAGTCGCTACTAACACTTCTGTATACACGAAGGTTAAAAAGGCCCCTTATTACGAATATCTTGGGCAGGTTTTCAAAAGCTGGGTTAATTTTTGTTTAAATATTTTTTTAAATAATTTTATTATTTATGTATTTACAAAAAAATTTATAAAATCATTTTTAGCATGGCTGACCCAAACTAAAACTTTTTTGCATCGTGCACTTTTTTGTATGACGAACGGTTTGCAATGTATAGCATTATTAATGAATGATTTTTAACAAAATTACAATATTTTTACATTTTTACCTTAGAATATTTGCTCAAAAAAATTTGAACCTTGAACACCTTCTATGTCGAGGATAGATCTCTTCAATTGAAAAAGAAATCCTCGGATCGACTGAAAACTTTTCTCCGTAAATTGCTATTCAAAAGTTGCTATGTTTATCAGTCATTAAAATTGTTTTTATGTGGGTTGGCTTATCGTAACTGTCCCAGTATTTGCCGGTTCAACTTATTTCGTGGAACATTAGATTGTTGTTTAAAATTCACATTTTGGTGTTAGATAAGTGAACTAAAATCTTTTGGTGTGATAATCCAACTGTTTTTTTGTTGAAAATTTGTCTTTTTAATTTAAAAATTTATCTATTTCAGTAGAAACTGCATCTCTTAGAGAAAAATGCAACTCTTTGGTTGAAAAATCATCAGTTTTGTTTAAAAGGAATCCTTTTGGGTTAAAAATGCAACGGCTTTGTTGAACATTTAATTATATCTTTAGAAAAATTACTTTCATTCAAAAACGATAGTCTGATGTTGAAAAGTCAAATTAAAGTCTGTTAAGAGTGAAAATTCAACAATTTTTTTTTAAATGCCTGTGTGATAATAGAAAAATATATCTATTTTTAGAAGAAATTGCATCTTTCTGAGATAAAAATGAAACTGTGTGGTTAAAAATTTAGAAGTTTTCTTAAAAGGGCGTCCTTTTCGATTGAAAATTTAACTGTTTAGTAGAAAATTCAACAATTTTGTAGAAAATTAACTAGTTTATATTGACATTTGAGACAAAAAATCAAGTTTTATTAAAAATGCAACTATTTCTTAGAAACTTTCCTGTTCTGACATTCATATTTTGATGTTGAAAAATCTACTAAAAATTTTTTCAAATAAAAATGTATTTTTTTGTCGAAACTTAGCTTTTGATTTGCAAATTTATCTGATTTAGTTGAATTTTTATATACTTCTTGGATAAAAATATAACTTTTTGTTTGAAGATTTAACAATTTTGTTAAAAAGTAATTCCTTTTGGTTGAAAATTCAACTGTTTTCTTGAAAGTTCGGTTTTTTTCTGGTTGAAAATGCAAGTCTCTTCATAGAAAATTGACTTCTTGTTTAACTCATATTTTAATATAAAAACTCAAACCAACATATTTTTTGTATAAATATTCAAACATATTTCTTGAAAATTTATCTTTTCAATTTCAATATATATTGTTTGAAATTTTTTTGTCGAAATTTCATATATTTAGTAGAAAATACCATCTTATCGGTTTAAAGTTGAACTATTTTGTTAAAAATTGACCTTTTTTAATTAAAATTCAACTGCTTGGTTAAAAAATGAACTACTTTGTTGACACCTTTTTAAAGAGAGGTTTATCTGTTTCTTTTAAATGCAACTATTTTGTTGAAAATTCTTTTTGTATCGCTGATAATTCATATTTTCTGTTTAAAAATTCAATTTGGGTGCATGAAATTCGTCTCGCCTTAATGATTTAAAAATTTGAGTCAACGTTTTTTGTCATTCTTTTCTGAAAATTTTCAATCATTGAAAAATCGTTTTTTTTACGATAAAATTAATTTTTTTAATGAAATTTTATCTTTTTCTATTGAAATATCAACTATTACAGTTTTTTTTTGTCGAGGATTCATGTTTTGCTGTCAAAAATGTACTTATTGTTTGAAAATTTATTTATTCAGATGAACATTTAAGTCTTTTTTTAAAATATCATATTTTATTAATAACATCAATGATTCTTTATCACCTCTTTTGCTAAATTTTTTATAAAAATTAAAATAAATAATGATCTTTAATAACCAGAATTGATTATTCACGGCCTTCAAAACAATGTATTTTCTATAAATGTACACCGCCTTACACGCCGCAATATTCAAGTTCTAAACAATTAACGTTTTTTTATATCGTTAATTTTACCGTAAACAATATGATAAGCATGGATAGCTTTTTCTGTGCCTGATCCTCACTGTTTAAAACTATAGTTAAACAAAAATTATTCAAACACGAATTGAGCCAGATTTTAAAAACCTACCCAAGATATTTGTAGTCAGGAGACTTCTTTGACCTTTTGAAAAAGAGTAATCTCGAGGACCTATTAGTGCATATGGAAGTGTAAGTGGCGACTGAATTAGAAGAGATGAGTAGAATTTTGTCGCCACCGTGGGCTAGAAATTTGGGTACTTGAAAAAGCAGGTGGGCTACCTGAGGTGGCAATGTGGCCTTCAAGTCTGCGTACGCCTCCCTCACCATGGACTGCAACTGCAATTTGGCACGTTCCAAAACTTACGACAAGGGGCGATGAAGGGCCCCCATGAAGATAATCCCTTTGAGTTTCAACTTGCCTGTTTCTCGGCTATTTTCTCGCCTATTCCTCAATTAAAAATACTATAAGGTGGACAATATCCCTGACATTTCGACGAGTTTGGGAGTATAATAGTAAATATACATAGATTCTTAACAATTTCAATATAAATATCAAATTTACATTAGCTTCCAATTTCCAATGCGTTGATGAGGTGATTTAATTTTTTTGTATTGTTTTTTATTGCTACAGTTATCGAAAATTTCAGACAAAACTAAAAGTTTTAAAAATTATTCAAAGAGAATATTATTAGAAATAATAACACAGCCACACAAAAAAGTGTGCGGATCTGGTAACAAGACACACGTATTCCTATGGATTTTGGGGCGCTGAATTCAAATTCGGTATCAAAAATCACCCATCACGTCATGGTTGATCCATAAAATCAAAAAATAATAAATAAATAAATTTCAAAATAATGCCAGTGATGCAAATTTTCACTTCAAAAGCATGTCGACAACTCTGAAGGATCAACCCTTGCCTGATCTCAACTTATTTAACATAACTTTACCCAACAGAACCTGACCTCACCTAACCTGAATTAACAGAAATTTATTGAACTATACGTAAAACTCTGGAAGCATATTTTCCCAGTAGTAAATGTGTGCTACATCGAATGGGTCAACTCGAGCCTAACCTAGAAATAAATCTAACCTAACCTAACCTAACCTCACGAAACACAATTAAACTGATCGTGTTATCCCGTTGTGTTTGCGGTACCGCTTCATTCAGCTTCGGCTTAACCTACATAGAGGTTTCACCTATCCTAACCTAACAAAACCTGACCTAACCTAACCGATTACGCTGGCAACCCTGTTCTTGTGTACTTTCATATTTTGACATTAATAGCAGTAAACGTCTGGAGTTTCGCAACCGCTTGTTGCTAGCATTATTCACCTGTGTCTGTGACCAGGGCACCTCCACGTGGTGACGGTGGGCAACGGATCCACATTGGCTGAGTCCCTGGGTAAACGGCGTTCATGCCGTCATGGCAGACACAGGTAAAAAGTGTATTACGATGCAGGGAAGAACCCCAGTATCGGCGTCTGGTCAGGATGGGAAAGCGGGCTCTCCGACGTCGTCATCATGCAACCGTAGCTCTTCATCAATGGATCACTTGGTTGGTGTAGAGTCTCATGCTACAAGGAAAAAAACCGCGAGCATTTCTCAATCGCATGTCTGCAAGAATAGCTCAGATTCATTCTGTTACATTTGCAGTAAATATGAAGTGTGCAGTTTGCAAAATTCAAGCGACGAGGAAGTGAAAAGTCTTTACGAAAAGTGTTTTGACCGTTAATTGGTGTACCAAGAAACAAAGTGGGCTCCTCACGTCATTTGCAATTCCTGCTGACTTATGTTGTATCGTTTAAAAAATTCAAACAACGAAAAGTACCGCAAGTACTCTACACCAACCACATGGAAAAAACCCGTTATTGCGAAAGACTGCTACTTTTGCATGAATTCCATCAAAGAGTTCAATGCAAAAAATAAAAATAACATTTCGTACATTAATGTGTGCACAGCCACAAGAGCAATTGTAATCAATAAAAATGCACGTCAGACTGATTTAAGCGCTTTAGAAAATGGTAGAATGGAAGTTGAAAGTCAACGTCATGGAGACGGTAGTGAAACCAGTGATCGAAGAGAAAATAGTTCTGATGATTCCGATGAAAATGACGAAAAGGATGACGAATATGGCGTGCATAAAATGAAATTGAAGGTTCCAATATTAGTGTCGCAACTAGAACTGAATGATTTTATTAGAGATCTTGGATTACCGAAAGACGGCGCTGAATTTGCCGCTTCATTTCTAAAAAGAAGAAATCTTCTAGAGCCAAAGACAAAAGTTTCATTATATCGCGACAGGGACAAAGAACTTAGAAAGTTTTTCATTGAAGACGAAGAGATGTCTTTAGTGTACTGCACTGACGTTAATGGACTTAAAATTTAAAGATTAAAATTTTTACAGAGACGAAGAATGGCGACTTTTCATTGATTCCTCAAAACGCAGCATTAAGGCTGTTTTACTGCATAACACGAATATTTACGCTTCTATCCCTATAGCTCACTTAACGGTCATCAAAGAAGAATATAACAATGTTAAAATGCTTCTTGAAAAAGTTAATTACATGAATCACAAATGGTAAATATGTGGTGATCTCAAAATCATAACAATGATATTGGGCCAACAATCGGGTTTCATGAGAGAGCCATGCTTTATATGCCTGTGGAATAGCAGAGATCGATCTAATCATTACAGCAAAAAACATTGGACTTTAAGAGATTAATTCAAACCTGGTTCTCATAATATCATCAACCAAAGCCTCGTTGATCCAGAAAAAATTTACTACCAACCTTCTACATAAAGCTTGGGCTCATGAAGCAATTTGTCAAGGCGTTAGACGAAGATGGACAATGCTATAAGTATATATCCCTTAAATTCCCTAATGTTTCAGACGCTAAATTGAAAGAAGGAGTATTTGATGGACCATCCAAGTTATATGCGATCGATTGGTCTTATGGGAAACTGAATTAAACTTAATCCCCGAATCACAGTCGGGCTTCAGAAAAGGAAGAAGTTTGTCTTGATAACTTGTTCACGTCAGTATCCATTATCCAAATACATCTGAGAAATTCAGGAGCGGTGGTATATGCTGCTTTCGTCGACTTTAAGGGGGCTTTTCCATCCATCTCGCACCATTTATTGTGGAGGAAGCTTCACTCTTTGGGCCTTAGCACTAAAATAATTAATATTCTAAAGCACTTTTATTCTTCTGCGATAACTTGTATTAAGATTGGCAAGGGATCAACTAAATTTGTCTATGTCACGCAGGGTGTCCTTCAGGGTGAAGTTTTAAGCCCGTTCGAATTTTTGCTTTTTATCTTCGATTTAGAAGACTATTTAATCCAGCAAGGTTGTCGAGGCCTCTCCGTAAATAGTTTACTTGAAATATTATTGGTTGGATATGCGGATGATTATGTTCTTTTTGCAGATACCCCGGTTGAGTTAAACATAAAAATGGAAGCACTTAATTCTTATTGCAAAGAAAATAATCTTATTGTGAACACGAAAAAAACTAAAATTGTAATTTTTTCTAAATCAGCGAATTCATCTGCTAGGAAATTTAAATCTTTTAAATTCGGCGATTCCCGGATCGAAGTAGTTAAACAATATACTTATTTAGGTATCCCTATTTCGGGTTCATGCTCCTTTCTACCAGCCACAAGGAATTCCGTTAGTGCTGCGAATACAGCCGTCGGCTCGATCCTAAAAACGATCCACTCAGTCAGAGCTGATTCGTGGAATACCTACATTAGATTATTCCAGAGCCTCTCTGTAAGTACACTACTGTATGATTCGCAGGTTTGGAGCCTAAATCATTTAGAAGTTATAGAGAGAGTACAGCTTTCTGATTTTTAAGAAACTCTTATCCCTGCCAAATAATACACCTAACTACGCGGTGAGATTAGAAACTGGAACTTTGCATTTATCCTACACGGTCTTAAAAAATATTTTATCTTGATTAATTAAAATTTTGACAATGGATAATTCACGGTACCCAAGATTGTCTTTCGACAGACTGAGATCACTGGCTGTAAAAGATCCTTACAACAAATTTAATTGGTTTCCCCAGATCCGGGTTTTTTTCAATGCAAGTGGTTTGGTGGATAGATGGGAGAACCTCACATTAAACTCTATTAGCTCTGATCGCGAGACAGTTCTTGGGAGCTATAATTCCTACCTAGAGAACCTTGATGGCGAGCGTCTCGCCATATCTAAGAGCTTGCTCATTTTTCCGCATTTAGCGATGCATTCCGGCACACAATCATATTTACTCATGCGAATAGCTCTGTTTTATGAAAAGAATCTTTGCACAGCTCAGACTGTCAAATATACATGTTTGCCGAATTCTGATTGACCGTGGAAAGTATGTTTTTAATATAGAAGAGAGATGTAGGATTTGCCACCTCGATAATGAGACTTTGTACCACATTTTATCTGATTGCCCGGCTTGTCAGCACTTGTTTGAGTCTAAGTTTCCTACCAAGCCTACAGATATACACCCCTCCGATAAATGGTTAGCTGTATTGTCTTCCGTTCACCCTGCCACTGTTAGAAAATTTGTTAATTGTGAAGATTATCAGCGAGCGTTGGAGATCATTAGATAGCTTATAATAGTTTAGCTTAGTATTTATGTATGTGTATGCGTCTGGATATACGAGATTTATGTTTTTGGATATCCCTACGAAACTACCCTTGTATGTACCGAATGGTCTATAGACAAGTGTAAATAAATAAAATAAATAAAGGACATTATATTTCAAACGTGTCTAGAAGTGTCGATTATAATTTAGAACCTTGTAGAATATTTCGACAAAGAGGAGATATATTAATAGATATAGACAGTAAATCATCTGCAGCATGTATACCTTAGAGATAAAAATAGATGGAGAGAGAGCCATGTATTAAAAAATGTTTGAATTCAAAAAATAATTTTATAAAATTTGTAATATTTCAGAAGGCTTTACGATTGAGCAGCTCGAAAAATACCAGCAGATTCTTAAGAGGTCCTTTTACATACAGTGGATCACTGCAACAGATGTAGAATTTATTGATATAATTAGGATGCGAAATAAACTATTAGCCATGAAGAAAGACCTTATATTTCAAACGTATATAGAAGTGTCGATTATAATTTAGCACCTTGTAGAATATTTCGACAAAGAGGGGATATTTTAATAGATAAAGATGCTAAATGATATGCAGCATGTATAGTTTAGGAAGAAAGACAGATGGAGAGTGAAATAGAAAGCTATGTATTAAAAAATGTTTAAAAATCAGAAATAATTTTGTAAGATTACAGAAGGCTTTGCTATTTAGTGACTTGAAAAATACAAACAGATTCTTAATATGTCCGATTACATACAGTTGATCACTGTAGCTATTTTAGAATTTTATATTGATATAGCTAGGATGCCAAATGAGCTATTTGAGGAAAGAAAATACTATTTGAAAACGCTTGCTAGAATTTATAAAATAAACCAGCTACATAAATATTGGACTTCACTAAGAAACGTTGAAATCATCTTTCACAAAATAGAGTATCTACTAAAAAAGATTCAATTTATTTACTTCAAACATTAAAATAAAGCACCATAAATAGCAACAATAAATTCAGCAGTATTAAAATTCAATGCAAGGAAACTGTGAATCGAACATTATAAAAAATGACATAGTGAATATCTGCTTATAGAAATAGAGGATGGTACATTAATTTAATTTAGAAATCATAAAAGCCAGTCCATAGAAACCTACCTTACCGATATTCTACAGATGCAGTGATTCATGTTATGTTTCCAGAATCTTCTGCAACTGATGACGTCATCATTAAATTTTACTGTGCAATTTTTCGTAAACAACTTTAAGGTTATTGTAAATGACGCATTACATTTCGTGATGTTAAAAAACTGTATCCGCACGTATTGATTATAACTTAGAACCTTCTAGAACAATTAGATGAAGAGAGAGGTATATTAATAGATACAGAGAGAGATGTGTATTAAGAAATGTTTTATATCAAAAATAATTTTATAAAATTGAAGAAGCCTTTGCTATTGAGTAACTCAAAATACAGTAGATCACTGTAACATATTTAGAATTTTATATTGATATAGCTAGAATGCAAAACAAACTTTTAGCAATTAAGACCAGGTAGGTCCCCATCTAATAATAATATTAGATCAACCATTTGGGATGAAGAACATATAATTTGAATAATTTGAATGCTCTTGCTAGCATTTATGAAATAAATCAGGTACATAATTATTAGAGTAACTAAACTATCAAAAATGTATGTAGAAGAATGAGAAAGAGTAGAGGAGGAGGAGAAGGATGAGGATACAGTAATGGTGTAGTTAAGACAAGTAGGTACTGAAAATATTGGATTCAATGATTATATCATCCGAATCGTATGTTCTATGGCATTTGGATGTGCAAATAAAAGGAGCGCAACAGTTTTAAAATAACAACAACAAAACTTAAAGAAACTGCAGGTAACACCTTGTTCATGCATATTAAGTGTATCTCCATTCTTTGTACTGCACTCTGCGATGAGTTTGATAAATCTAGTTGAATAGATAAGGATTTCTTATTAATATAATTGTGAACATACTTTTGTCTCAACTATAGCAACTTAGTAAACTAAAACTTATTTTCATTAACAAGAGGTCTTTGGTATACAGACATTACCATAGAATGCGCCACAATAAGATATGCTGCTTTTCTTATAGGAGAAAGAGGAGAATATGATAATGATTTGTAATGTAATAATAATAATAATAATGTAAGGTAAATAGGTTCTGAATAGGTTCTGAATAGTTGAAAGAGATTTCTACCAAATTTCAAAGGTAACTCGAAGTTTAACTCCAGTGCAAGAATCTGACACTCAGATTTATAAGGACAGGAGAGCAATTCCTCGAAAGAATTAGATTTTCAAACTGGACGAGAAAGAAGGTATTCTAAAGCGGTTCCACTTCATATTTAGATTTCTGAGTAATGTATGATAGATTCTTCAGTGGAGAAAATTGTGGTGTCCAAGCTTCCAGAATAGCTTCTTTCTCGTCCAGTTTGAAAATCTTATGCTTTCGAGGAATTGCTTTTCTCTTCTTATCAATCTGAGTAGCAGATTCTTGCATTGACGTTAAACTTAAAGTTACCTTTGAAATTTGGTAGAAATCTCTTTCAACTTGCTTATGATTCTTGGCTGAGGAAGAGTATTTCTCATGTCTTTTCAAATTATCAAGTCTTGAATTAGTTCTGGAATAATTTGAACAGGTGCTAGTCATCTTGCCACACACACAGTAAAAATAGCTGTTCATTAATGGAATCTGAGTTTATATCCTCCTCCTCCTCCTCCTGCTCCTCCTCCTCATATCCATTTTCATTTTCCAGCTTCTCTTTCTTTACCTCCTTCTTTTCCAACTTCTCTTCTAAACAGTTAAAAAATACTTACACTTTTAGTCATCTTGTCACTAACAGAGTAAACATGGCTGTTCATTCATGGAACCTAAGCTTACATCCTCCTCTTCTCCTCCTCCACCTGCTCGTCCTCCTCCTCTTCCTACTTTTCCTCTACTCCTCCTCCTCCTCATGTTCATCATTCTTTTCTAACTTCTCTTTCATCACCCCCTTCTTTTCCAACTTCTCTTTCATCACCCCCTCCTTTTCCAACTTCTCTTTCTTCGCCCACTTCTTCTTTATCCCTGTACAATTTCGTTCTTTATTTCCCCCTGTCATCTTTACAAGATCTACTAGCTGGAAAAGTAAATAATGCACACGAAATTATTTCAATTGTTAATGAAATGCGGGAGGTTGGTATTATTCAATAATTCTTTTAGTTTAGCAACTACTTAAATGTAATTAAATTAACATTTTGAAATTGTTTAATCAAGATTTCCGGTCATTAATATTTCTTAGCATTCATGAAATGGAACCAACACTGTACAAAGTAAGCAATAAGTTTAAAAATTTGATATATAATTTTTATACGTTTATTGTAACGAAATAAGTTAAGTAAATTCAATTTTTAAAAATGTATATGTATTTATTGATTTCCGTTACCTGAATTAATTGTAGTTTAGGAAATCATCTTATAAAACAGAATATTTAGTATAAGTTATCATTCTATCTAATATTTTCAGAACCTATTTACCTTAACTAAATCATTATCATATTCTCCTCTTCCTCCTATAAGAAAAGCAGCATATCTGATTTTGGCGCACTCTATGGTAATGTCTGTAAACCAAAGACCTTTTGTTAATGAAACTAACTTTTAGTTTACTAAGTTGCTATAGTTGAGACAAAAGTATGTTCACAATTCTATTAATAAGAAATGCTTATCTATTCAACTGGATTTATCAAACTCATCGCAGAATGCATTACAAAGAATGGAGATACACTTAATATGCATGAACAAGGTGTTACCTGCAGTTTCTTTAAGTTTTGTTGTTGTTATTTTAAAACTGTTGCGCTCCTTTTATTTGCACATCCAAATGCCATAGAACATACGATTCGGATGATATAATCATTGAATCCAATATTTTCTGTACCTACTTGTCTTAACTACACCATTACTGTATCCTCATCCTTCTCCTCCTCCTCTACTCTTTCTCATTCTTCTACATACATTTTTGATAGTTCAGTTACCTTGATTTAAGAGAATACAAGATTTAACAGGAGAAGCGTGGTTACAACTATATGAAAAGCAGCGTACCTGATAGTGGCGTACTCCATCGTAACCTCTGTTAACCAAAGACCTCTTCTAAATCAAACTAAGTTTTCATTTACTTATTCTGTTAACTTGAAATCCTGGCCCCTTTAAATGGGTTTATTTAATTACAATTAAAAACAAAATGTTGGTTTTAAGAAAAACCAAGATTTACAGCTGTTATACATAATAATGCATTTTAATATACGTGTTCAATACTTCACTTTAAATTTTTGATTCACAGTGTCCTTGCATTAGATACTATTATTTCAAGTCAGTAAATTGAATCTTTTCAGCAGATCACTCTATTATGTGAAAGATGATTTCATATTCTGTAGCAGTCCTAATAATCATGTACCTGATTTATTTCATAAATGCTAGCAAGAGAATTCAAATTATTTAAATTATATGTTCTTCATCTCAAATAGTTGATCTAATATTATTATTAGAGGGGGACCTACCTGCTCTTAATTGCTAATAGTTTGTTTTGCATTCTAGCTATATCAATATAAAATTCTAAATATGTTACAGTGATCTACTGTATGCAAAGGGATCTCTTAGGATCTGTTGGTATTTTTTGATTTACTCAATAGCAAAGGCTTCTTCAATTTTACAAAATTATTTTTGATATAAAACATTTTTTAATACACACCTCTCTCTGTATCTATTAATATACCTCCCTCTTTATCTAATTGTTCTAGAAGGTTCTAAGTTATAATCAATACGTGCGGATACAGTTTTTTAACATCACGAAATGTAATGCGTCATTTACAATAACCTTAAAGTTGTTTACGAAAAATTGCAAAGTAAAATTTAATGATGATACCATCAGCTGTAGAAGATTCTGGAAACATAGCACGAATCACTGCATCTGTAGAATATCGGTAAGGTAGGTTTCTATGGACTGGCTTTCATGATCTCTGAATTAAATTAATGTACCATCCTCGATTTCTGTAAGCAGATATTCACTGTGTCATTTTTTATAATGTTTGATTCACAGTTTCTTTGCATTGAATTTTAATACTGCTGAATTTATTTTTGTTATTTATGATGCTTTATTTTAAGCTTAATTTTATTATAATTATATATGTTTGAAGTAAATAAATTGAATCTTTGTTAGTAGATTACTCTATTATGTGAAAGATGATTTCAACGTTTCTTAGTGAAATGCAATATTTATATAGCTGGTTTATTTTATAAATTCTAGCAAGCGTTTTCAAATAGTATTTTCTTTCCTCAAATAGCTCATTTGGCATCCTAGCTATATCAATATAAAGTTCTAAAATTGCTACAGTGATCAACTTTATGCAATCGGACATATTAAGAATCTGTTTGTATTTTTCAAGTCACTCAATAGCAAAGCCTTCTGTAATTTTACAAAATTATTTCTGTTTTCAAACATTTTTTAATACAGAGCTTTCTATCTCGCTATCCATATCTCTTTCTTCCTAAACTATACACGCTGCATATCATTTAGCATCTTTACCTATTAATATATCCCCTCTTTGTCGAAATATTCTACAAGGTGCTAAATTATAATCGACACTTTCTAGACACGTTTGAAATATAAGGTCTTTCTTCATGGCTAATAGTTTATTTCGCATCCTAGTTATATCAATAAATTCTACATCTGTCGCAGTGATCCACTATATGTAAAAGGACCTCTTAAGAATCTGCTGGTATTTTTCGAGTTGCTCAATCGTAAAGCCTTCTGAAATATTACAAATTTTACAAAATTATTTTTTGAATTTAAGAACTTTTTAATACATGGCTCTCTATCTCCATCTATTTTTGTCTCTAAGGTATATATGCTGCAGATGATTTACTGCCTATATCTATTAATATGGCTAATATAGCTCCTCTTTGTCGAGATATTCTACAAGGTTCTAAATTGTAATCGAGACTTCTAGACACGTTTGAAATACAAAGTCTTTCTTCATGGCTAATAGTTTATTTCGCATCCTAGCTGTATCAATAAATTCTATATCTGTTGCAGTCATCCACTGTATGTAAAAGGAGCTCTTAAATTTCTGCTGGTATTTTTCGAGTAGCTCAATCGTAAAGCCTTCTGCAATATTACAATTTTTATCAAATTATTTTCTGAATTTAAACATTTTTTAAGACATGGCTCTCTCTCTCTCTCACCATCTATTTTTTTCTCTAAGGTATACATGCTGCAGACGATTTACTGTCTCTATCTATCAATATATCCCCTCTTTATCGAAATATTCTACAAGGTTCTAAATTATAATCGACACATCTAGACACGTTTGAAATATAACGTTTTTGCAGTTTAAAATATGTAATGCGTCACTGAAAATAACCTTGAATTTGTTTCCAAAAAAATTGCGTAGTATAATTTGATGAAGCCATTCAGAATATTGTGGAAATCTAGCATGAACCACAACAGCTGTAGAATAACGGTAAGGTAGGTTTCTATGGTCTCTGATAGTAATATATATCTACCTTTTTTTGTTCCAGAAGATTCAACATTATAGAAAAAGAATTTTAACGCTAAATTAGATCATTCTCGATTTATATAAAGACTATACAGTAGCTTAAGTGGATGATTGAAAAAATTCTCAAATATTTTATTATATTTTGTATTTTTTAAACTTTTATTTTAAATCTTTAACGTATCTCTAGTTCTCGTTCGCTTGCTACTTGATACGAGAATAAAGCGACAAGGGCCCCTGAGCATTTGATCTACCTTATGGAATCCTGTTATTATGATTTTAGATACCTTTCTTGCGCCTAAACCATTCAATTGACTTTGAATATTTCTTCATTTTAATTTTCTGGTTGATTCTAGACTACAGAATAATGTTTAATCTATCAGGAAGCAGTAAATCAAATTAATAGTCAAAAACAGGATGCCATGCATAACCCCCATATCAAATGTCACCTATACACATGCATCTTTTGCGCATTAAAAACAATAAAGGTAGAAGTTTTTAGTTAAAGTTCTGTTAAAGTTTTCAAAAAATATTTCTTCGAATTGTCATCCTCTCATGTGCATGTGAAATAAACCATCTACACCATTATTTTATCTCCCGAGCGGCAGCTCAACTATCAAAGGGGATGATGATTCACCACTCCGTACTCTTCGACTCAAATCTGTTTAAACTTGCAAAATACATTTCTCAGAAATTACCCTGAAAATAATCATATCACATACTCTACATCAAAGACACCGACTATTTCTCAGAATTATATTGAAAATAACAAGCAATTATATTCAACGATAAATTCATCAATATACAGGAAATATGACACCACTTACATTATCATATCTTCTGGCAGCTTGCTTATCAGGGGATGATCACTCATCGCCTAGCACCAACTAGCATCTTAACCTGCCTCACAGAGATGCACACCTTATAACTAACATGGATATGCACTCACCCATAGCGATCCAGACTCCGTCTTACTCATTGCTATATGTACAGAAAAAAGTTGAAACATGGCAACACTGTAAATAAGTATTCATGGAACTATGGTGACGTCATCAGGATGGAATTTTGTTTACCCTAGAAATTGTCTAACGTTATATGAAATATGACTCCTCTGTAGGCAAATATCAAAGGAGAACATTTAATTAATTTAGTTCACGTAGATAAGGATTCCAGGAATCGACAATGACGTCATCAGAATGGAATTTTATTTACCCCAGAAATGGTTTAACATTATATGAAATATGACGTCCCTGTCGGCAAATATCAAAGAAGAACGTTTAATGAATTGCGTTTACATAGATAAGGATTCCAGGAATCGATGATGACGTCATCAGAATGGAATTTTGTTTACCGAGAATTGTTATAATAGCACGAGGGTGGTTACAGATCTTGGAAAGTTTCAATGATGCATTATTGCGATAAACATTTAATACATAAAAATTATATTATTTTGGGGTGAAAAACTTCAATTCCGGGAATAGCAGGTATTAAATAGTCTAATATTGCGATATTGAATATCGTATCATCACCTATTCCATATTTTTGGGGTTGAAAAGTTTCATTCCCATAATTTTTAAGTATTGATTTCCAACATCGATAGTGTGGATAGTTTGAAACTATGATTCGTTAGTCAGCACAAGGAGCGAAACCAATCTTATAGCCTTCTGGACTCTAGTCGCAAGTTTGCTGTTCGTACGGAAAAAGTGGTCTAGAAGCCTCTCTACCTATCTACTAGCTTAACATTTTTTCAAAGTAGTAAGAATGCACATTGTCGAAGAGGGATATTGCATTTAAACAATGTCTTCGTGGATTTCTTGTATAATAATTTTTTTCCAAAATTTTATTTCCGAAAATTTGTAATATGTAATTTTAAAAAAAAATTGCTAAATTTTAATTATCTAAATTGATGTGTGAGAAATTTTTTGTTAAAATTAACAATTATTTCTATAAGAGTAAAATTATTTCTAAAATCACACTGCATTAAAAAATAAAATTAAAAAAATTCAGTTGTATATATTTTTAATTCTGATTTTAAATTTAAACATTTTAGCTAAATGATTCATGAAAATATATTATCAATTTTCTCTTATCATGAGAATATTTTCTGTGAAAATAAAAAAAAGTTTGTTTTTTAAAATTAACGTTTCGTTGATAAGGGAAAGAAAATTTAAAAGTAATAATTAAATCATTATTTATCTAAACAGTTTTTTATAATTTCATATTTTTACTACAGTGTAATTTTCCAGGGCCTGAAATGTTTGCTGAAAACTTTAAACTAATCTGTTAAGAAATTTTTACCACATTGTAATATACTGCTTTGTTAATAATTATTAATAAAATAGAATTAAATAAAATTTTTGAATTAAAGAATTTTTATAATTTCACAAATGAGTATTAACCAAATAATAACACTTCCAACTGTGAAACTTCCAACCACGTAATGCATCAACAATTTCTATGAAATAAAAACATTTTTAAATACTTACATTTGTTAAATTTTAAATTAATTATTAACATACTATAGTTTACAAGTTTACCTAAAGTGGAAAATTAAAAAAAACTGCAAGATTCTAGAATTATGGTAAGAGAATATTATTATGCACAATACTTTATTTTTTGATAATTTATTGCTTTTAGGTTTAATTGATTATTGCATTTTCGATTAATTTCTAAGAAGGTATAGTGTACATTAGGGTGGTCCGAAAAACGCTTTTCGAGCTACAGAGAAAGACACCCCCCCCCCCCCCTAACCCGAAAGGAGAATTGTCTACGAAATAAAACAATACTAATAACTTTCTTTTTTAACCTACCCCCATCTAATCCGCAGCGCCACAAATATAACCCAAAAAACAAAAAAATTAATTTTTTTCCTCTTATTGTTACTTTTTAGTAATTTCCGCCGTCTATTGAATGCAAATAATCACTAATGGTCAATTTAAACAGTTATTTATTTCTTAAAAATGTGAAATAATAATCATATTTTCTGGTTGAAATATAATTGTTTGTCATTGCTTGCACGCATTTGTACGTATTGCTTGCAGTATTTATTTGAACAATATTAATTTGATTAAGCTTTTTTTTCATTCACAGAGAAAATGAAATAAAATAGAGCAAATACAATAATATTTCTGACTGTATAGATTATAAAAAAAGAATATATTTACGACTTTTTAATGATTTTAACAAATATAATTTATTTAAATAATTACTTTTCCAAAATACTGATAAAATCGTAATTAATTGTATATCCCCACCATTCAATCACAGAAAAACGCTGGTGTTAAATTTGTTGCAGCTCAAATTTTATTGGGCTCCCAACGATCATTTGAGAGAGTTTTCAAGTCTCAAATGTATTCCTCTGAACGTAGGTGCCCATGTGGGCATCTAGGGGAAAGTATCATTTGGAGACTGAATTTTGGCTCATGCAGAGTTGTGGAGTTCTGAACCGTGCTGTCAGCCACGTGAATATCTGTCAAATCAACTATTCGCTTTGCGATATTAGCCTAAATAATTGTTAATAAGGAAACCAATTGAAACAGTATTTACCTAATTTTCAAATTTCTTTCATTTAATAGGGCGTACCAGTCACTTAGAATAAAATTATAACTTCCTAATGCAACTTCCAAAACTTAGGTTAGTCATGCCCGTCGAAATTTAAACTAAAGCCGGGATGTATAGAAGAAGTCATGACCGTCTACATATACAATAAGGTATTTTCACTCCAATCTCTAGCTCACTTCACTTCGTTGAATACTGAGGGGATAACAATTGACCAAATGCATGGGAATCGGTTAATTTTTTATCTATTTTTCTAATATCTTCGTAGAAAGTAATTTTTCTGTATAAGTGCAATTTAAAAATAGTTTTTCTTTTTTAGGGACTATTTAATGCAATAATAAAATGATAATAATTTTCATTCATGCGTGCATTAGGGCTGAACGCTGGTTGTCTACCCTTTAAAGCGCGATTTAAAATTACATTGAAAAACAATTCTTGTAATTTAAATAAATAATTATTAAAATATACACAAGAATGCATACAAATTGTGTAACTTTTGATTTCAGACAAGAAAAAAATTTATAACCCATATATTTGACGAAGAACAGTTTATTTTCATTGAATTTGAAAGACTAATATTTCTCAAAATATTCTTTAATAGATACATTTTTTTAAATACCATATGATATTTCAGCAGCTTGGTATATAGAAGCTAATTGCAGTATATAATAGTGATAATACTTGAATAATTCAAAAACAAAATTTCATATTGTTCTTTTCGATTGAGACGTGACAAAACGACGCTTGAAGTAAAAAAAAGAAAGCATAAGTTCAATGCAGTCGTGATAATTTATGTATTTATAGGTTATATAATTATATGATTTCCCAAAAAATTACATACAAAACATTAAAAACTTATAAATAATTATTTTCAATCACTTTTCCAAGAAATTTCTTTTTATATTAAATGTTTTGTAAAATATAACTTGGTCTTTAGAATTCACTGAAAATAAATTGTTATTAATATAATATATGTGTTGCATTTTTTTGCATGAAATCAAAGTTACACAATTTGTATATATCCTTGTGGATATTTTAATAATTATTAAATCATTAGTCCACAATGCAAACCAGAAAAATAAATTAAATCAGCCGACAGGAAAAAGTTGGGATATGAAAGCCTCAATTAGGTATTTTCACTTCAACCACCAGCTAACTTCACTTTGTAAAAAGCTGAGGGGGGAAAATGGATCAAATGCATGGAACAAAACTTTATTTCTGTAATATATTTGTAATAAATCATCATTATTATTATTTCATTAATTCATTAAATAGTAATTAAAAAATGAAAACTATTTTTAACTACACTTATATAGAAAAATGACCTTTTATGAAGATGTTAGCAAATTAGGGCAAAAATGAACTGAATCCCATACATTTGGTACCTTATTTTTCCATCAGCAATCTAAGAACTGAAGTTACCTGTTTATTGAAGTGAAAATACCTAATAGGCTTTTATCTTAATCTCTCCCAATGTTTCATGAAACTTTTCATCAGGCTAAAGTTTCATGCAAATTTACATCCCTGGTCATCGCAAACAACAAATTTCTTTTTTTATTATACAATTGTATTTACCTTATCTTTCATGTATGACACTAGCCACTGCAAGATTAGATATCTAAGATACCTTTAAACTTCAGCAGAAAATCTAGTGGAAATTTCTTTGAACGACCTGGCATCAATTTCGATGCAGACGGTCACGACTTAGTTTGTACATCCCGGCTTTGGTTGTTCGAATGTCATTTAGTAGGTTTTGACTAATCTAACATTTGGATATTACATCACGCCAAGTACTATTTTTATTCCAAGACTATTTAGTCGCTGGAAAATGGGAGGAAATAAAAAGTTAGGTAATTATTATTATAACTTACCTGCTTATTAACATCTGTTTCACTCAAATAACGACCGACAAAATGATCTTGACAGGTGACTTACAGTTTGTAGACGACACTTCACGTTGCACTGGATGAGAAAAAACAGTGTCTAAATGATACTTTTCCGCTAGATTCTCCGAATGAACCTGTGTGGCTCAAATTTGTTGCAACTCTATTGAACACCGATTTCGGTGTACATTGGAGGATCGGCGATTTTCTGTGTAACGGCTGCGAAATATTCCACTTAGAGAAAATTTGCACATAGAAAATCTACAAGTATCTATATGGATTTCTTTGTGATGTATTCTATATGGATTTCCTATTAGAATTGAGCATTTACATGGATTTATATGAATGCTCCTAACATGTAATCTATATGGAATTACAAAAAAGATTTGAAGTTATTCCTATATGAATATATAAATAAGATTTTTTTAACATTGTGCTCATTCCCTACTTCTATATGGTTTTATATGTATTCTCCTGACATGTAATCTATATGAAATTGCAAACAGGATTTTAAGTGATTTCTATATGGATTTTATAAGTAGCAGTTTTCTGATGACGCGCTAATTACCTACTTCTATATGGATTTATATGTATCTTTCTAACATGTAATCTATATGGGATTCCAAAGAAGATTTGAAGAGTTTTCTATATGGATATAAAAATCAGATTTTTTTAACGTTGTGCTAATTCCCTACTTCTATATGGTTTTATATGTATTCTCCTGACATGTAATCTATATAAAATTGCAAACAGGGTTTTAAGTGATTTCTATATGGATTTTATAAGTAGGACTTTTCTGATGACGCGTTAATTACCTACTTCTATATGGATTTATATGTATCTTCCTAACATGTAATCTGCATGGAATTACAAAGAAGATTTGATGTGGTTTCTATACGGATATACAAATAAGATTTTTTTAACATTGTGCTACTTCCCTGCTTCTGTATGGTTTTAGATGTATTCTCCTGACATGTAATCTCTATGAAATTGCAAACAGGATTTTAACATATTTCTATATGAATTTTATAAGTAGGACCATTCTGACGACGCACTCAGTACCTACTCCTATATGGATCTATATGGGTGAAAAGGGAAAGGAAAATGGGGAAAGAGAAAAATAAAAGGGGAAAGAGAAGAATAGGAAAAAGAACAAGGGTAAAGGGAACCATTCCCCTTCCCCTTTTCTCATCCCCTTGCATTTTTCTTTCCCGTTTACCAATCCCCTTCACAGTTTTTCTTTCCCCTTTCCACTTTCCCCTTCTAACCCTTTCTCCATTTATTCTCTTATTCCTCTTTAGCGTGTCCGCTTTCCCTTTTCACCATTTACCCATTCTCCTTATCTTTATTTCCCTGTCCCCTCTCTTTTTAACCTATTCTCCACGTTCTCTTTTTATTTTCCCAATTTGCGCCTTTTCCTTTGTCCTTCACCTTTTTTCCTCTCCAATTTCTCATTCTTTCTTTTATTTGTCCTTTCCCCCATTCCATTTTGCTGCTTCTCTTTCCCGTTTAACCTATCCCTTTTAGACTTTCCCTCTTCATCCTTTCCGCGTTCCTTTCAGCCTTTTTTACCATTTCCCTCTTTCCCCTTTTCTTTTCCTCTTTCAATTTTCACCCTTTCTCATTTTCCCTTTTAAAAAACAGGAAAGGGGGAATTGGAAAATCGAAAAATGAGTAAATGGGTGAAGGGAACGGGAACAGGTTGGATAGGGAAATAATAAAAGGGGAAGGGGAAACAGAGAAAGGGAATAAGAAAAAGGAAAAAGGAAGAAGAAAATGAGACACCGGAAAGGGTGCCAAGGAAGAGGAAAAGGAGGCAGAGACAAATAAAAGGGAAAAGAGAATAGGAAAAAGAACAAGGGTAAAGAGAACGGGGAAAAAGAGGAAGGAGAAAGGCGAAGGTGTGAAAAGGAAAAGGGGAAGAGGTTAAGGATAATGGGGAAATGGGAAAATAAGTAAAGGGAAAGGGGAAAAGAAAAATAGAAAGGGTAAAATGAAGAAAAGAGAGAAAGGTTGAAGAGTACAGGGAAAAGATGAAAAGGGAAAGGTTAAAAGGGGAAAGCGAAATAGTTAATGTGAATGGGGGAAAGGAAAAGAGGAGAAAAAAATTAGAAATAGAAAAGGGTCTATAGGGAAAGAAAAGAGCGAAAATAGGAAAAGGGAAAAATAAAAAGGAAACGGGAAAAACCTGAAAAAGGGTGAAGAGTAAGGGGAAATGAAGACATGGTAAATGGAGGAAAGGGAAAGGGGAAACAGTAAAGAGGTATTGAGAAAAGGAAAGAGTTAAAAGGGGAAAGGAAAACGGTGTATTGGATTATGAAAGGTGGAAGAAAAATTCAAGGGGCATGAGAAAGGGCTAAAGGGAAAGGGAAATAAGAAAGGTGAAAGGAAAATGGTGAAAGAGATAACAAAGAGAGATACAGAGAGACTTCAAGATCCAGCTCCTGTCTGGCCGTGCTCACCGTACGTCCTTTATTTGCTTCACGTGTTTGTTTTGATTTATTAAAAATGTGTAATTTATTAAAAAATCAAAAAATTATTTAAAAAGTTCCGTTACATGCATTTATTATTATTATTGTTTGACCCTGTAAGTACAGATATCTTGCATATCCCCCACCTAACCTGAAATACCTAATCGACGCGTCCGGCCACAGGGGCCATTTTGTTTCTGACGTCCATTTTCCTTCGCCTTCCATGCGGTAAACCGGCAGTAAATGGACGTTTCTGGACGGGAGCTTTGCGACGCGAACGGGAGAACGACAGAATATTTGGCAGCCGTTGTATATTAAAAAAATATATACCCATGTTTGAATTATAGTATTCGGATACGCACAGATACGCGGAACAAAAGAAAAAGTGTTTGTGGATGATATAATAAATTTCGACCCTAGTAATAAGAAATTTCAATCTTAAGTGTTTCCATAGAAGTTGGGAGGAGGCATACGTCTTTCTCGTAAATAGTAAGTACATACCTATAATTTGCAGTGTTATTATCATATAATTGCCGCATTGTGCCTTTGATTGTAGGTCGTTCCCGCGTGAGTTGGACAACTAGATAGTATGTGAGCTAAATACTCGGGGTGTGCATGGCACGCCCTGCAGCTATCATCGGGAATGTCTTGGCTCAAAATGTGGCGACGGTATGTTAAGGTGGAAATGATACCGTCTTGACATGCAAAGATGAAACCTTCCGTACAAGACTTTAATCCGGGAGATTTAAGGAAAGCAAATGTTAGCTCACAAGACATTGACTGATCCTTCACATTTCTGTGAAAGATACCGTGCATCCTCTTATCGAGGAGCTGTTCACGAAAGTTTTTCTCTGGTGCTTTCTTAATCCGGGCTTTCAGGAGTGAGTACTCGAGATAAATTAGATTTGATGCATTTTGCTCACCCCTAATACTGAAGTCAAGTCCGAGTGTTTCAGCAGCTTCCTCCGCTGCTTTGTACAGAAATGCTCCTTTGCCCACTTCTTCGTGATTCCTGACCATTTTAAGAAGAGAGTCTCTTCCATTTACAACTCTATGTGCTGTACCCAGAATAATTATGTGGTGAAGACATTCAAGACTCAATATTCCGCGACCCCCTTGACGGCGTGAGATGTACAGTCGCGGAACGGAAGACTTAAGATGCATGCTTTTGTTCATGTGCATAACCTTTCTTGTCCCGATATCAAGATATCTGAGCACGTTCTTCGTCCATGGAACTACTCCAAATGAATAGAGTAGTACCGGGACGGCAAGCATGTTCATTGCAGATACTTTGTTTCTCGCCGACAGTTCGGAAGACCAAATCTGTCGGATGAGACGTTTGTATCTGCTTCGGAGAGTATCCTTTAGATGTCACATCCTGAATGTGGCTCTGTGGCACGCCCAGGTATGTATAAGTCTCTCTAGCGCAAAGGTGTCGTATGGCGCTTCTATCAACGAGCTCAGGATCTTCAGGGATGCCATTAAGTT
>NC_046659.1:15809184-15827299 GCF_010883055.1 Belonocnema kinseyi | reverse complement strand
TTATGAACGTTTATTAACTATTATTTAAAACTTTTATTGCAAAAATAGAATGAGAATAGAAAGGTTTGCACTTGTAATGGTTGAAAACATAAATAGCAATGAGCATGAAGCATTTTTTGTACGAATTACAAAATAATACTGACATCTGAATAGCCTAAAAATCGGCCGACGACTGCCGACGTTGGTCGAAATTTTTTTGACGTACTGACGATTCAAACCGTAATAGTGGCGTATCTCTTCGATAGTAAATTTATTCACGAGTATTTAAAACAAAAAAATTCGGTTGAAAATTGACGAGTCGTCGATTATTTGCACGAACAAAGCCAAAATACCCCACTGTGTGACGGTGCAAACCCAAAATCAAAGGTGTGTTTTTTAGAACTCATATTTTTTCTTTATAAATAAATATAAATAAATTACAAAATTCGGAATTATGTTTTTTCAGATGTTTTTTTCATGAGAGTCAATGAGGCATTTCCCCAGAAAAAATAAAGATACCAACAGAGGCGTATAGAAAGCACCCCATAGTGGTGGTTGGTAATTCCATATAGAGCCACATAGGCCCAGAAGTCTATCAGAATCAAAAAGGCATTTCCCCAGAAGAAATAAAGATACCAAAAGAAGCATATAGAAACCACCTCAGTGTCTGTTGATAACTCCATATAGGGCCGTATAGCACCAGAATTCTATGAAAATCAATGTGATATTCACCGTAACAAAATAAAGATACCAACAGGAGCGTATAGAAACCACCCTAGTTGATATTGGTAATTCCATATAGAGCCACGTAGGCCTAGAAGTCTATCAAAATCGATGAGGCATTTCCCCACAAGAAATAAAGAAATTAACAGAAGCATATAGAAACCACCACAATGTCTGTTGGTAACTCCATATAAGGCCTTATAGAACCAGAAGTCTATGAAAATCAACGGGACATTCGTCGTAACGAAATAAAGATACCAAAAGAACCGCGTATAGAAACGACTCCTGTGGCTATTGGTAATTCCATATAGAACCACATAGGCCCAGAATTCTATCAGAATCAATGAGGCATTTTCCCAGAAGAAATAGAGATACCAACAGAAGCATATAGAAACCACCTCAGTGGCTGTTGGTAATTCCATATAGGGCCGTATAGAACCAGATGTCCATGAGAATCAATGGGACATTCACCGAAACGAAGTAAAGGTACCAACAGAAGCATATAGAAAACACCTCAGTTGCTGTTGGTAATTCCGTAAAGAGCCACATTGACCCAGAAGTCTATCAGAGTCAATGAGGCATTTCCCCAGAAGAAATAAAGATACCAAAAGAAGCGTATAGAAACCACCCCAGTGACTATTGGTAATTCCATGTAGGATCACATAGACTATGATAGTTTATGATAGTCATGCAGTCTGAGAATCAATGGGACATCCACCGAAAGAAAATATAGATACCAACAGAAACATATAGAAATCACCTCAATGGCTGTTCGTAATTCTGTGAGGATCAATGATGAATTTCCAACAATAAAGTATACCAACAGAAACTTATAGATAGCACCTTAGCGACTACTCGTAATTCCATATAGATTCTTATAGAAGTGCGAGTTCTATATGCAGCTATAGGCAATATGCCTTGACAAACGCAATACTTTGCGTATTGAGTTTTCTTCTACATTCTTCTATAAGTTCTTTTAGTGAGGGTTATATTTCATTTCATTTTTTTAGTTATCGAAAAATAACTGCTTGAGCAAATAAAAATTGTTTAAACAAATAGAAATTTATTAAACATTAGAAGAAATGTACCAAAATTTTGTAATTATTCAACAGACAGTAGCATAAGATACCAATTTGAAAGAAAGTGTCAGATATCTGGCTCAATTTTTAGAAATTCTGAAAATAAACAATAATTATTTGTTTAAATAATTACATTGTAGTTTTAGAAAAAGGTATTGCTCCAAAGAATGACAAAATATTACATTTCAATTAAAAAATACGACTATTTTTTATGTTTTTGAGGAATAAATAATTGTTTTCATAATTTACAATCGTTTGAACAATGGAAAATTATTTAGAAAGGCATAGAAAATATTCAAATTGTCAGATTTGGGACGCTATGAGGAGGGTGATGCTGGGTTGGAAATGAAAGTTAATAGTATTTTTTCATTTCGTCGATACTCCTCTTGAATTCCTAAAACACTTGGAACATTTCGATGAAACTCGGCAACATGAGTTCGATTTTTCGAAAATTTCCCCATGTTAATTAGATGGGATTTTGAACTGTCTGGTTGCACGTGTCTGCGGAAATGGAATCGGGGGGGGGGGGGGGGGGGGGGGGGGGGGGGGGGTTGCCCTCTAGAGTGAAAACAAAATTTGCAAAGTATTTTGGGACCACCCTAGTGCACATATTTCCGAATAGAAGCCACGCCCACTCCCTTTTCCAGGTCCCCTTCCCCTCGCCAGCACCGTATGTTTAAACTCGAACGTGCGACAAACTTAGATGAATTGCATTGTTTTTATAATGTTTTGATTTGGACTATAATACTACGGTAAGCCCTGGGCGCGTTTAAAATTGGCGAAAAAACGTGATAAATTTGTTAGGAACTTTAAACAACACCCCCCCCCCACATGGTTCCTTTCCTATTGCACTTAATATTAAGAATGTTACTTGAAAATACCTCCCCCACATTAAAAATTTTCTAATGAAAAAAGGGAATTTCTAAAAAAGGAAATGAATTTTTAACTAAGAAGTCTTTTTCAGCTAATAAAAAAAATCTCAGCCAAAATGTGCAAAAGAAGGACCCATCCAAAAATTTATAAACTTTTTAAATTGTATAATTTTGAACAATTTTAAGCTAGAAAAATTACTTTATACATTACAGTGTTCGAATTTTTTTTACAATTTTTTGAAAATCCTGCAAATTGAAAACATTTTAAATATGTTTTAAATTAATTTAAAAAGAAGTCATTTTTAGTTCTCCTATGAAAATTTTGTTTAAAAATCTAATTCTTCCGAAGCCTTTGAAAGTGCTTTAAACCCTTTGAAATGTTGTGTTCAAATCTTCAAAATTTTACATTTTGTTTCAAATTTTTGAAATTTTTTGAAATTTTAAATTATTTGGTAAGATTTTCAAAATTCTAAATATATATCTTAAACTTACTCGATTTTCTCCAAATTTATTACTGAATAAACATATTTTCACTTTTATGAAAATCGATTTTTTAAACCGAAAATTTAACTTTTCAATTTTAAGTTGAAAACTGATTTCTTTAGTTGAAAATTTAAGCATCTGGTTGGAAATTCCACGTTTTTAAATATTTTTATGAAAATTCATGTATTTTGATTAAATTTAATCTTCTTGCGTAGAAAATTAATCTTTCCGGGTGAAAATGCAACTGTTTGGTAAATTATTATCATTTTTAAAAATATATTTAGGTTATTAAAGACTTATCATTCCAGTAAAAAATGAATTGATTTGGTCGAACATTGCACCATCCTGTTGAAAAATCGCGTTTATTAATTAAAAAATAAATGTTTAAACTGCAAAGTCTACTATTCTAATTATGCTTTATAATTTATTTTGTTTGGTTGAAAGTTCAATTATTTTTGTTTGAAAATTAGTCTGTTTTTATTGAGGCTTATGCTGGTAAAAAGAAAAGAAAAGTACTAGTAGTAAAGGGTCTGAAGCAGGTTATATCAAACGAATTATTTTTTAAAGGAAGAATAATAATTTTTTTTTCAAAATTTACCGAATTCAGTTTTTATAATTGTTTCGAAAATAATTAGAGAGAGTAGAGAAATTTTAAAAATGTCGGTATTAGTGCTGCTTGAAAATACAAATTAAAAAAAAAATCGAGTTTTCCACCGTGCAGTTTCATAGATAATTCAATTAAAAAACATTGAAATTTTAGTCACTTTCAAACTAATAAACATAACAGTATCGCATAGCAGCAACACCCTTCCCTCTCTCCAGCTTATCTGCTGTACCAAGCTATTCAAACGCACATCCCTCCATAAAAGAACTTATAGAAGTATATAGAAGAAAACTCAATACGCAAAGTATTGCCTTTTGTCAAGGTATATTGAATATAGATGCATACAGAACTCGCACATGTATAAGAATCTATATGGAATTACTAGTAGTCGCTAAGGTGTTATCTATAAGCTTCTGTTTGTATCTTTACTCTATTTTTGAAAATTCATCATTGATCCTCACAGAATTCCGGGTCTATATGGCTGTATATGGAATTACCAACATCCACTGATGTGATTTCTATATGCTTCCGTTGGTATGTATATTTTCTTTCACTGAATGTCCCATTGATTCTCAGACTGTATGACTATCATACACTATTATAGTCTATGTGATCCTATATGGAATTACCAATTAGGAATATGGACTTAAGAATATGGAATTACCAATTAGGTGTGCACATGCGTGAATCATGGGTGCAAATCATGAGCAACATAGCACACGTAGTGGGAGAACCACAATTAGTGTGCGAGCCGTACGTGTGATGATGTCTTCAGGGGAGTGTATACTTATCGGACGGCAAGTTATCGGACTTGTACTGTATCGTTGTTTCGTTACGGTGAATGTCCCATTGATTTTTATAGACTTCTGGTCCTATATGGCCCCATATGGAGTTATCAACAGACACTAAGGTGGTTTCTATATGCTTCTGTTGGTATCTTTATTTCTTCTGGGGAAATGCCTCATTGATTCTGATGAACTTCTGGGCCTATGTGGCTCTATATGGAATTGCCAATAGCCACTATAAGGTGGTTTCTATACGCCTCTGTTTGTATCTTTATTTCTTCTGGGGAAATGCCTCATTGACTCTCATGAAAAAACATAATTCCGGATTTTGTAATTTATTTATATTTATTTATAAAGAAAACATAGGAGTTCTTTCAAACACACCTTTGATTTTGGGTTTGCACCGTCATCTGAGTTGAAATCAGTGGCAGAATCAACAGATCGTGAGGGGGGCTGCACGGATTTTCGTGAGTTTGAATTCGCTACTCCTATTTTTAATTGATCCAAATTATCACGAAAATTATCAAAAAGATATATCAAGAAAAGATATGCAATTCAATATGTTCACATGAATTTGCTTACATTTTTGTCGTAATGAGGTGTTGTGATTGTTGTGACGACGACAAGTATCGTGAGAACTATCAACTAGCAAGAAGATTATAATGGGCTACCAAAATACACAAACTCTATACAATTTGCAACAAAAATGTTCTGAATTAAAACCAAACGAACGAATTTTATGCAAACTGGTTGAACACTCAGCTCTAAAATATACCTTTTCAACAAAAAATTAAATTTTGCACCAAAAAATACGAATTTTTAATCATTTATATAAATGTGAATTTTCAATAAGAAAAAATGAGATCTCGATCAAAAACTTCAATTTTCAACCAATTTAGAACAGTTATATTTTAAATTAAAAAAATTATTTTTAACCAAAAACAAAACGAAATTTCCACAGAAAAAGCAAAAAGATGAATTTGTGAATTTGAAAAATTTGTTATATCATTCACAAATACTTTTTCTTCTGTTCCGCGTATCTGCGCGTATCCGAATACCATAATTCAAATATGGTTATATATATTTTTAATATACACACAGAAAAACGCTGGTGTTAAATTTGTTGCAGCTCAAATTTCATTGGGCTCCCAATGATCATTTGAGAGAGTTTTCAAGTCTCAAATGTATTCCTCTGAACGTAGGTGCCTATGTGGGCGTCTAGAGGAAAGTATCATTTGGAGACTGAATTTTGGCTCATGCAGAGTTGTGGAGTTCTGAACTGCGCTGTCAGCCACCTGAATGCCTGTCAAAGCAACTATTCGCTTTGCGATATTAGCCGAAATAATTGTTAATAAGGAAACCAATTGAAACAGTATTTACCTAATTTTCAAATTTCTTTCATTTAATAGGGCGTACCAGTCACTTAGAATAAAATTATAACTTCCTAATGCAACTTCCAAAAGTTAAGTTAGTCATGCCCGTCGACATTTATACTAAAGCCGGGATGTATAGAAAAAGTCATGACCGTCTACATATACAATAAGGTATTTTCACTCTAATCACTAGCTTACTTCACCTCGTTGAATACTGAGGGGATAATAATTGAGCAAATGCATGGGAATCGGTTAATTTTTGCTCTATTTTTCTAATATCTTCGTAGAAAGTAATTTTTCTATATGAGTGCAATTGAAAAATAGTTTTTCTTTTTTAGGGACTATATAATGCAATAATAAAATGATAATAATTTTCATTCATGCGTGCGTTAGGGCTGAGCGCTGGTTGCCTACCCTTTAAAGCGCGATTCAAAATTACATTGAAAAACAATTCTTGTAATTTGCATAAATAATTATTAAAATATACACAAGAATGCATACAAATTGTGTAAATTTTGATTTCAGACAAGAAAAAAATTTATAACTCATATATTTGACGAATAACAGTTTATTTTCATTGAATTTGAAAGACTAATATTTCTCAAAATATTTGTTAATAGATACATTTTTTTAAATACCATATGATATTTCAGCAGCTTGATATATAGAAGCTAATTGCAGAATATAATAGTGATAATATTTGAATAATTCTAAAACAAAATTTCAGATTGTTCTTTTCGATTGAGGCGTGACAAAACGACGCTGGAAGTAAAATAAAAAAGAATGCATAACTACAATGCAGTCGTGATAATTTATGTATTTGTAGGTTATATAATTATATTCTCTTTGGAATTCCCTGAAAGTAAACTGTTATTAATATATGTGTTGTATTTTTTTTTGCCTAAAATCAAAGTTACACAATTTGTATATATCCTTGTGGATATTTTAATAATTATTTACTTAAGTTACAAGAATTGTTTTTTAATGTAATTTTGAATCGCGCGTCAAGTGCGGCCAATGAGCGGTCAGTCCTAACGCAAGCGCAGTAGCTCAGGGTGCCTACATTGGCATTGTTGGTCCACAGTACAAACCGGAAAAATAAATCAAATCAGCCGACAGGAAAAAGTTGGGATATGAAAGCCTCAATAAGGTATTTTCACTTCACCCATCAGCTAACTTCACTTTGTTAAAAGCTGAGGGGGAAAAATGGCTCAAATGCATGGAACAAAACTTTATTTCTTTAATATATTTGTAATTAATCATCATCATTATTATTATTTTATTATTTCATTAAATAGTAATTAAAAAATAAAAACTATTTTTTAACTACTTATATAGAAAAAATTACCTTTTACGAAGATGTTAGCAAAATAGGGCAAAAATGAACTGAATCCCATACATTTGGTCTCTTATTTCCCCTCAGCAATTTACGAAGTGAAGTTAGCTGCTTATTGAAGTGAAAATACCTAATAGGCTTTTATCTTATCAGTTTGAATGTTCCCGCCGCTATTTTTGAAAGATTGCAATGTTTCACGAAACTCCCAAGTTTTCATGAAACTTTTCATCAGGCTAAACTTTTATGCAAATTTACATCCATATTCATCGCGAAAAACAAATTTCTGTTTTTATTATACAATTGTATTTACCTTGTCTTTCATGCATGACACTAGCCACTGCAAGATTAGATATCTAAGATAACTTTAAACTTCCGCAGAAAATCTAGTGGAAATTTGTTCGAACGACCAGGCATCAATTTCGATGCAGACGGTCACGACTTAGTTTGTACATCCCGGCTTTGTTGATTTGAATGCCATATAGTAGGTTTTGACTAATCTAACATTTGGATTTTACATCATGCCAAGTACTATTTTTATTCCAAGACTATTTAGTTGCTGGTAAATGAGAGGAAATAAAAAATTAGGTAATCATTATTATAACTTGACTGCTTATTAACATCTGTTTCACTCAAGTAACGACCGACAAAATGATCTTGACAGGTGACTCACAGTTTGTAGACGACACTTCACGTTGCACTGGATGGGAAAAAACAGTGTCTAAATGATGCTTTTCCCTTAGATTCTCCAAATGAACCTGTGTGGCTCAAATTTGTTGCAACTCTATTGAACACCGATTTCGGTGTAGATTGGAGGATCGGCGATTTTCTGTGTAACGGCTGCGAAATATTCCGTCGTTCTCCCGTTTGCGTCGCAAAACTCCCGTCCAGAAACGTCGATTTACTGCCGGTTTACCGCGAAGGCAAATGGCCAAACAATAATACTAAATGCATGTGACGGAACTTTATTTTTAATAAATAAAAACAAACATGTGAAGCAAATAATGGACGTTTGGTGAGCATAACCAGACAGAGGCTTGATCGTGAAGTCTCTCTGTATCGCTCTTAGTTATCACTTTCACCATTTTCCTTTCACCTTTCTTATTTCCCTTTCCCTTTACCCCACTCTCATCCCCCTTGAATTTTTCTCTCCGCTTTCCCAATCCAATACTATGTTTTTCTTTCCCCTTTTAACCCTTTCCTTTTCTCAATTCCTCTTTACTATTTCCCCTTTCCACAATTTACCATGTCTTCATCTCCCCGTACTCTTCACCCTTTTTCATGTTCTTCCCGTTCCCCTTTTCTTTTTCTCTTTTCAAATTTCCGCCCTTTTTTTTCCTATGAACCCTTTCCTATTTCCCATTTTTTCCTCCTCTTTTCCTTTCCCCTATTCCCTTTAACTATTTAGCTTTCCCCTTTTAACCTTTCCTTTTTCATCTTTTCGCCGTTCCCTTCAACCTTTCTCTCTTTTCTTGATTTCACCTTTTCCCTTTTTCTTTTCCCCTTTCCCTTTACATATTTTTCCATTTCCCTATTATCCTTAATCGCTTTCCCTTTTCACACCTTGGCCTTTCGCCTTCCTCTGTTTTCCCGTTCTCTTTACCCTTGTTCTTTTTCCTATTCTCTTTTCCCTTTTATTTATCTCTTTCCCCCTTTTCCTCTCCCTTTGCACCCTTTCCGGTGTCTCATTTTCTCCTTCCTTTTTCCTTTTCCTTATTCCCTTTTTCTGTTTCCCTTCCCTTTTTAATCTTTCCATTTTCCAAATGTTCCCGTTCCCTTCACTCATTTACTCATTTTTCCATCTCCCTCTTTCCGTTTTTTCAAAAGGGAAAATGAGAAAAGGTGAAAATTGAATGAGGAAAAGGAAAGGGGAACGAGGGAAATGGGGAAAAGGGAAAAAAGGTTTTAAAAAACGGGGAAAGGATTAAAAGGGAAAGGTTAGACGGGAAAGAGAAACAGCAAAATGGAATGGGGGAAAGGACAAATGAAAAGAAAAATGAGAAATTGGGAAGGAAGAAAAGAAAAAAGGACGAAGGAAAAGTTGAAAATGGGAAAAATAAAAAGAGAACGTGAAGAATAGGAAAAAAGTAGAGGGAACGGGGAAATAAAGATAAGGTGAAAGGGTAAATGGTGTAAAGGGAAAGCGGAAACGCTAAAGAGGAATAGGAGAATAAAAGGAGAAAGGGTTAAAAGGGGAAAGGAAAACTGCGAAGTGGATTGGTAAAGGGGAAAGAAAATCGCAAGGGGGATGAGAAAAGGGTATAGGGGAATGGCTCCGTTCATCCTTGTGCTTTTTCCTATTCTTCTCTTTTCCCTTTTATTTTTCTCTTTCCTGCTTTTTCTTTCCCTTTTCACCCATATAGATCCATATAGAAGTAGGTAATTAGCGCGTCATCAGAAAAGTCCTACTTATAAAATCCATATAGAAATCACTTAAAATCCTGTTTGAAATTTCATATAAATTACATGTCAGGAGAATACATATAAAATCATATAGAAGTAGGGAATTAGCACAAGTTTAAAAAAATCTTATTTGTATATTCATATAGGAACCACTTCAAATCTTCTTTGTAATTCCATATAGAGTACATGTTAGGAGTATTCATATAAATCCATGTAGATGCTTAGGGACTTAGTGTGTCGACAGAAAAATCCCGTATGGATATCCATATAAATACTTATAACAAAAGGAATGCTCTTGGAATTACATTCAGAAACCATCTCAAATTTTAATAGTAAATGCATATAGAATACATCACAAAGAAATCCATATAGATACTTGTAGATTTTCTATGTGGCAAATTTTATCTAAGTGGCACTACCAATAGAAACCATTAGGAACAATTAGATACTTATAGAAGGTCTATATGGATCTATGAGACATTTAATGGAGGGATGTCAGTTGATCAGCCGTGGTTAGGTTTTAATTGCGACGTTGCATGATCTACGAATCTGCCGCTGACATAGTAGTGGTAAATATACGTATAGACACATCCTACGAATTCTATGCCAGTAACGCATTAAAATCTTCACCATGCGGGTCCGTGAAATTTTTTCAATGTAGTATGGCTTGACGGTGCCCCACGGAACTCTACTATTTGTACGGGGATGGGATTTACATACAACATTAATGAAAATCTTTTATATTCTGCTTTTTATATGTGAGAATACACGGAAAAAAAATTCTTGAGGCGAACGAGTGAATAGAGAATATATTAAACTCAAAGAAAGTGTACGCTTGAATTAGGTAAAACGTTTAGTTAGAAGAGTTACACATTTAGTTACTTTATGTAAATTGTTCTCGTAAATCAGGAATTTGGGCAAAATTGCTAAGTTGGAAAGTTTATTATTTTCGACAGATAAGGTTAATTAATAGGATAATTTTAAGAAGTGCAATTTTTTGAAAAATAAACCACATTTATCATGTTAGCTAATAATTTTTTTATTACACAGGCATGATTTCAGCCCGTTTCGAAGCCAATGAAGTGGGGCTAAAGCTGTACTTTTTACTTCCTAGGGAGCGAAAAGTACATCCTACTCCCTAAGGAGTGAAAAGTGACGTCAGAGGTGATTAATGAAAGTTATACATCTATGAGCTTGGGTAATTTACCGATAAATTACCTGTAATCTTACTAAAAATTTCATAAATTTCCGGAAATTTGAAAAAAGTTTTAAAATTGAATGTTTGGTAATTTATCTCAATTTAACATAAATTACTTATAATATTATCATAAATTACCAAAAATGTCATAAAGTTCTGGAAATTTCTGAAAATATTGCAAATTGAATTTTGTATAATTTATGGTAAGTTACAGTGTTCTCCCCGTTACGGGAAAAATGTAACACGTCGCCGTTACCGTTACTTCCTCCAAAAACTAACGTGTTACCGTTACTTTTCTCCAAAAAATAGCGCATTACCGTTACTTTACCGTGAAGTAACGCCGTTACTATAAAAAATCAAATTGTTCATAACTCTTAGAAACTTTAGTGAATATTTATATTTATAATATAATATAATAATAATATAATAATATTTATATATAATTAACAAAGGCGCCTGAAGTGGAAGTTTTTACTGAAATGACATATTTCAAGATAGATAATTTATTAATGAAACAGATTAATATAAATTTTACCGTAATAATTTTTGTTCAATTTCAACATTAATAATATTTCAAATTTGATGAATAATGTTTTTATTTTTGGGAATTAATGAAATACAGTCAATTTCGACTTAATGTTCACAAGTTTTTGAAAGTCATAAAATTCTTGAAAATGAGTTTCTGAACTTTCGTTGACTTCAAATGTGAAGAACTTATTTTCAGTGCTGCCATCACTCTCTTGTGGTTTCTGAGATTCAGTATCACAGTTTTTTTCAAGACAAAATGTGTAAAAGATACCCCATGAACATATTTTTCTCTCCTTGAAGAATATCTAAGGCTTTTGCAAGTAGGCTCAAAACCTTGCAATATTCTTTTATAAATTCAAGTTCATCTCCTGATAGCCTTAGAAGACTGCAGTAATCAAAGATACTGTTCACGTTATCTTTATTCTTGTCTGGATTTTGATCCAACTGTAACATGGAGTCAAATTTCCCATTCCACCTTGTATCGTTAGGGGTTTTTAGATAAACGTGAAGTAATTCATGTATTTTATCAGCCATTACAGTGGACTTATTTGGCTTTTTCCAAAGTGCAGTATATTTTGCAAAGATACTTCTGGAAATGTTTTTAAAGTCGCTGATTTCAAGAGCAGTCTCAGTGTCACGCTCTGCAACCAGATTTAGTGAATGATTACCGCACCTATGGTGAGTTGGTAAAATTATTTGACCATCAGGCTCATTTTCTATCGGTTCCGATAGGATATCATCAAGACAATGAATTTGAATTTCCTCACCGTTGTTTTCATGATCAGTTTTATTCTCATTTACATTCTCAGCTACTTGGTAAACTCTAAAAAATGATTAATTTAAAAGTTAAAAACATACTTAGAATAATAATTCTCAAAAACAAAATGAATACTTACTTAAAAGCCTTGATGAAGTTTGAACCATTGTCAGTAGTCATATAGCTTACTTTATTTTGAATATCATACTCTAAAAATACTGCGTTTATTTCTCGTGCTAGCACGTCGTAAGTGTGCTCTCTAAATATCAAATAGTGAAGATTTCACTAATTGAATTAGTGATTGAAGGAATTGCTGCTGAAATGGCGATTTTTTGGCTTTTCACTATTGAATTAGTTGTCTTCTACTGTAAAAATAGTCATAATTTCACTATTTCCAATGAGTGGATATTATTTCACTATTATTTAGTAGTTTAATTCACTGTTTAATTACTGAAGTCGAGAGTAAAAAAATTTTAAAACAAAGGCTAGTAATATTTTCCAGTTTATTATACTTTCGTGTAGTTTTCCAGTGAATAGTCTCCTCATTATATGGCGATATGTATATTGAGACGAAAACATTTGCTACAGAACATGAACGCTGTGTTCGTTTAGAGGTTATGAAGTTCAGCTTTCCATTCATTTTTATAGAAATACAGGGAAATCTTATTAATATAGACACTGTAGGCTATCCAAAGACTGTGGGTTTGCTTGAACTTTTGTTTAAAAAGATACCACATAGTACTATTATAAATAATGAAGAACTTGAAAATTTTAAATATATTGCAATTTTAACAAATTTGCATCGAAAACATTATAGAGTTGATTGGGATTTTCGTGATTATAAATCTTTCAAATATAGAAATTTTAGCTACTTAGGCATTAAAGGGCACTCGCTTGATCAAGAATCTCTAGAAAGAAAATCTGCGATTTTAGCGTGTCGCAGAATTACAGGTAGTCACTCTCTAAATCTGAATTAGTGAAACTTCACTATAGTGCCAAATTTCACGAATTTAGATTTAGAGAGTGACTACCTGTAATTCTGCGACACGCTAAAACCGCAGATTTTCTTTCTAGAGGTTCTTGATCAAGCGAGTGCCCTTTAATGTCTAAGTAGCTCCTATGGAATATCAAGTATTGTTTCGTTTAATGTAAAAAACAGTTTTTACACTTAACACTTTTATTATTCCTAATTTTAATATAATTATATTATCTAGTTATTTAAAAAAAATCTTTTACCTCTTTGATTTCGACCACAAATCAGCTGCTGCTGAGACTACGCTTACTTTTTCAAGTGTTTCACAGATATAACTTTTTATTACTTTATGAGTGTCTGTGATTCTATTTTTTAATGTTTTCGAAGACATTACAGAAACTTTCTTTGGGCACCCTAATCGTACCAAATTGATGAAAGTTGGTTTATCGACAATTGACAATGGCTGCATTTCTTCGACAACATAATTTAAGACTGCTGCATCCATAAATTTTTGCGTAGCCTCAGCAGAACCTGTGCCCCATCTATCAATCGTTGCCTGCTTTTTGTTCGGAGTTTCAAAATTCAATTTCATCATTTTTCTCAACCATTATTAGAATTAGAGATTTTTTCGCACTGTAGATGTACTATTTTTCAAGATAAAAGAATGGCTATTGAGTAAAAAAAAATATTGGCTTTTAGTACTTTTTACGTAAAACGAAGAACTTGAAATCTAACGCCAAAATTTGATCGTTTTATTTTACGAAAAAAATATTTAAAGTTGACATTTTTCACTCCATACCCATATATTTTTTAATTAGTGTCAGTACAGAACAAAATAAAACTAATTTTAATATTTGCTAATTTTAATATTATGTTTTTATTTGCCTTGACTCATTACAAATAAACCAAATAAATATAGAACTTTTATATAGAAACTCTCAAACCTCCAATTTTTTTTGTGCTTTCCCGAAATATATCATTTTTGTAGATACCCTCAAAACAAAATTTTGTAAGCTATAAATGAAATTTAAACCTTACCTTTAGATGTTTTTTTTTTAATTGGACGCTGTAGAAATGGAAGCTCGAATAGTTTTTTTGATAATAGACTGGTTGCAGGAGAAAGTGAAGGTTTTTTCTTGTTTGAATGGAATGGAACTTTTCAGCCCCAAAAATATGGAATATGATATGATAAATGATATCGCAATATTAGGTTATGTAATACCTGCTATCCCCGGAATTTAAGTTTTTCACCCTAAAGTAATATATATTAAATGTTTTATCGCAATAGTGCATCATTGAAAATTTCCAAGATCTGCAACCACTCTCGTGATATTATAACAATTCTCGGTAAACAAAATTCCATTCTCATTACGTCATCGTCGATTCCTGGAATCCTTATTAATGTGAACTTAATTAATTAAACGTTCTCCTTTGATATTTTCCGACATTGGCGTCATATTTTATATGATGTTAAACAATTCTCGGTGAACACAATTCCATTCTGATGACGTCATCGTCGATTCCTGGAATCCTTATCTATGTGAACTGAATTTAGTAAACGTTTAAATACGTATTATTTTTTCACTCTCATGTTAATTATTGCATCATTTGGGGAAATACTACGAAAAAGCTATTGAAATTTGATGGAGAGGGTAAGCGTCTATAAGAGGAGGTCAGTTCTTCTCTTTCTTCAGTTTGTTGTCAGATGCCAGATTGTGACTAAGAAAAGCTACATGCTACCACATACAACAACTCAGATGCGTGAATGGTAACTTTATAAATTAAAAATGACATGTATTTTTGTTTGTAAGAAATATCTACATAAAAATATAATTTAAACTAAATTCACATTTTTCTATTTGATAGATTAAGGGTAGGTAGATGTGTAAGTAAAAAAGACATATATACCCGAAAATAATCAACTTTATTCAGAAAAAACTTAAAATTAATACAAAAGATAGTTACAGGCTAGACTTATCTACCCAACTATTGTATAAATCGTCGAAACCTAACCATTTTACAAATAGCTCATTTCCTCGCATTTTCAGTTCTTTTTCAACCAAATAAATGTCTGGATGTCTAACTTTGCCTAGTTCTTGCACATAAAAACTACATACAATAGCTTTATCCCGATAATCTTTAAGCATATACGTGACCGGTTTAGTATTCTTAACATGGCTTACGGTCAATATTTTAGTTCTCCAATTCGGTGTGTAGCTTTTCTCAAAAACAGGCTTAAATTTACTCATACGCACTTTATCTCCAACTCTAAATTTCGCTTTCTCCACTGCCTGGTTTACACCGTAAGTTTTTTATGCATCAAACAACAATTTTTTCTCATTTTCTTTAGTAACATCATTTGGTTTCATTCGAATAGTCTGATGCCTAGTATCATTGTAAGATGAAACTGAATCTTTCAAAATATCTATCCATTTGTAATTCCCCTGTAAGCTAAATTCCATCCAAATTTTATTCTTTAAAGTACGATTAAATCGCTCGCAAATGTATGCTTTTAAATTGCTAAACGTCGAGAACAAATTTATCTGGTATCGGTTAATAAGATTTTCAAAATGCAAGTTGTAAAATTCTTTGCCTCTATCAACATGTAAATTTTTCGGTATGCGTCCTTTGTCAAGTATAGATTCCATAGCTGTAGCTACATCTTCACCGTTCTTGGGTTTAGCTGGAATAGCCCAAGCAAATTTGGAAAATATATCAATTACAGTCAAAACGTACTTGTATCCTTTGTTTTCTTTTCTTTTGTATAAGGTTGCTTCCAACAAGATCCGCTTGCCAAGTCTCATGAATGCTACGGATATCAAAGTGTCGACGTTGATAGTTTCTTCTAGCAGGCCTATGTAGCTTCTTCACTAGTTGCAGCTTTTCGTCATTTATATTTTAGTGTGTTCAGCTTGGCATCCAACTGAGAAACGATCTCTGAATTGCGATGCGCCAGTTCTTGAATGGAATCCACACCAACTTTCAAAATATTTAAACTTTTATATGAAGAAGTTTCTAGAGTTTCAATTATCATGTTATTGTTAACAACTTCAGATCGCAAGGAAGCTATGACATCATAAAGAGTCTGAATTTCTTGCTGTAACACATGTTGCATCATATTTAAATTTACTGTATCATCTAAATCTTTTGCATCAGCTACATTGCACAGCTTTTTCTTACCGATATCATAATGCCCATCGGTGGTGAATTTGAATCCAACTCCTGGTTGACCTCGACTTGCCATCTTAGCTCGCTTAATATGACGTCCGAACACATCGATACTCATTTTGCAAATGACCAAAATATCGTCAAATTGGTTAATAAATATTAATGATCAATAATAAATTAATTTTATCAATTCATTTATTATTTTTTTTTATTTATTAATTTTTTTTTATTTATTAATTTATTTTATTAATTTATCAATAATAAATCTCATGTTGTACAAGCGAATCGAAATTAACGATGGGTAGCTTTATAGGGTGAGCTTCAAACTGCATCTTGACTATGACTGAGTGAAAAACTATAAATGTCAGGTTTATGTAGGTTCAGTCTTTAGTCTGAAAGTATCTCTCAAACAGATATGATTGTTTACGGTGACAAACCTACAGTCAGTCGCAAGCGATCCTCGAAAGAGGCAAGACATGGCAATGGTCTGTTGAATAAAATTATTAATAATCTTCCTGTAGAGTTACATATTCCTGGATACGTATACTTTGGACCAGGCACGAAATTGGCAAGGAAGCTATGACATCATGCAGAGTCTGAATTTCTTGCTGTAACACATGTTGCATCATATTTAAACTTACTGTATCATCTAAATCTTTTGCATCAGCTACATTGCACAGCTTTTTCTTACCGATATCATAATGCCCATCGGTGGTGAATTTGAATCCAACTCCTGGTTGACCTCGACTTGCCATCTTAGCTCGCTTAATATGACGTCCGAACACATCGATACTCATTTTGCAAATGACCAAAATATCGTCAAATTGATTAATAAATATTAATTATCAATAATAAATTGATAAATTAATTTAAAAAATTGATCAATAAATAATTCCAGCCTCTCGTAATTCTTCAATAATTGACATAATTTCATTTGTGTGACTTGGATTTCCCGCTGCTTGAGATGCTAACAGTAAACGCAATTTATCAACTAATTTGTTTGGATCATCCCGATAAATGTAGTCTTATTTATTAGCCTCTGTACCAACCATATATATTGGAATTAAACCTTTACCCATTGAAGAGCGCTTTTCAATTTTTTTATTCTTAGTTTTCAAAGGTGAAAGGGGAATTAGTTTTTTAAATAAAATTTGTATATTTGAAAGAATTATTATCACGAAAATCCACATCAACTCTATAATGTTTTCGATGCAAATCTGTTGAAATTGCAATATTTTTAAAATTTTCAAGTTCTTCATTATTTATAATAGTACTATCTGGTATCTTTTTAAACAAAAGTTCAAGCAAACCCACAGTCTTTGGATAGCTTACAGTGCCTATATTAATAAGATTTTTATTGAAACTTATCGAAGAATCTGCAATCATTAGTCTGGCCTTCGCTCCTCCAATTTTTGAGGATAATCAATTGCTATATCATTTGATGGAAAGGAAACTGGTTTTTCTAAATCCTCTGAAGCCTCAGAATCTTATGCTGACAAGAATGAAGTTTCATCATCATCTTGATCATTTTGCTCTTCACCATCATTTTGAAACTCTTGCTGAAATTCTTCTTCAGATTCACTCTCGATTTCATTTTTCATTTTATTCTTCGCTTCATTTCCGATTGGATCAATTCTTTTAACTGTTTTAAAACCATTAACTATTTTCTCAAGTGGTGTAATGATGGGCTTAAAGGTATCATTTATTGTCTGATCAACTGTTTTCTACCCAACTTTAGTAATCTATGCTTTCGTCGAATCGCTTCACTAGCTTCAGCAATTTCATGCAAAATATGTCTTCGCTTATGAAAGCCCTCCTCACGTGTAGACGTGTTAATACCGTAGTGTTCAAAGTGTA
>NC_046659.1:15790715-15809084 GCF_010883055.1 Belonocnema kinseyi | reverse complement strand
CAGATTAACAAAACAGTCAAAACATTTTCTATATCTACCTTGATTCAGATTTCTATCCTTATCAATTACAACAAATCCATTCTTATCATACCAGCAAACTAAACACACCTTTTTAAATTGTGAAAAGGCATGTTACTATTCACATGATCATCATATATATGCTTCAGATTCATCTCATCTTGTTTAAACAATTCCAGCAAATTAACATTATGACGTATAAGATGTTTCGGAATACGAGTATATGTCTGATTCAAATAGAAACAGTCAACATCCTTGTGCCTACCCATTGAAAAAAATGCTTTTATATTATTTTGCTTTTCACAGGCTACGTCATCAAATACAAACACTGAATTTGAATCAGCTTCATTTGGTATTACATCATCATTCTCATTGAAAGGACAGTACTCAACACCAGCTACTGATTTCAGAAATTTTTCTAAAAATTTGTATTATGGTTGATTTAAAGATTTAGAGTAAACATAAACTTTTTGAAATCTCAATCCATTTGGGTGTATTAACAGAGCCAACAAAGCATTTCTCTTTCCACAGTTGGAACGTCCACAAAATATTGCTCGTACACTGCTTGGTAATAGATGACCATGCCGTTCTTCTTTTTTCTCATGTTGTACAAGCGAATCGAAATTAACGATGGGTAGCTTTATAGGGTGAGCTTCAAACTGCATCTTGACTATGACTGAGTGAAAAACTATAAATGTCAGGTTTATGTAGGTTCAGTCTTTAGTCTGAAAGTATCTCTCAAACAGATATGATTGTTTACGGTGACAAACCTACAGTCAGTCGCAAGCGATCCTCGAAAGAGGCAAGACATGGCAATGGTCTGTTGAATAAAATTATTAATAATCTTCCTGTAGAGTTACATATTCTTGGATACGTATACTTTGGACCAGGCACGAAATTGGCAAAACGAATTGCGGGAGGTGATCCTGGAATCAATGCTCTTGACGCTGCTTGTAAGGAGCACGATATAGCCTACTCACAAAATAGAGAAAATATAGAGGCGAGAAACTCAGCTGACAGTGTACTAGCTGAAAAAGCTTGAAACGTGTCCTTGCTCGGGACGCAGGCTTGGATGAAAAAGCCGTTGCTTAGAGAATAACTGATGCAATGAAAATTAAATCAAATTTGGTATGGATCTCAAAAATAAAAGATCTACTACCACACTCAAAAAATAGTTACAGCAGCTAAAAAAGCAATTATCCCAGGTAATGATGCACAAACTGTTATCAAATCTGCTCTCAGAGGTGCCCGTGCAGCTGTAAAAAAGACTGATGGAAAAAGAAATGTAAAGAAACCTCGAATTTTACCAGTTCCAAAGAAATTAGGTGGCTTTCTACCCTTTTTTATACCCATCTATGCCGGTCTAAGTGCTACTGGTGCGTTAGCTGGTGGAGCTGCGGGAATAGCTAAAGCTGCTAATGATTCAAATGATGCAAAACCAAAGCTTGAAGAAAGAAAACGTCATAATGAAGCAATGGAAGCCATTGCTGTGGGGAAAGGTCTTTATTTGAAACCATATAAAGAAGGATTAGGACTTCATCTAAAATCATATAATCAAGGAGGGGGACTTGAGTGCAAATCAAAAAACTTTAAGTGGCGCTACCTCACCGAGCATTAACCGATGCAGACTTACTTAAATTCGCAAAATCTATAAAAATTAAACATTTTAGAGTTATTTTTATGCGCAATGGATTACCTAACTGTGAGCCATGTAAATGTGAAAGTGCTATTGTTAACCTTGATGATAAAAACAATGTAGGCACTCATTGGGTTGCGTATAAAAAGTTTAACAGTAAAATGATTTATTTTGATAGCTTTAGTAACCTCAGGCCACCTTTGGATCTCTTTAAGTATCTCGGTGTTGGTAGCGTAAAATATAATCATGAAAGGCATTAAAATTATGATACATTTGTATGTGGATATTTATGCTTAAAATTTTTATGCAATCAATTAAAATCTCAAAGTATGTATAATCTATATAAATGCAGAGGCTAATGATTTCAAGCCAGTCAAAGACTAGTCATCATCGATGATTCATTGACGTTAACATTATCGGGTACTTCTTCGATCCCAGAAATCAATATTTTCCTCCAATTGAGTTGTCTCCATATAAAATTACGCTTTCGGTCTTGTGGAATTTCTAAGCTTCAACTCAATTCCCAATGTAGAAATTGGTCAAAATAAATTCTACGTGGGTAAAGAAATAATGGAAAAACCTATAGGAAGTTATGAAATAGATGATATACAGCGCTACTTACATAATGTTTTAATAAAAAAGGGTATTGAAATTCATATTAAACCTAATAATAATACATTACGAAGTGAAATATATTGCAATCAAGACATAAATTTTGAAAAATCAGACTCAGTTGCAAGTTTATTGGGATTTACACCAAGAATATTGGAACCTAATAAACATCATGAATCTGACCAGCCAGTATCCATCATTAAAATAAATGCTCTCAGACTGGAATATAACATAACTAAAGGAGCGTACATCAGTGGTCAAAAAGTGCACACTATTCATTAATTTTTCCCCGTTGTACCGCCAGGACATAAGATAGTGGAAGTTCCATCACACATCATTTACTTGCCGATCGCCATCACGACAGTAGCTCACATACAGCTCCGTATAGTTGATCAAGACGAACATTTGGTTAATTTTCGTAGAGAAATTATAACACTCAGACTGCACGTCAAGTCTTTACGATAATGGGTATTGCTTTCAATAAAAGGTTGGATTCAGCTATAATACTTTAGTGCCGTGGCGCAAGAGCATCAGTCGACAACAGACTGTCAAAGGGATAACACCTCAAAACATGCTGCTGCTGAAAAGGCTGGGTTTCGAGGTCACACCACTCGCAAAAAGAAGAGAATAAAAAGATTCAAGATTTTTATGTCTACTGCCGAGCAAAAGTTCACTACACGTACAGGGAAGAATCGTAAGAACTGATGGAGCACCAGTAACAAACACAATTTTAGTTTCTAATGCCATCTGTCATTTTTTTGAAGAAGCAAGATAAGAAATCAGTGCAATAGAAATTGATAGAAATAAAAATGTTGGTCTCACTAGTTTCATGAAAAATTATATATCTCTAAATCCCGGACAATATATAATAGTATAAATATAGTATAAAATTGAAATTAATAAAATAGAGTGGTTATTGCGTAGTGTTAGATTGTCAAATTCACGCAAATTTCCATTACTAAAATATATTGAAAAAGATTCATCTATTCCAATAAGTTTTCGAACTTGGGTACTGTATGAACATCCTCTACTTCCAACTACTTCAAACCATGTTTGGACTGTAAAAAGATCAACACAATTGGAAAAACCAAGATTTTTTGTACTTGGATTTCAAACAAACAGAAAAAATAATACTATTAGAAGCTCTAGCAACTTTGATCATTGCAATTTGACTAATGTAAAACTACTTTTAAATGATCAGTGCTATCCTTATAGTAATTTTAATCTTGATATTAATCGAAATAGATATGCTCTTCTTTATGAAATGTATACGAACTTTCTAACTAACTACTATGGTTTAACCAGCTTCATTCCCAATTTTAAATACTGTTTCAGGTTTTGATAATGGAGAACTTAATTCGTCTTTGATTTCAAATTGGTAATTAGTTTCGGGATTTTGGATGTTGGGAGAGGAGGTACAAAATATTCTGGACATAATGGTAGGTCTTTATGCAAATCATGGAGTTCTGCATGATATTGCAAATCTACTTCAAGAGTATAACCTATTTCTGAATCATCGGGATTGTTGAAAAAATTTGGTTCATTTTCAAAATCAGTGAACCATTTAAAATTACTTATTGCTCCTTCAACGAGTAATAACGTTTCTATATCTGTTAATAGATCGAGTTCAATTCTAGTATACTTTAACATAGCATCGAAAGAAAGTCCTGGTGCTGTATAGTAGTGTAATGGATCCAAATTATAAATTTCAATGCAGTGGCATCTAAAACTTTCAAAAATGTTCGCCAAGAGAAAAACATAATTTTTCAAGTATAAATCTGCATATTCACCTAAAGTTTTTAAGTTAAATTTTTCCCACACCTTGCACGCATGATTATAATCTTCATTTGAAATATCCTCATCATTTAATTTAGAATAAAATTCCTCTTTTGCGGGCAGAAAATCTTCATCTAATTTCTGCCAATTATCAATATAATCGTATAGAATTACACCTTTTCTTATTAATATATCAAATTCCTCATCATCTTTTGCATATTTTCTTGTAATCAATTTTTCATCATTGCTAAGATTTGAAGCTAATTTGCAGAGGCTACTTGGAGTAAATCGAAAAGAGTCTATGAATATCAGTTTAACTTTTGTATTTTGCACCCTTTTCGTAAATGTTATATATTTTTCCTTGTTGATAGGTAATAATGAGATATCACGCTTAAAGCTTGTAGCCAATTCTTTGATGAAAAATTCAGAGTCGTAGCCAGATAAATTATAAAATACTATAGGAATTACATGTGAGTCTGGGTAATTTGCGTTACACCTGTCATGAGAAGGGCCACGGTAAAATGGTCATGATCCTGATGTTGAACATCATCTTGGTTAAAATCTTATTCGAAAATATGAAAAACTTTTTCGTTTTGAAAATCATACACTTGCTTTAATGTTCAGAGTTCCGTTGGAACTGGATTTTTAAAATAAGAATCTACTTTCTTAGCTATCTTTTTCAATTCAAGGACAAACCACGTGATGCAGTACTTTCCACGAGAAACTTGCGGTTCAAATTGTGAATCGTCAAAACTGCATTTTGTGTAATAAGCAACTCTTGTAGGTATATGTTTCTGATAAGAATTTCCATGCGTATTGACAACTGGCTCTAACAAACACTCTGTGTCAGCATATACTGCAAATTGAACCCTCTCTTTGTATTTAAAATTTTAAAATTTAAAAATGTTATCCTCTTCTGTGGGGAGTATTAGTGTGCAATTATTATCCAGATTGTCACAATCAATTCTATGCTTTTCAAGAGATTTCTCAAATTTAAAGTGTCACAAAAATAAGTGGAGCAATTCGCTTTTGTTATTTGTGATTTCACTAGTCTAGATAGATTTTTGATTAAAGCAAAATAATAAACTTCTACATGTGAATCAAAGTTAGTATTTTCAATCATAAGAAGGTGAATAGTAAGTTGTTTAGATTTTTCTTGGCTTATAAAAACTGGAATGATTTCCTCTTTCTTACTGTATTGAGCAGACTCTAATCCGTACACATTTATACTTATATCGTTCATTTTCTCAAATTTTGGAGTATCCTCAAGAGTAATTGGAAGCTCGATGTCATTATATTTGAGTTCTGAACCATCAAGCTTAGGATAAGAACTGGTTCTCCCTGCATCTTTTTTAACTGGGTGAAGAACTGCCATTACTGACCAGAGAACACAATACGATTCTTTATTTTCAATATTAACTACAGCTTTTTTTCTCTATAAAATCAGGTAATTCAATGAAAGTTGAAGCTCCAACTTGAAAAGGGGCGTATCTATTCATGTTAACTGTTAAGCTGATAATTTCTATTAATCTCTACCCTGAATCTGATGTTTTTAAAAATCTTTAATTTTAACTTCATCTTGTTGACGAATTTTATCCTCAAACCATTTACCAATATTCCTAGACGTTAGAATAGGATTATTTTCAGTGCAAACACGTTTTGCATCGATTTTTTCCTCCGCTCCCACTAATGCCTTGAACATACCTGTGAATTCAACGTAAACTTTGATATTACCTATACTATTAATTGAATTCTTAATTCGTGGAATCAACATGCGTTTACAATCATCCAAAAATGTATTTAAATCTTTATAAATTAAATTTGTTATAAGTTCTGTTCTTATATGTATTCCAAACGCACTTGTTACATCATTCCAACTCACCCTCTCGCTCAGTTTCTTCGAAGCTTCATTCATACAAGTTTCTGTCTTGAGCAACTTCTTGAATTTTCTGTTTGCTGCCTGCAGATCACCAATTAACGTCATAATCGCATGTTTTTGGCCCACGGATAGCAGAATGTTCTTCCTCAATATTTTGTTTAATATCTTGATGTTTTTAGTTCCAGCCCTCGTCCACAATCTAATTTCATCAGCTGCTGGGGGTTGCTTCTCGAGTATAAGTTGATATCCCATCTTCATGATTTGTAGAACTTTCTTACATTTTTCGAAATCTATTTTTAGCTTTAAATGGAATCAGTGAACACTTATAGAAACACTGTGTAGATTTTCAGTTATTTGAGGTTATATAAGTCCTGTTATCAACTGATGACACTTGTAGAAACACTGCGTAGATTTCAAGTTATTATAAGATTATGTAGGTCTTGTTATTAACTGATGGAATCGCCGAAAAAATTGTACTTTGATATAGATCTTGAAGCGCTTTATACTTTAAAAATACTCGTGGTTGTTTACTAGTGCAATGATAAAAAACAGAGAGTGCATCGCTTATATGGTGCCGATATTGGTGAAATATGGCAACACTGTCAATAAGAATTCCAGGAATCATGATGACGTCTTCAGAATAGAATTTTGTTTATCTAAATTGTTTAACATTATATGAAATATCAGGCCTCTGTTGGCAAATATCAAAGGAGAACGTTTAATTATTTTAGTTCACATAGATAAGGATTCCAGGAATCGACGATGACGTCATCAGAATGGAATTTTGCTTACCCCAGAAATTATTTAACATTATATGAAATATTACGCCTCTGTCGGAAAATATCGAAGGAGAACATTCAATTAATTCAGTTCACATAGATAAGGATTTCAGGAATCCATGATGGCGTCATCAGGATGGAATTTTATTTACCAAGAATTGTTTAACATCATATAAAATATGACGCCCATGTCGGCAAATATCAAAGGAGAACGTTTAATCAAGTTCACATTGACAAGGATTCCAGGAATCGATGATGACGTCATCAGAATGGAATTTTGTTTACCGAGAATTGTTTAACTTCATATAAAATATGACGCTCATATCGGCAAATATCAAAGGAGAACGTTTTATTAATTAAGATCACATTGATAAGGATTCCAGGAATCAACGATGACGTAATGTGAATGGAATTTTGTTTATTTTGATATTTCAAAACTGTGATTCGTAAGTCAGCACAAGGAGCGAAACCAATCTTACAGCCTTCTTCACCCTAACCGCAAGTTTGCTATTCGTACGGAAAAAGTTCGCCAGAACTCCCCCTACCTATCTACTGATGGTAAAAACTCTGCATAAGCCGGTCAAGGATTAACTTCTTGATTAGTCTGGATTATCTACGTTTACAACTTTTTCAGGAACAAGCACATAAATTACACATTCGGTATCCATTTTTTTATTTAGATTTATAGTTACTAGTTATTACCAAAATGCTCACCGCTTGATCGCTTACCGATTAAAGTAAATTAAACGTGTCGTTGCGTGTTTATAATTTCACGAGTAATTTATATTCTCAAATGAAACAGTGATTTCTTTTAAAAAAATCAATCTGAAGTTGAAGTAACGAGCGAAAAAGTGACCTTTCGTTACAAAGTACCAAAAAGAAGTAACGCGATACCGTTACCGTTACTTTTTCAAAATAGTAAGGCGTTACCGTTACATACAATAAATAACGGTAACGTCACTAAAAGTAACGCCTTACTTCCAAAAACTGGTAAGTTACCATATTTACCTGTAAAATTACCATAAATTACCAAAAATTTCCGCAGATTTATAAACACTTCTAGATATGATGTTAAGCATTTTATCTTAAGTTATCATAAATTTTCAGTAATATTGCTATAAATTACCAAGAATTTCATAAATTTCCGAAAATGTATCAACATTTTTAAAATAGAATTTTTGGCAATTTATGGTAAGTTACCTTTAAAATTACTCTGAATCATGCTTCCTTTCTGTGAAATCTAATATGCGCTGAAATCATGACTGTAATTCGAGAAATGCCTGCAATAATCTATTTGTTATAAGAAATATCGTATGCGCCAAGGGGATAGGGATTGTTTCGATTTGTATACGTTTTCAATACTCGTCTCCGACTCGTGCTAAGCGCTCGCTTACGACTCGTACTGAAAACATTCACTCGCCTTAAAAATCCCTCTTATCCCCCTAGGTGCATAATATACTATTCAAATATGGCCAAATTTTAGCTTTTTGAAATTTCGAAGTTAAATGAAATATTGCACTGATATATTTAAGCTTTTGCAGTGGATTTGAGTAAAATATACTACAATCTTTATAATAAAATTGCGCATAAACTTTACCATTTATTCTTTAATTTTCAAGTAAAATAAAATATCGTTGGTATCGCTATAATTCGGAGATTCCGAATATTATATTTAGAAATTACCAAGTCGTAAATTTAAAAAAATGTTATACTCTGCACTTTAGTCCTCATTAGGCACGAAAGACTTCTGTAGACCAGGATCGATGGCAGCAGAACCTTTGAAAAATGAAAGCTTATTTAAGAACCCTATTGCTTATTGTTGCTTAAATGTTCGTTAAATAAAAAAATGAACAAAATATCTTTTGTGGAAAGACCTCGGATATTAAACCTTACACCTTACACATCGGATATTTACGACGGATCGTCCACATATTACTTGACATTCTAAGGGTCTGCTGTAACGTTACAAAGTGTCCCATAGGAGTGGCTTCGCAAAGGTTTTGTAACGCGTGATACTGTTCAGATAAAAGAATTAAATTTTAATCCTTAACGATACATTAAATACCAATCCTATCGACACAAAAAACTGAGTACTATGCAATATATACTTTGAAATCAAAAGGAAGAATTTCAACAAAATACATGAATGTTTAACTAAAAAGGATAAGTTTTTAATCAAAAATAGAATGCTTAACTTTTTAGATAAACAGAAACTAATATTCCACAGAAAATAACCGAGATTCTAAAGAAATTGTTACATTTCAGATAAATAGTTTCATTTGTAACAAAAATATACATTCTTAACAAAAATGTTAATTTAATACCAAATAGTTGAATTTTTGGTTTAAAAAAATAATTTTTCAACCAAAAATGGAATAGTTCATCTTTTAGCTTAAAAACTAGTTTTTCAAATAAAAAACAAAAAAAAATAAAAATTATCAACCACTTGCATCCAATTAAAAATGACGAATTCTTGACAAAATAATTCAATCCTCAACAAAGATGATACATTGTCAACAAACAAGAGTAATGTTAAAATCAAGTAGACGAATTTGTAACAAAACACATGAATATTTCACAAAATAGTTGAATCACAAATTTAGATGAAAAATTATACAAAAAATTAAGTTTCTACAAAAAATTACCTTAAAGAAGGATTGCAACAAGGTTGAAACATACGTTGGCTTTTTTAACGAAATTGAAAAATAAAACATGATTCATGGGCAACTGAATCCACTATTATTTTTATTGGACCGTATGACCGATAACACATTCTACGACGACTTAACTCCATCAAAAGTAGAATAATTAACTTGTTCGTATAAAAAATTAATTAAAAAAAAAGAGTTCTCAACAAAATAGTTACAGTTTTAAATAAATAGTTTATTTTCAGCCAACAATATAATTATCAGCTCAAACACTTTTTTCAACAAAAAATTGGATTATCAACCGCTTGCATTCAATAAAAAATTAAGCATTTTTGACCAAATAGGTGAATTCTTAACACAAATCATGAATTTTTCAAAATCAAGGTTGATCTTATGACCAGAAAAACCAATTTTCAACAAAAACCTTAATTTAGAATTAAATAGTTGTATCATGAACTTAGAAAGGACAAATTTTCAACCAAAAGTAGAATAATAAACTTTTCAGATGAAAAAAATTACTTCTCAAAGAAAAAGAAGAATTCGAAACTGAATAGTTACATTTTTATATAATTACTTAAATTTTCTACACAAAAAATATGAATGTTTAAGAAAAAAGTTTACGACGACATAGTTGAATTTTTAACCTGTAAGCAACATATTTTCAACCAACAGTGAAATTAAACTTTTCAGATAAAAAAACTCTTTTTCCACAATTCAACAGAATAAAAAAAAAATTAGTTTGAAATAAGTAGTGAAATTTGTAACCAAAAATATTGATACTCAAGAAAAATGTTAATTTACGACGAAATAGTTAAATTTTTAATCAAAATTGCAAGCACTAAATTTCAGTTAAATAACTTTTTTCGACTAAAAATCAAATTATCAACCAGTTGCATTCAATAAAAAAGACGATTTTTTGACAAAATAGTTTAAACCTTTAACCAAAATCATGATTTTTTTAAACACAAGATTAATTTTATGACCAAAAAGACCAATTTTCAACATCAAACCTAATTTATGATTGAATAGCTGAATCATAAACTTATAAGAGAGACATTTTCACATGAAAGTGGCATATTAAACTTTCGCGATAAAAAAAATTCAAAAAAGTAAGAGAAGTTCGAATAAAATAGGTACATTTTCAAATGAACAGTTTTATTTTCAACCCAAATTATAAAGTTTAAGGAAGAAGTCAATTTACGACGATAAAGTTGAATTTTTAACCTATAAGTGACATATTTTCAACGAAAAGTCAAATAAAACTTTACAGATAAGTAAAAATTATGCTTCGTAGAAACAAAAGAATTTCCAATAACATAGTTTATGTTGAAGCCAGCAATATAAATTCTCAACAAAAATGTTAATTTACGGCCAAATATGAATATGCTTTTTCAGGAAAAGGTTAAAGGCGAAGGAGCTTTATTAAAAGAGAATTCACTATCACCAAATTACTGTTGTCGATACTTTCACCTTAAGGTTTCAAAAGTCTATGCAGATAGATAGAGCTCATAGCGCGAGGTAAATGCATCGAGCGCGAAGCGCGAGAACCAACAGTCGCACGCCCTAGGCGCGTTCAAACTTGCGAGCGCAGTGAGCCACGCGCGATGAAAATGGGCCCGAGAAGCAGGCAGATTTTTTAAAAATTAATCACACAGCTTTAAAATCCATATCTACGGGCACGGAGCAACAGTGCGCTTAACAATAAATGCGCTAATTGTTTTAGAAACGGGTATACAAAAAAAAATGCCCATCTAGATACATAGGGCGGTACGAAAGTTTTGCAATGCAGTTGAACCTTTTATAGTTTTTCGAAGTACTTTCCACCGCGGTGAATACACTTTTCCATATGTCGAAACCAGTCATCGAACCAACCCTGCCACTTTTCTTCTGGAAGATCTGCACACGCTTGTCCCCACGCCGTCAAAAGGTCAGTTTCGTTAGTAAATCGACGCCCTTTTAGTTGTTTTTTTTACTTCCGGAAACAAACCAAAGTTACAGGGAGCAAGATCTGGACCATAAGGAGGATGATCTAGAATAGTCAGTCCAGATTTGACCAAAAATGCTACTGTGACCTTCGTTCTGTGAGCCGCTGCATTGTCGTGGTGGAATAGCAAGGTGCTGAGTCGAGATTTCTGCTTGATGTTTTTGAGTTGGTTTATGACTTGGGGTAAACATACCTGTGTGTACCAGGAAGAGATGACTACGCTGGTTTTCCAGTCCGACCCTATCCACAATGCCGCATTTCCCAAAGAATACTGCAACCATTCTTTTGTTTACAGATCGAGAATTCCGCACTTCCACTGGAGCATCCTCATCCTCAAACAGCCAGATCTTGTTTTGTGATTTTATGCGAACGTCGTAATAATACAGCTAGGTTTCGTTGACCGTTATAATACTATTTACATCCCGAGAAGATCCCAATTTTAACATTTTTAGCATTTTTTAGCACCACTTTACTCTCGCTGCCATTTGCTCCTCGGTCAAAGCATGTGGCACCCATAGAGTACAAACCTTCCTAACATGTAAATGTTCATGCAGAATTCGATGGACTGCTGGTACACTAATGTGTAACATTCGCTCTATCTCTCCGTACGTGATTCTTCCATTATCATTCAGTAGATTATTCACAGACGCAATGTTGTCCGATGTTACCACTTCCGGCGGTCGACCTGAGCGCGAGTCGTCCGCGATACCGAATGTTCAAGACGCCATTTCTCAATCGTTCCGGGCTGCATGATTAGACTGTACTGAGACCTGAGTCAACAGGTTTCCTCTTCCTACCTAATTTTTCACGCTCTTTCTAATGACGCAAGGATCATCACTCTTCTTCCAATAGGTTTCGCGTATTGCAAAACTTTCGTAGCGCCCTACGTAGTTCTGAGAGGAATGCAATGGTGCACTTGGTATTCGATCCGATGTATACTTTGTTTGTAACAATTGCAGAAAGATAACAAATGACGTAATTGTTTGCTTGACTTCACATTTGCAAACATTACTTAACAAACATGGAACTTTATTCAATTTTTCCTGAATGTGTGACAGAATAGTTTTCAATAATTACACCCCGTGCATTAATGATTACTTTTGAAAATCTTTACTGTATATTTGGAAAATTTAATCTGCGTTATTAAAGTTTACCAAAATGTCAAGCATTCTCCTTTGGGTCCATATATCCCAATGTTATAAATTACCTTTCTCTGAATTCTTTTTGTCTTTGATATCCAAATTTGAGACGTTTATAATTGTTTTATCAGTAGAAGCAGATTGTATCCAGTCTAAATGATAGTTTATGATAAATAATTATTTCATAGAATGATTTATTCAAATAAAACTAAAAATTGTATCTACTTGGATTCATATTTATAATATTCCTCTTCCTTATTTGCACTGACTTAATTAATTGATTTATTCACTGATTTTTCTTACTGAACTTATAATTTTGGAAGAAGGTTTCACCATGGTTTTGCCAGAAGAACTGAAGGAAAGTGAATATTTTGCTTCGACTAATTTCTCTTACACAAGCGGTTATGCACGATTATTTTATGGTGTTATTGTATTTTTATGTTATACGTCCAATCCTTTCTAAAGAGTTTTCAGTACATAGATTGGAACAGCGATTCTCAAACAACTGCCGACAGTCACTGGCCCGATCGCGGTCGGGGGAAATCAGCCCTGGCCCAGCCACGCAGCAGCCCCCCCCCCCCCCGCTATGATAACGCTTTCTTTGTCATGAGATTTAAGACAGTTTCAATAACTAAAATCTTAAACACAATACTCAATTCAATTATAATTATCTGAATAGGTTTCCTGATATAATTTCAAGAAAATGAAAGAAAAGTTGATGAAAATCGGGTAATATTTTGAGTAATGAAGCATATTGGGAATAAAATTGTAAAGTGGTGGCCCTGCCCCTTCTATGAAAACGGCAAAAAAAGTTTCGGAAGCGCTGGATTAGAACATTGGATTATACTGATGTTAAATTGTCATCTCGCTTTATGAACTAAATTTTTGGAAATGAATAGTATGACAGGAGATTGTATGAAATAAATAACTGTCATAAAGTTTATGTAAATGCAAAAACTAAATGGACAATTGTTTTTCATTATAAAAATTATATATGCATGAAATGAAATTTGTAAATGAATATATAAAATTTTAAATCGTTGTAGTATATGCTGATAGGTTAAAATGATTTTGATTATTTGATGTTGAATACAATCAGTAATGATGAATCATTGTCTGCTCAATATATTCAAAGTTTAAATCCTTTAAAAACTTTAATTTGAATGATAAATGAAAATTCGCTATTTAATTTCTATATAAAAAGTATATATAATTTGAAAATGAATTTATTTTAATTTAATAATAATACAATTAAATGTTTCTCGTAAACATTTGATATTCCATGATAATAAAATATATCATAATTTTACCTATTATATTGTAAATAGTATTGATGAGCTTTATAAAAAAAATTATATTGAACCATATATAAAAAATATTGTAATTTGAATGTGAGGTTGTTGAATTTAAATGTATTCAAGATTTACATGTTATCGACGAAGTCTTGCATATATTGGAATCTTGTATTCTCTAGGGAGAAGTTCCTAAATATGGAGCAATACATTTTAATCTAACGTTTGTAGTAGAGAATGTATAACATTTTATTATAAAAGCATAGTGAAAAGTATGGATGAAAAGTATAAAAATAACAAATTTGTGTACATATTAATAAATGAACTATTTATCCCTCAAAGAAAATTGTATAAAATATTATTTTATGAAATTATTTGCATGGTAATTAAAACTTAAAAACTGGAAGTCTTGTTTTTTGTATACAGTCTTATACATTCTGAATAACTATGTAAAACGCATTACGTTTTATGTTTTGAAAAAGTGTAATTTATATAGAATTACATTAGTTGTTTTCAATGTTTTTAATAAATCTCCCTTGTGTCACTTTTTAAATTATGCAATTTAAGAATAATAAAAATAATATCATGTTTGTAGGTGATTTAGAAGCAATCTATTTTGATAATTAATTTTTTCATACAGAAAAGAAACAACTAAAACAATGTTTAATGCATTTATAAAAATATTAATATTTGAAACATACTTTTTGCAAAAGTTTAAAAAATAAAAAGATTCATTTCACAAAAGTGAGGTAAGAAAATAATAGGCTTCAATTAAAAAATTGCAGATGATGTCATTGCTTACTAATGTTGTACGCGCAATAGTTGTAACTTCATCAGGTCTTGTTAGCCTTCCATACACATATAGTGAACTCTTGCTGGATAGTATCACACAACTTGATGCTGAATATCAATTCGAATTTCATCGCTGTTGTTGAATGTTAATAAGGCATAAGGCTGATGTAGATGAATCTTATAGGGAGCTATAGACTCATTAAAGCCCACTGGTGCTTGAATGTTCAGTATTTCTTCCATTTTTGTTGTTGCAACAAAGGGAAATTATAAATATTCTGAATGGGCACTTTAGTTTCTTTTCCACGAGGTTTGTTCTTGAGACCAAGCCTTGTCATAATGAGCATGTTCTGAGGTGTTAGCGTTTTGCGTGTTGCTTGAGAACTGGCTTGTATTTGTCATATTAACGCTCTTATATAAATTCCTTTGCGATTGTACATGATACCCATTATGATGTTGATTTGACGTGTAGTCGTATTGTCACAACTTCTCGAAAATTCACCAAGTCTCCGTCTTGATCAACTATACGGATCTGAATGTCATGTATTGTCTTCACGGCGATTGGAAGGTAAATTACTTGTGACGGCACTTCAACGATCTTATATCGTGGTGGTACAATAGGAAAGAATTCATGAATCGTGTGCAGTTTTCGATTGTTGATTTAAGCTTCCGTATTGATATTGTACTCAACTCGTAGAGCGTTGACTTTCAAAATAGCCACAGGTAGATAAGAAGTATGAGTCTTATTGGCTTCGAGAATACGTGATGTGAATCCCAACAATCGTTCAATAGAATCACGATGCTGAAAGTTCACTTTCTGATCACACTTTATCTCGATGCGCAATGTGTTATTATTCGGCTTGATGTTTATTGTAATACCTTCAACTGCTAGAGCCTTCTGGACTCTAGTCCCTTATCACGCACTCTTATATAGACAGTATTTGTCTTTTATATGCAGTTGTCCACATAGAAATTTCAAATGCAAATGTCCACATTCTACACTGTCAAAGTCTTGATATCTGTCATGATTGTACTTTATCACGCTACCAACACCTAAGTAATCTACTAGATCTAATGGTGGCCGAAGATTACCGAAACTGTCAAAGTATAGAACAGTATCACCAGCCTTTCTATAGGTTACCCAGTGGGTACCAGGGCCGTGACGGGGTCCCCTTACAGGCATCAGTAGGTGGACGGTGAGGTAACTTCACTACAAGTTTTTTGGCACCGGTCTTAGATGAAGTCCCTGTCCTTTTCGATGAGGTTTCATATGAAGGCTTAATCCTTTTCTGTAGGGTTTTAGGTGTAAACCTTTTCCTAGAGCAATAGCCTCCATTGCACTGTTATGACGTTGAGCTTCTGCCAGTCGTTGTTTGGTAGCGCTAGCATCGTTTATCGACCTATCTACACCTGCTGCTCAACCAGTAATAGCACGGAGTGCACCGAGTCCAGCAAAAATGGGAATCAGTGGTAAGACACCTCCAACTTTCGAAGGTATTGGCAAGACACATGGATTTTGCACTTGAGGTTTATCACATACGCATTTTACAGCTTTCTGTGCACCTCTGATTGCAGACTTCATGGCCGCTTTAGCATCACTACTTGGTTTAATTGCCTTCTTGGCTGCAGTCAACTGTTCTAAATGCAATTATTTTATTTTTTAAAACTGGTTTCTTTAACCTAGATTTTCTTTTCTTTGAACTAAGTTTCTTCTTTAAAATAGACTTCTTTTTCTGCAACCGCATACCGAGTTTCGCTTTGGCATTCATCACGTTAGTTATGGCCAGGATTTACTGGCTAGTACACGATCTGCAGAGTTTCTCAAGTCAACGTTTACACGATTTTGCGAGTATGCAATGTCGTGTTCTTTGCACGCTGCATCTAAAGGATTAATACCAGGATCACCTCTGGCAAGTCGTTTAACTATCTTAGTACCTGGACCACAGTAGGGGTAGCCAGGCAAGTGCAACTCAAACGGCAAATTGTTAATGACTTTGTTCATTAACCCTGTAGCTCGATGGCTGTATGGCAATTTATTCGCTTTACGATGTACAATCATTCCTCACTGAACGGAGGTCAAAACTCAACTGATGTAAAAGCTATATATGGATTTTATTTATAGCTTAAAAACAGTACACATTTTTGGAACGTTTATTGAATAATGTGAAGGGTGTTGAATATTTACCCTTCAGTGAGAATGTAGAAAAAATAGAACGAAGTGATGCTCAACCACATTTTATAATTGTATTTGATGATGTGGCCTGTGAGAAACAGGATAACATCAGAGCCTTTTTCTGTATGGGTAGGCACGACCATGTTGACAGTTTTTAATCATTGTCAAACTTACACTCGAATTCCTAAACATCTAGTGCGAGATAATGTCAATCTGTTGATACTTTTCAAACAGGAGGAAAGGAACTTGAGACATATATATTACGATCACGTCAAGACTGACATGAGTTATTCTCAATTTCGAGACTTGTGTTCAGCATGTTGGAACACGGACAAGTATGGATTTGTGTCATTGACAAGGACAGTGATCTCAATAGAGGAAGATACAGAAAAGGGTTTGACTGTTTGGCCTTATTATAAATATAAATTATGTGATGGAAATCAAGTCATTACATATTGAGACATCAATACGTTAACATGTCAAAGTTTCACAAGGAGAAGGAGGTGCTCCGTCAAATTACTAAAGCAAGTGAGGCAATTCGACGTAAGCATCGAATGCTAAAAATGGGTAAAGAAGCGACTGAAAGCATGGTGAGTGAAACCTTAAAGCCAATAGTCATTCCACTGCAGAAACGGGTTGATATATCTAATCCTTTCACCAAGAAAGAAGTTGAGCAAAAAGAGCCCGTAATGGAAAAACATAAAGAGGAGTAAGGGAGGGGGAGAAGGATAATAATGCTTCCTTCATGACGGCTGATGCTGAAGAAGAAGATCAAGATACAACTATGCTTGACGAAGAATATGCTGCAAGCGGTTCGGCTAATAGTTATGAGAATTTAACAAAGGGGGAGGGTCGGTAAGGCCGGTTTTTGGCCTAATTTATTTTTGGACCAAAAAATCTGAAAAAATCATGGTAGTATCTTATAAGTATCCTAAGTCGATTGCACGCTAAACGGACTACCCCCCCCCCTCCAGCCACCCCCCCTACAAATATAGGAAACACCACTACCCACCTACTATATTTTCGAGAGATTTCACACTCTTAAACATGTATTCTGAGGTTAGTTCGGGTTTACTATGGTTTTCGGGGTCGCCGAATACAAATCTGGCGTCCTTTGACTTTTATTGCGTCAGGTTCAAGGTCATTGGAAGGTTAAATCGAGAGAAAACGGTAAAAAAATCCAAAAAAATACGTTATAGGTTTTTGGAGTCGCTAATTACGAATCTGGCATCCGTTGAACTCTATCGGTTCAGGTTTAAGGTCATTTGAAGGTCAAATCGAGAAAAAACGGTAAAAAAATTTTAAAAAATATGTTATAGGTTTTTGGGGTCGCTGATTATGAACCTGGTGTCCGCTGATCTTTATCGCGTCAGGTTCAAGGTCATATTTTTTTAAGCGTTTTCTCTCGATTTGACCTTCCCATGACCTTGAACCTGACGCGATAAAGATCAGTGGACACCAGGCTCGTAATCAGTGACCCCAAAAACCTATAACATATTTAAAAAAAAAATTTTACCGTTTTTTCTCGATTTGACCTTCAAGTGACCTTCAAATGACCTTCAAATTACCTTGAACCTGAAGCGATAGAGTTCAACGGATGCCAGATTCGTAATTAGCGACTCCAAAAACCTATAACGTATTTTT
>NC_046659.1:15786941-15790615 GCF_010883055.1 Belonocnema kinseyi | reverse complement strand
GTTTCCTATATTTGTAGGGGGGTGGGGGTGGCTGGGGGGTGGAGGGTAGTCCGTTTAGCGTGCAATCAACTCGGGATACTTATAAGATACTACCACGATTTTTTCAGATTTTTTGGTCCAAAAATAAATTAGGCCAAAAACCGGCCTTACCGACCCTCCCCCTTTCTCAGAATGCTACAACAAAATAGAAAGCAGTATCTAGATATGGTATATGGTGTGCATAAGCTCAGTGATGTTAGCCTTATGGTTGGTGATAAACCTATTAGTTTTGAGGGGCAATATATATCAATGTTGGTGGTAAACAGTATCTGAAAACAGTTGGTCTGCTTGAATTGCTGTTTAGAAACAGTATCTGAAAACAGTTGGTCTGCTTGAACTGCTGTTAAGAAAGTCTGCCGAAGAGTCATCTATAAGCATTGATGATCTGAACAATTAAAAGGAAATATTGATTGCTAGAAATTCAGACAAGAAGCGATACAGCCCAACTGAACCTGTTCGCGCAAGCTGAGGTATCAAGTACAAGAACTTTATTGAAAAAATGTTCAATGTATCTCACAGACGATCGTTAACTAGTGGAGGTTCCCTACCATAGTGTATGCTGGCAAGAAAAAATGTAAAGACTGACTACGTCTACTGGGATGACCCTAAAGAACTAGGTGATCGTCTGGGTCTACTAGCTTCTCAGGCAGCAGGCAACACGAGCCACAACAATGAAATTATATCAATCATTGAGAAACTACGCGAAGCTGAAGTCATACATTAGGAGCATACAATATCTTCATTTTCGTTGAAAACTGTCATATAATTATTGTTAGCAATAGAATATCTATTTGAGCATTGGCTCTCTCCACCCCTTTTACTCGGTACAATCCTCAACAGCATATCAACGTAAGTGAGGAGTTCAAGTCGCACCTTTGTATATTTGAACATAGCGTGCCATGTCAAGCCCGGAATGGTGTCGTAGTGTGCAGGGTCAAGATCGGAAGCACTGGGACATCGTTCTCGGAAGCTTTCCAAGATATCAGCTTCATGTCTTCATGTACAGTTTTACATACTCGCCGAGAGTTTTCAGATTGAACGCACATCATACCTTTTGTGCATTTGCATAATCTTCATCGGAAATGGTTGAGTCATTCAAAGTACTGTGAAATTTTTCTTTTGGTGGAAGCTGACTTTCTTTTAGTTTCTCTCTTGAGTCAAGGTATTCATAAGGAAGAACACCTTTCCTGGTAAGGAGCTCAATTTTTTCTTTTTCGATATCGGAAAATACTGCATTAACAATTTTGTATTCGTTTAGGTACGATGCTCATTTTTCCAATGAAGACGCCATGAATCGAAATGAATGTATGAAACTAAATCTTATCTGAGTGCCCTGAACATACTTTATGAATGAAATATACTTTTCTTTATTTAATGCCAAAACTGTAACTCGGCCATCAAATTGTGTAACAACGTCCCGAATGATAAAATGAGCATCGTAGCCACTCAAGTTGTGAAACACAACACGTATGGTTTTTGCATCCTGGTAAGCAAGGTTGCAGTGTTCATGCGCGGAGCGACGATATATATGCCAGTGAGATGACAGTGGTTTCGAACCTTTTTCATTAGTGGTACAGATATGACATACTGTGCCTTCTAGAAAGTCTTCCTTTTGCTCGGTTGTCAGTGGTTTCATGGGACCCGGCATGTTGAGTACATTTTCACAATTGTTGGAAATCACCAACAATTCGAGTGCAAACCACTTTGCCGGTTCCACATTCTCCGGACAGCATTTTTAGAAGGACAGTGCATCGTTGTAGCTGCACTTAAAGTAAAAGCCAATATCACAAACCTCGTGTTTCTGGAAAATTTCTGTAATTGATTGATGAATTTAAGCGTACTAAGTCGGTTTAAGAAGAAGAGATTCACAGTCAGCGTAAATAATAAACGGTACTCTTTCCCTGTATTTTAAGTTCTTAAATTCAATGATGTTTTGACCTAGTTTTGGTAGGACTACTTTGCAATCATTCATCTTCTTGAAGTCTTTAGTGTGGTAAACTAGCTTCTTCATACTTCTTTGGTCCATACATACTGAAAGTTAAATGTTTGCACCTCAATTTCCTGTTAACTGCCGTCTTCATCATGATCTGTAGTCTTCATCATAGCTGATAGTATAGCCCATTTAAAACATTCGTTTTCCTGCTCATTTTACACCTTAACACATGCTTTTTGATCCCTGATCGTTTTGGGGATTTCGATATATGAACTACCCTTCATTGGATTAAGCTTATTGATGTTTACGGAAAGTTTTAGAATGGAGTTTAAGGTTCATCCTGAATCTTTTTCCTCAAAATCTTCTATTTCTTTCAGAATCGGATATCTCAAGTAGTTTTTAAACCACAGTTTCAAATCTGTTGTATGATAAATCTATTCAATTTTGGATTTAAATGTCTTGTCCTCAGGTGCCTCTTTACCAATTTTCAAATAGTAGGCGAGGAGCAAAGCGTTGACTTTTAAAGCTCTGTTACTGTCATCACGTTTCAGTGTCTTCTTCTGCACATCACTTCCTTTTTTAATGAGTAAATCAAAACGGGCCTTTAGACATTCCAATTTTTCAATTATATTGATACATTTCCGCTTTTGATTTATTGTCAGTGGTGGTGTCCTTCTAAAAAGTATCTTTCTCAAAGTTTTTCGATACCATACGCACTCAATTTTCCATTTATTAATTTTATTAAACTGTATGTTACCAGACGATGAAATCAAGTTTAAAGCTTCCTTGATACTAGCAACAAGTTTCACACACTCGTCGAGCGGCAGCATCTTGACATCTTCTCTACAAGTTATTATTAAAGTTTTTCTACGCCTCTAATTTCTCGCAAACACTGTTCACTAATGTTTATTGCTTTGTTCTTGATCACTTTACTAATGTTCACTTCACTACTGTTTATTATTTTATTTGCTTCTGATCACTATTGACCTTAGATGTTGCTGACATGAAATTCGAAAACGTACTGATTGCGCTTCGCTCGACTCCGTCTTTTATAGCCGACATCCCCTTCTTTAGTGTAGGTTTCTCGAAGGATTTATGACGCAATTCTATAAAACTTTTGTTTCTAATGCATGGAACTTTCAAGAAGCCTAGATGATGCAACTCTTGAAAACCATTTTTCCCATTACATCGAACCTTATAGAGCCTGCTAGAACTTGTCTTTTCTGGAATTCAGACAAAAAAATCATATATGTACAACTGCCATTTTCTAGAAACTTTGGTGGATAATCTGTTAAAGAGACGCCAACACGCATGCAATCTTCTAGAAGGCTAGATGATGCAACTCTTGGAAACTATTGTTTCCATTATATCGAACCTTATAGAGACTGCTAGAAGTTGCCTTTTCTGGATTTCAGACAACAACATCATATATATATATATTCGGTTCGGTTTTGATTCCTCTAGAATCAAACCGAAGGGCCTATGACAAAGCCACCGAACGGATACTCGGGTTGCGGATAGAGGGTCCCTGTACCAAGGGTTTCTGCTGAATATGGTTACAAAAATAAATAGGCAGTCGCGGATAATTGTCCAGGGGTGATCCCGAAGGAATTAACCCCCAAGCGGAGGTGTGAAAACCGTGCCGAACGCTGAATGGCACCTGGGTGAGGTGTCTAGAACGGTGACTCTGGGATACCGGGCG
>NC_046659.1:15785555-15786841 GCF_010883055.1 Belonocnema kinseyi | reverse complement strand
CAAAACAACAGAACGCGCAGGGCTCCCGACAATGGGTCGGCCAACAATGCCGACCAATCTAGAGCTGGGGGAGCCAATGAAAATGGATTCAATTCGATGGATCGGCGGGATCTCGCGACCTCTGGGTGGACGGAGTAACTGAACCACGACTTGCTAGAGTGTTGGGATGCGAGTGTGGCCCGTGAAAGGGGTTACATGGCACGGCTGCATGCTCTGTGGTACGAGAGACACCCGGAATTATCGCACTTTTCGCAGCAACGTTTGCGAAACCATGCTGAACTACTCCGTAAAAGGGGCTATGTAAGCGGAACGCCTACTCTACCACAGCTAGAACAAGCCGGCAACAAAGAAAGAGAGGCGACACTAAGGCCAACCGCGGGCAGGCATCTAATAGATGAAGAGTGATGCTTTCCGACCCGGAGAAACATCAACACCAAGGTTTCTCTCAAGCCTAAAGATCTGACTGAAATGGATGACGAGCTTCGTGGACATTTTTCCGGTGAATCCGACCTCTGGGCTATCAATTATTGTGTGTATAATGCAGCGAGAGCTTTGGCCGATGCGAACCGTAAAACAAAACCAACGGCTGATCATATGACCAAAAGACGAATGCATCAACTTGCCATAAAGATAGGCTGGGCAAGACAGTACGCGTCCCGCATTCAATGTGTGATTAACTACATCACATCTGGCAGGAATTTTACCGCCAAGTTTCGAAAGTTCGTGCGCGAACTCCGGACCCGTTATCACACACTTAACAAGTCAAAGCTGCTGACCATCAGGCAGCATATTGTTGAGGGGATACGTATACTGTCTGAGGCTAAGAGAAGTCTAGAGCGGAGGGCGAGGTGGGTCAGAGAAAATCAACAGTTTCTCTCTGACCCATCTCGACTCTTCCAAGACCCTCCAGTTACTGTCGAACACCCACCCAAACCAGAGGAGGTCGAAGTATTTTGGAGAGAAGTCTACGAAGTTCAGCATAGACTGGACAAAGACTCAAAAAACATAAAAAGCTTCAAGGAGCTGTGTGATGCCTTCATAACACTCGATAAAGAATGCCCACCCATCATTACCGAGGAGGTGAAAAAAGTATTAAGAGGGATGAAGAACTATTCCGCACCGGGACAAGAAATGGCAAGAAATGTATGAACAACGAGGCTCAAAGAAAGGCTGAATATTGAGTTTTGAATGTCTTCACAACAGGATTATTCTGGGAACAGCACATAGAGTTGCAAATGGAAGAGACCCTCTTCTTAAAATGGTCAGGAATCACGAAGAAGTGGGCA
>NC_046659.1:15782473-15785455 GCF_010883055.1 Belonocnema kinseyi | reverse complement strand
TTCATTTTTGCATGCCAAGACGGTGTCATTTCCACCTTAACATACCGTCGCCACATTTTGAGCCAAGACATTCCCGATGATAGCTGCAGGGCGTGCCATGCCGAGCATTTAGCTCACATACTATCTAGTTGTCCAATTCACGCGGGAACGACCTACATAACCAAAACCTCTTCTTCTTTAGCTACTATTGCCACATCATCCGCGTATGATAAAGTCCAAAATCTGGCCCCTCCTACCACTAAACCTCCTCCTAATACATTCTTCAAATATTCCTCTATGTCCGCTATGAATACCGCAAAAAGAAGCGGACTCATTGGTCACCCCTGTCTGAATCCTACCTCCGTCCAGAAATCTTCCAAGGTTTTATTCCCTACCTTTGCCTTATCTCTCGTTTCTTTATAAATTTCCCTCACTCTCTCTATCAGACCTATGTTCATTCTCATCTTCTCCATTACTTCCCACAACCTTTTCCTATCTACCGTTGGGAAGGCTGCTATTAAATCAATAAATAAGGCGCATACTTTTCCTTCTTTTTTCTCAAGTTCCTCCTCCACCACGTGTTGAAGAATACATATATTATCTATCTCCTGCTTTGCCCTTCTTTAATCTTTCAATCTACGCTTTCATCTCTTCATTTTGCAATTCCTTTTCATCTTTTAAAGTACTTCTCTTCCAACTGTCAGTCCTTTTTTAACCCGTGCCTTGAAACATTGCTTTAAAATACATCCCCCATTCATCCATGCTAATCTTATCCTCTATTCCCCCTTTTCACTCCTAATTTCATTATTAAACTTCCATGCCTCTCTTTCTGTTTTAATTTGACTTATTTCCTCCTCTAATTCCTTTTTCCTATTTTCCTCTTTCTGTTTACGCAACTCTCTATACTCCTTCCTGGATGTGACGTAATTTTCCCTTTTAATTTTTCTTTTCCTCATTCCGAATGTACAATTCCCCTTCTACAAACATTTTTGGTATCCTACTCTAACTGTCTTACCTTTTACCCTTCTTTTGCAACTTCCCTTATTTTAGGCTGAATCTTCCTTTCTTTGAATGTATGATCATGATCAGTATTTACTTTTTTCTTACCTATTTTATATTTGTTTTCATCACATCCTGCTTTGCTTCCCATGATTTTATTTCCACTAGTGTCACTGCTTTTTCGGCTGTATCCTGCCTTCTGATTTTGTATATCTTTCCACTTAACCCTAAATCTTTCTCGTGTACCTCGAACACCGCTGCCATTTCATTTCCTACTGTAGTTTGTAGGCCTACAATTGTCAAGTTATTTCTTTTTTTGCCATCTCTCCCTTGTTTCTATCTCCCTTTTTACCCCATTAACTTTCCTTGCAATTCCTTCCAAATTTCCCCCTTGTGCCGCTGCAATTCTTCTCTCTATCGACTCTACCTTGGTTCTTAACTCCTCTGCTTTTACCCGTTCCTATAAATTTTCCTGTTCCAATCTTTTCTCGTCCCTCTCTACCCTTCTCTCTTCCCCTTCTTTCAATTGTTTTTCTAATGCCTCAATTTTTCGCCTGTTTATCTCTTTCTTCTCTCAGCTTGTTCACTTCCTTCTCTAGGTTCCCTGTCCTTCCCTTCAGCCCTGTTAACTCTTTTTCGCACTTTTCCTTTCTTTTGTTTCAACTCATTCCTAAATACTTCTAATTCCCTGTTTGTATTCAGAGTCTATTTTTCAATGTTCCCCATCCTCTTTTGCCCTTCTTTTATCTCTTTTATTTCCCCACTCAAAGTTCTAATTTCCTTTATTAGCATTTCTAGCGCCCCGCTCCCATTTCTTTTCCCTTTTTCTTTTGGTCAAGGCCTCTCTTTATTACCAAAAAATCTCGTTTTCTTGCTTGGGCGTGAAAAACTTTAAATCTTTATCTGAATCATTAGTAAGTTACTCATTCAAATTTCAGCAATCCTCTATATCTGACTTAGCCTCCTGATTCGCCATTCAATTCGTTATTTGCTCTACAGATGGCGACTCTATACTGATACTCTTCGAGGGTGTGATTTAATTTTTTTTCCTTTAGAATTAATTTTTCTTACTATTTATGTATAATCTGCCTCCTTCGTTCACTCTGCCTCTACTTGTCTCCCTTCCTGCACCCTCCCCTGTGCAGTAGCCCTCTTTTACTAAAAAACTGACAGTTTTCAAAATTAACCTAACTTTCCCATTTTCCCGATATGTACTCTTATTTTATATTATTCGACCTCATTTATTGCAGATATTTCTCCTTACCTTATTTCCACTTGTATACCTTCACCTACGAGACAACATTTTAAAAGATCGAAGAAGCGGTTTTAAATCAGAGCTTGTATTTTTATTACTTGGGTGGACACTACAATACTATAAAGATTTATGAACAATATTTACTAAAACTTAAATTAAGATAAACTATGTGTATTTTAATTAAATCACCCCACACTTTAATTTTACTTAGATTTGAGTTATATATAAGAGATTTGAATTTCCCGCGCTTTCCACATTGTTATACCTCTGACAAACTTCAACGATGGAATTTTCTATCAGCGATGGGTTGTAAATTTCCTTACAAACGACGGAGCTCAAAGACAGCGATGGATTGATATTCTTATTTTGATACTTTAATTTTATAAAGATTTAAGTTATGCATCAGAGATTTGAATTTTCGCGCGCTTTCCGCATAATTATATAATTCTGGCAAACTTCAACGATGGAATTTTTTTTCAGCGATGGGTTGTAAACTTCCTTTCAAACGATGGAGCTCAAAGATAGCGATGGGTTGATTTTATTATTTTTGATACATTAATTTTATTTAGATTTAAGTTTTCCGTACGAGATTTGAATTTCGCGCGCCTTCCGCATTACTATACCTTACTATACATTACATATACATATCCTATACTAGTAATGAGTGCCATCGTGCAGTGAAGTGAAGTGCTTATACATATGTGTATGCTGCCAATAAAAAAATGTTAGAATTCATGGTGCCGAATGTG
>NC_046659.1:15777028-15782373 GCF_010883055.1 Belonocnema kinseyi | reverse complement strand
AAGTCCCGGGACGGTTGGATATTTTCTCAGGTAAAATATTTTTCAAAAAAGTGAAGGTCATTCCTGAAGTATATTTCAACGAGGAATTAATGATGACCTTCATTTTGACCTTGAAGTTCACCTTCATGGCTTTTTGAAGGTCAACTTTGTTTTTTACATGGAAACCCCTTTTTTTACATCTGCAATCGATAGAGTGGAAAATTCTACTTTCAGGTACGTACCCAAGTCATAGGTCAATGGTAGCGGTCAAGGTCAGTTAGAGGTTATTTGAAATTAACAAAGTTTGAATATTGTAAAATATTTTTTAATATTGTAAAGTCATAAGGAAATTTTTCATTGAAAGTTCCATGTGTTCTCGTGAGAGTTCAGTTCCTCCCCGAAGAGTTATACAGTCCTATACCTTTTTTCGATACCTAAGTCAATACCTAAGGCGATACCATAAGTCCTATACCGTTTTTCCATACGAATATTACGAATCGAAACTAAATTTACGTATTACGAGTACATGCTTACTATCTTTCACTAAAAGATTATTATGGCGCAAGCTAAACTTTCGGAATGAGAGGAGATGCAGATGGACATAGCCCAAGCATTTGTTGAAAATCCACACCTTAGTTTACATCGAGCTAGTGATGAGCGTGACGTTGCTCCTGAGACAGTGCGAAATATTTTAAAAACCATTAATTTCCATCCTTAAAAAGTTCATTTGGTACAAGAGCTTAATGAAGACGATCCTGATCGTCGGGTTGAATTTTGTGAAATTATGATGGACAGAATTGATAGAGATCCTCTTTTCTTGTACAATACAATATTTTCATATGAATCTACTTTCACTTTGAAAGGTGAAGTTAACAGGCAAAATTGTAGATATTGGTCCGGCACAAATCGTGATTGGATGTTGGAGAGTCAAACACAATATCCACCAAAGATTAATGTTTGGGCCGGTATCTTGAATGATACAGTGATAGGCCCTTTCTTCATCGATGGTAATCTCAATTCCCGTACATATGAAGAGCTTCTCAGAAACCAAATTGTACTAAGAATAAGGGAGATTACAGGCGATAATTTTCAAAAAAATTAGTTTCCAGCAGGATGGAGCGGCGGCTCATTATGGTAGGGAGATTCGAGCATATTTGGATACTCAGTTCGCTCAAAGGTGGATTGAAAGAAGGGGTGAAATCGAGTGGCCTGCTAGATTTCCTGATCTGACGCCTCTCGACAATTTTCTTTGGGGTTATTTAAAGAGCAAAGTATACTCAACGCAACCGCAAAACTTAGACGAATTGCAGAATCGGATTCTGCAACAGGCTACTTTGATTGATACGGAGATGATTCGAAATGCTGTAACTCATTTTTACAATCGCATAGCTTTTTGCCAAGAAGCTCAAGGTTTTCAGTTCGAACATCGTCACTGAAGCGTGAGAAGCAAGGGGACTCGTGCCAATCAAGCACCCCAAAGGGAACAGAATTAACTACGTCCACGTCATTGTTCCTGGGTAATGCTAAACGTAAACGTAAACTGTTTGGAAAAAACCTTGAAGATCATCACTAAGATCAATACAGAGCTCACCAATGAATTTCTGGTTGAAATTTACTTCAGTAACTGCGCTGACCTCTTGGAAAACTTGGTTAATTTCCAATAACCTTTAACTGACCTTGAACGTTACAATTGACCTATGACTTGGGTATGTACCTGAAAGTAGAATTTTCCGTTCTATCGATTGCAGATGTAAAAAAGGGGGTTTCCATTTAAAAAAACAAAGTTGACCTTCAAAAAGCCATGAAGGTCAACTTGAAGATCAAAATGAAGGTCATCATTGAATTCCTCGTTGAAATATACTTCGGGAATGACCTTCACTTTTTTGAAAAATATTTTACCTGAGGAAATATCCAACCGTCCCGGGACTGTTTAGACACCCTGTATTATTGGCAGCATACACATATGTATCAGCACTTCACTTCACTGCACGATGGCACGCATTACGTGCTCAAAACACTGTGTCAATCCCATATTCAAATGATGATGATTACCGAGAAAAAACGAGGCTCGATGATAGATATTAAGTTGAAATCATTGTTTAATAGGTTGTAGGAGGAAAAATGGCATATATCGCAGAAAATTCGATGCACGTTTCAATACCTGACGTGTGCAATTTATTTTCATACACATTTCTCAAAAATATTAAATAAAAAGCTATTCTTTATAATACTAAATTATATGAATAATAACTTTTCAAACATTTAAAGATACTAAAAAAGCTCGAAATTTCTAGAAGCTTCGAGAATCACCTAGATCTTTCTAGAAATTTCGAGAACTCTGGAGATTCTTAGATCCAAGTAAAAAAAATTGTGATCTAAGGACGAACTTTCTAGAAGCTTCGAGAAGCTTTAAGATCTTTTCAGAAGCTTTGAGATCTTTCTAGAAGCTTCGAGATCTTTCTGGAAGCTTCAAGATCTTTCCAGAAGTTGCGAGATCCTTCTAGAAGCTTCGAGATATTTCTAGAAGCTCCGCGAAGCGCTTAGACCTTTCTAGAAGCCTCGAGAAACCCCCTCCACTAGCCACTTGTTACAAGGTTGCCCCCCCTACGAGCGCCATTTGCTGCATCGAGCTTGAGCTACATACATGGTAAGAGAGTGGCAGGGATCTGCCGACTCCAGCTTGAACTACATACATGGTAAACCAGTGGCAGGGATTTGTCGGCTCCAGCTTGAACTACATACATGGTATACCAGTGGCGCTATCTGTCGGCTCCAGATTGAACTACATACATGTTAGAATATTGACAGGGATCTACCTTACCGACCGAGCCGTTACCGACGTCTTGAATCTGACTGGTGGTGCCATCTGTCGGTGGCAGCTGGAACTATGTAGATGACCCAGAACTCCCCTTAGCTATACTACTATCTTGGCCATGTCATCTTGGCACGGTTGCATCATATTTCTAGGTGATCCTCGAAAAGCTCATGGAAGAACTATCATTTTTCTATGCTTCCATTATTCAAATTCGCTATATTTTCCTTATGGTCAACTAACCCTTTAGATGCTTCAGCTCTTAATTTCTTTTGATTATTCTTACAATATTGTAATCTGTCTTTTTTAACCTTTACGTCGCCATCAACAAGCCATTGTTGAAACAGTCTACCACCGTATATGAATGGAATCGAATCATCCCTTATTGCCATTCGATATCGTATATATTTAGATCTAGTAACATGTTTATTATCATTATTAACATGAAAAATGGTTGGATAATCTATTTGGTATACTATTTGGTATATTTTGGTATACATTTGGTAATCTATATTCTGCAGATTCAAGATTATGAATTTGGAAATTGAATTTGTTTCGCATTAAAAGATGAACATGAAAAGCTGATATTATAACTTCTTATGGAGCATGAAAGGAGTAACCTTTGTTACTTACTTTTTCACCAATAAAATGCTTTGTCTCACAATGTATACACTCAATACTCATTTCTCCAAGAATATTTTCTGGAATAATCTAAAGCGGCACTTAAATAGTTCGAGTGTAATCTAAAGTTAATATTCTTTTCTGTTGTAAACAAACAGCACTTTTTTAATTTTGACTTTCAATTTTTTGTTAATCTTTTTTCACTTCCTAATTGCTTGTCCCATTTAGATTGTTTACCAAATGTTAATATTTCTTCTTTACTTAAAGTTGTTCCCGTTCTTTTTTATTGATTTCATTATGTAAGCTGTCATGTTTTGAATCTAAATAAATGAATTGTTCACCTATTGATTTTGAAGTTCGCAATGATTCTTGTTCTTTATTAGCATAATTCAATTATATTTTATTATCACTAATATTACATGTGTTACTTGATGATGATTCCAACTTCGTTCTACACTCTAATGGAATAAAATCATTTGTTTCAGATATAAAAGAATTATTTAAAATCATTGTCTATGTAGAATCCAAGTTTTTTTCGTTTTTTCTTGTCTTAATCTACGTAATAGCTGACTTTCGTTTTTCTTGTCGCGCCTTAATTGAATTTTGTCTTGCTTTATCTTTTCTGTAAGTTTAATGTCACGAAGCGTTTTGGGCGGCATATTTCCTAATAAAAAATTTTAAATCGTAATGGAAGTTATAGATATACTCTAGGGTGACCAGAAAAAAACACTTTTGGTTTTCTTAGCAGCGAAAAGCATATAACTGTAGCATATACGATTGCAGAAGGCAGATTTTTTTAAATTCTAAACAATATTTAGAGATAGCACATTATCTTTGAAGTTAGTTCTTGCAAAAGCTGAAAATTTCGGAAAGTAAAGAGTCGATCGTAAAAGTGCAACCTCAGCTCTTTTCATTCTTATGACTCTTTAACAGGATTAGTTAGCGTCCCCGAAGAAGGAAAATACACCTATAGATGCTTGCCACGAAAGGTTCTAGGCTTTTTTGTGCCAAGAGCCACTGTAATCAATTTTTATGGCAGGGCTGAAGAGCACTCCGCCCCGCAAATTAAACAGCTTAAGTCGTAGACCTGTCAAATTTCAAAAGTTTACTCAGATTTGTTTTCATTGCCGCACGTTTAATTATACCTTTTCTTAACCAGCTTTTTCAAAAAATGTAATCTTCAGCCTTTAAAAAGATATTCTCAAAATTTCAGTATCAGATACACTAGCCATCCAATAAGACGACGAACGCGGGACTTTCACCGTCCGGTAAGACGACGGCGTGAGGGGTTATGTTGAGCGGGTCGTCTTGCAGGAGGTTGTCTTGTTGGACGGCTAGTATATTATTGGGGCTGTTATTAGTCTTTGAAAACATTGGAAAACCTTAAATGAAAAAAAAGTTGGGTTTGCCCATGTTAATTGCATACGAACTTTAAAGACGATGCGTCTGCTCTAAATATTGTTTAAAATCTTCTTACAAAAATCTACGTTCTACTAATCACACGGAGTAACCCAAGGACAACCGCCTCTGCATTTTTCCTGCAAGTGTTCTAGCATATTGTTGACACGCAGGGATGCTTTTTAGGCCATTAGCATGTGAAAGCTTGGCACCTCCAAGAGCGCCGATGATAAGGACGATCAGTTTAACAGAATATTCCGGGTACAATCGTTGCAATTCCCTTATAAGTTCTCGATACCTCTCTTTCTTTTCATTCTCCTTGGCTATGATGTTTTTATCAGCTGGTGCCAAAAATTCGATAGCGAACATGGTTCGCTTCTAGTAGTCAAGAAGAACCATGGCAGGCCTCGAGTGAGCAACAGAAACAATTGTTGAGAATATAAAGTTCCAGTATATGCGGCACTTCCCATTCTCGAGAATTGACTCAATTTCCCTAGGAGCATTTAGAGGAGCGATATTAAGGTGAATGCCGTAG
>NC_046659.1:15774313-15776928 GCF_010883055.1 Belonocnema kinseyi | reverse complement strand
AGGTCACGCTGGTAGAATGATGCATCTTTGCAGACACATCTATCGATGAGAAGGTTCTCCCGACATCTGGCTACGCCTTTCTTTGAGCCTCGTTGTTCATACGTATTTCTTGCCACACAGGTTCGTCCGAACAATCCTATCATTTAGGATAGCGGTGAATATCTTATAAAGCGTGTTAATACAAGTTATTGGCCTGTAGTTCTTCGGGTCAGCTAAGTTGCCTATTTTCGGCAGGAGTATTGTGCGCCCTTCCACCAACCAATCTGGAATCGGCTCTTCCGACTTCAAATATGAGGTGAAAATAAGGGCCAAATGCTGATGGGTTGAAGAAAACTTCTTCCACCAGAAGGTTTTGATACAATCTTGTCTCGGTGCGGGACCAGATCATCCCTCCTAATACTTTTTTCACCTCCTCAGTAGTGATGGGTGGGTATTCTTTATCCGGAGTTTGCGCGCGAACTTTCGAACCTTGGCGGTAAAATTCCTGCCAGATGTGATATAGTCAATCGCACATTGAATGCGGGACGCATACTGTCTTGCCGAGCCTATCTTTATGGCAAGTTGATGCATTCGTCTTTTGGTCTTATGATCAGCCGTTGGTTTTGTTTTACGGTTCGCATCGGCCAAAGCTCTCGCTGCATTATACACACAATAATTGATAGCCCAGAGATCGGATTCACCGGAAAAATGTCCACGAAGCTCGTCATCCATTTCAGCCAGATCTTTAGGCTTGAGAGAAACTTTGGTGTTGATGTTTCTCCGGGTCGTAAAGCATCGCTTTTCATCTATTGGATGCCTGCCCGCGGTTGGTCAACCCAACCTTTATGACATGATTGCATTAAGAAACACCTTGATAAGATAAAGTGAAAAGAGGATGTCCTTCAACAATGTCTTACAAAAGAATCAAATGATAGGTAGTCGGATCTCGGAAGAAGTTCCAAACTGTCACCCTTGAAAGGCTGAAGTGTTTTATTTTTATGCAGATCGTTGTTTATTATCCCTATCCTGGGTTGTTAATTCCTTTTGTAGGTTATGTGGAAACTAACTTGGGAGAGGGTGTGACAAATAACATTGGGACACTTATTTCAAGCAGAACTGCAGAGGTTAAATTTATTTGGCGGGTGACTTAATCATTATACACCTTTAATATAGTAAAAGTTGAAGGCACACTTATCATTAATAGGCATACTCATATTGGTACGATACAGGCTCACCCATTGTTCTTTGTAGGTTCGAATAATTTTACACTTCTGTTCTACCTAAAATATGGAACTGAGTAGGGAAGTCCTATGTCAATTTCCTATTGTATGGCTTTAGATTATTAAACGCACACTCCACGAGTTCGTTGTCCAAGAATACTCTAGTCCCAGGTACACTGTTCACAAGCACCTAGCTCCCACTTTGACCTTGCTTCATGTTAAATATAAGTTCACAGAGAAGAGGCAATAGTTGGCTTTGAACCTGAGTTTTTCTCGAACTCTCTTAGTCTCGAGAAAACTCCTATTTCCCTTTTCCCTATAAAGTCGGATTCCAACTCTGGGTTCGAATTCTCCTTCACTTTGAGATTCGAGGGAGAATCTTTCACTCTGTTTCTCGTCGTTCCAGAATAAAAAAAGAATTTCGGATCTTTTCCAAAAGATAAAAATCGAGAGAGGTCATATGAGATTGCCCCACATCGATTTCTGTCTAAAGGATCGAAAAGATCTAAAGATTGACCTAAACACTTGTCGGACCCGAGTTTTCCTAATTTAACGTCTTTTAGCGGTATGCTTCCAGGCATTAAATAGGAACATCTGAGAAGGAGTCGGGTTTACGCGTCCTACTTTCTTCAAGGCTCGCCTTATGCCACCTTTCTGCATTGCTTGCATTGTTGTGTCATGGTCTCACAGCAAGCGTGAGAGAGGAAATTAGTCTGCAGAATTATGAAATTCTATCGTCAATAATTCTTTATTCATTTACAGATATTAATTCTGAATAATTTATGATTTAAAACCAGAATTTATTTATTACGCTTGACCTTTAGGTGGATACGGCGGCCCTTCATTATATTGGGAATTTTTTGAATTGTGGAAATGGGTTGATTCCTTCTCTTTTCATTGAGCGTTTCAGTTTTCCCATGGCTAGGGGTGTTGGTGGTGAGGGTGGTTGAGTTAGAACGGGAGGATTCAGGTCAACGACGGGGGAAAGGTGACGCAGTACGCGAGGCAACATCGAGATAGGACAGCATACATAAGCGCGGTCTAGTGCATGGATAGGCGCGGCCGCTCAAAGCACACAAGTCTCTGTGAGAACAGTTGGTGTGGGTGCTATGGTGTTTGCCTGCTACATACTATTGTATATATATATATATATATATATATATTAAGCACTGCTAAGTGATCATTATTTATGATCTAAAAGACATTTCTTTATTCCACCCGCATGCATCCCAGAGTATTCTGTAGAGCACAGATAAAGTCGCAATTCAGCGAATTCTTTAGCCAGTGCTGATTACTGACCCTCACCTGCATGTGTTATCATTCTTTTTATTTGACTGAGAATACTTTCTTCATTATTCTTTTCACATAGGATTGTAGAGTAAAAATTTGACCCATGCAGGGCGGGGGGGGGGGGGG
>NC_046659.1:15742233-15774288 GCF_010883055.1 Belonocnema kinseyi | reverse complement strand
TAACAAACCACACCGAATTTTTACAGATAACATCCTCGTTGGCTCCATGTAGCAGGGCATCAAGAAATGCTCATTTAATTCTATACATTGAAAAGGTTTAATTATTCATTTAGAGTAACTTTTTTTTACGTTTTTACTATTCGGAGAGTATACTTTTAGCTATTGCTTTACATTTCTTCAAATTTTTAACTTTCAGATCTTCTAGTTGTGAAAATTCCAATCTTTGGATAGGAATTTTTACAACCTCAGATGGTTGATTGATTATTCCCACATCTTTCCCATTTCCGTGGTTGATGACGTTTGTGGATGTTCTCGGTGTTACAGCCGGTGTTTGAGATAAAGCATGTATACTTGCAGTTCTTTTTAGTACATGCAGATCTTGTTGTTGGCAGCGAGCCGGGGGCTCATGTTCATCAAGTCCATTGAAATTCTGTTCGTAGATTCCTCTGTCCTAGGACTGAAGCTGGATGTTGTGTTGGTTCGTAGACAGCTTATTATAGTTGTTATAATTGCCAGTAATTTGGTGTGGCAACAGACAATCATTAGTTCAACTGATAACAGTCCAATGCCAGCCAACTGATTTTCCAATTGGTCCAGAGTCTGCTCATTCTCCTCGAAGTCTTCATCCTTATAAGATGGAGCTTTAGCGATTTGAAATCCTTCATTGTATAAGCCCTGTCCCGGTTACTTGTATAGAGGTATCCTTTTATGCAGGACACTTCACTATTGCGATGATTTTAGCCACGAGGGAGTACAACCAAGCTCCTAAGGTCTCCAAGTGAATCCACGTTGAGACTGTTCTGTGGATTATTATATGTAGTTGACTTTGGCAGGATGATCGTCTAGCCGATTCATAGATTGGCAATATGGGTATGCTCCGAATGCACATAGGCGCTACTTGTTTTATTTAGGGGTATTGACTGATCCACTGGTAACGGATGTATCTGGTATACAGAGAATTCTGTCCTGGTGATTAATGGAATGTCCAGCAGGATCCTTATTGTTCCATTTTTATAGATGACCATAACTTTGGCGATGGTTGCTAGATCTTCAGTGCTAACCTTTGGTCCAGGGAGAGGGAATTCCCAATCTCTTGCATGATCCTGTACTTCTTTGTATATTGCTTCCAGTTGGTCGGAGGTCACATAGGCCGGATGTAGTTTTCTTGCATGGGATTCATCCAATCCCACCTCTAGGGAGTGAAGCATGTTCTGTAACGTTTCCGTCACATTCAAGGTATACATGGCTTGATCAGCTTGTTTGATCTTATATGCCATCTGCGTTAGTTCTTCTCGCATTTTCTCATGTTCTTTCTCCAGCTGTTTGCTTCTGGAGTGGATCTTTTCCATTTGTGCCCTGAGAATATGCGTCAATTTTCCCATTAGATGCGTGAGGTTGAAGGCAGCCTCGTTCATGTTGTCGATCTCTGCTTCGATGCGTTGTCCATAATCATAATTCAGAAGTCCAGTAACGGGTCCAAGAATTGCTCCGATGAATTCCAACATCGGTGCAGTACGCCTCACTTTCATTCCAGAAGGTAACCTCGGGGGGTATTCTTTCTTAAAATGATGGCTCAATTCCAACATTTCTTCGTCGATTTGCTTTTGGTAGTTCTCAGCGGTTTCAAACTTGGCATCCAGGTGATATTCCTGAATAGCGCTGTCGCATTCATAGCCCAACAAAGGTTGACAATATTTTGGTAGGTTCTTATATCGAACTTGATACCTGATTAATGCTTCGTGTAGCTTATCCAACTCAAGGAAGGTAACTATTCACCAGGTGCCTGTTAATCTTTTCATTGGTGTTCAATATTCAAAATACACCCAGATGCTATTCTGGAATGGAGTAACTCGATATCCAGAATCTTAATTGTTTGGTTGTGCAACGGGAATAAGAAGCGTTAAAACCAATATCCTTAGGAGTTCCATATCCAGTATTTTATTCACTGTTTTCGACCCTCCATGATGTATTTCCAACTTTAGCGTCCCTCCAATCATGATGTAGATACCCTCCCAAACTCAGCAATGAGTTACGAGGAGCTTCTCAGCATGCTTAGTGAATCGCTTTCCATCGTCCGTTTCGAGGGTTACATTGTTGTTAGCGGTGAACCCTACAATGGTAAAAAAGCCATCGGCACGACTATAAAATTTCCCTTCCCTTACCTCCCTGGTTACATAAACCTGATCACCTAGTTTCGCGTTTAGGGGCCGAAATTTTCAATCATATATTTCGTTAGATCTTAGTTTAGCCTTCGTTAGATTTTTAGCGGCTAACTTTTGTATTTCCTTTAACCTAACTATCAAGTCTCGTAAGTACTGTCCGTAGGTTTCCACCTCCTCTCCCGGTGGGACTGAAGTTGGAATTCTGGACATTCTTCCAAACACCATCTCGTAAGGTGTAAAATTTGTGGCCTTATGCACTGAGGTATTATAAGAAAACATGGCGAAAGGAAGTAATCGATCCGAGTCGTCATAGTCGTTTGCATAGTGCTTGACATAGTCCGTTAAGACTATGTGACTCCTCTCCAGGGATCCATTTGTTTGAGAGCGATACCCAGAGGTTGTCAGAGGCTTTACCTTAAATTTTTTTTTGAACTTTCTCATTAGGTTGTTCACGAAGCTTCCTCCCCGGTCTGTCAAGATGTATCGAGGGGCACCATATTGTGAAAATAAAGTTGTAGCTACGGCGTGAGCAATTGTAGTTGTTTTTAGGTCTGCTATGGGAACGGCCATAGCGTACTTACTAAAGTTATCTTTCATAGTAAGTATATAACGGTTCCCACTTGGCGTTGTAGGTAATTTTCCCATGGTGTCCATGGAGACTTTGTAAAAAGGTTCAGCGGGAGTGTCTGTTATAAGCATGGGCTCCCGAATGCGCGTACGCTCGAGCTTATTTTCAAGGCAGCTCATACAATCACGGATGTGTTCGGTTACATCGTTGCGTTGTCCTGTCCAGGTATATCTTTCCCTAATCCGTATGTACGTCTTGGGATTCCTTTATGGCCAGCTATCATACTCCTGTGATATTCTGCGATGATTTTAGATCGCAGGTCCTCCGATGGGACCTCAATTATTCTATGATATAAGGCTATTGACATTGGATGTTCGACGCGAATCCTTGTGATTACTTCTGCCATCTTATTATGAGGGAATGACCCTAATAGGGCTTCTGAATTAGCCATCTTACAAGTAGATTGATTATTCCGTTTTAAGGCTTTAAATAAGTTTTTCAATCCTTTGGTCACTTTGTCTCAATCAATCCTCCGAAATGAAATGAGCGTAGTTGTCGTGTTTTTAAGTTAGGGGTTCGGTCAATTTATGAATTATGCTAGGACCGAGAGAGCCAACAGTGCTGGGTTTGGCTGCCATATTTTCTATGTTTTGGGAGGTATTGTTAATATCGGTGGATCAATATATGGCGCGTTTATTCTGATCCAGGGATTGGACGTGGTTGTTTGGTCCCAGGACGATTCCTTGATTTTTTCCTCCGGTTGGTACCGTGGCGGCTGCATCTTTGGGTTTTTGTTTTGGAGTCAAGTCGTTATTCGATTTTTCTCCGTTCCTGGGTTTCACAAATGGAGTCGACATCGCTTTCGGTGACTTCATGTTGGCCGGAGTCGGATACCACGATTTTCTTGGTGGTGGTTCTTTTGATTTTGGGGTGCCATATTCCACTATTTGATCCTTAAAGCGGACATTACTTTTTGGGGCCACCTCCGATTTTTTTCGGGTGGATTTTGATTTCTGGTTTCTTCTTCCGATTCTTTTTGCACACGTTCTAGTGTAGGTCGTTGAGAGGATAGAAATGATCCTTGACTTTGTTGGATGCGCATGTTTTTCTCATAATTCCTTTGGAAGTTTTGTATCCGATCCGCGAATAGTTGTTCATCATACTCGTCACATGGGTCAAGAGCGTCTAATCTTTGCAGTAGCTCTGGATCATCTTCACCTTCTGAGACATGGGTGCAAGCTAATTCGACAGTCTCGTCTATGCTTTCATGATCCCACTTCAGAGAGTTTGGTCCCATTTCGGGAACATTTACTCCTCGTTCGTTTAAGGTTTTTTCGAACTAGGAAAACGATTTTTGCAACTCTTTTCTTAGGCTAGATGCGTTGGACTGTTCTTTTGTTGAGTCCTGCCCTTGTTTTTCTTCTTCTATTTCACTCTCGTCACTATCGGTCGTTTGAGCGACCAGGTTTTTTATCGTAGGTTACACATTACAGATTTGTAATTCAGGATCGACTTCCGTTTCTCTTGGAGCAGGGATAGATAGAATGGGATCCTTGTCTATTTCCTCCCGAGCTAGTCGATCAGCTGCCTCATTCCCTTCTATTCCTTTATGAGAGGACACGTTTTTCCAAGTTACACGGGTTACACGGGTTACACATCTGATTACGAATTTTGAATCGGTGTTTATTCGCAATTTCTGAATTCCTGCTTTATAAGCTTGATGTAGGGCTTCTATTGCGGCCTCTACTTCTGCCGCATTGTTGGTTTGTCGACCATTTGCCGGAAGAGATATGTTAAGGGGGTGATCATGCCCAAACCAAACTCCTATTTCAGCCCTAGAGCGTTCGCTTCCATTATATGCACATGCTCCATCTATATAAACATCTAAATATGGGTCTTCAATTGGACTAAGCTAATGGCTAGGGGGGGGGGGGTTGCGCTAGGGCGAGGACTCTTAGGGGGGATCTGAACTTTCTTGGACAGAGTCTTAGGCTCCAGTCCTGGGAGAACACTGTGTGATTTTCAGAACACAGGTGGTTCGCAATTCTCATCATCCAAAAGAGATGGCTTAAGTGTGGATTCGCTACTGCTTGAAGGTTCCTTGTTTTCTATTCGTTGTCTTCCTCTCGTGAGTCTCTTAGCTATTCCGCTTTGGTTGGGATCCATTATTTTTATTCCGTCTGGTGGTTGGTAGTTTTCCTCAGGATCATTGGGAGCCGTTTTCGCAATTAATCTTCGTCGGTGAGTCATAGCTACTTCGACCTTTAGCGAAAGCTGACTTGGCTTAGTCTTCGCTGCTTTAAAGGTAGCGTTTCGAGGTACTGTCGGCTTTCCAGTCCTCCCTTTACTTAATGAGTCCTGCTCCACGGAGGTTGGGCGTTTTAGTATAGATTTGGGAGGTTGTGATACCTTTTGAGGTTTATTAGCTAGCGGTTTTGCCTTTTTCGCATAATCCTTGATGAATCGTCGATAGTATCCTGATAGGCCCAAGAACTAGCGCACGTTCTTTACGGTTTTTGGAACTGCGAAATTCTTGATAGCTCCGTTCTTGTCTGGATTAGGTCGTACCCCATCTCGGCCAATAATGTGTCCTAAATAGGCCACCTCTGTGCGTAAGAATTCGCACTTGTCGGGCTAGAGTTTAAGGTTGGCTTTCCGAAGCCTCTCGAATATTCTTTTGACTCTACATTCATATTCATCGAGTGACTCTGAGTATAGAGTGATGTCATCCAGATAAATGAATGCTTCAGTTCCGTGCATCCCTGTTAGCACGCTATCCTTTTTTTGGGTATTATTAAAATTGGAGAGGTGTATGGTGATTTAGACTCCATAATTATTCCGCTCTTATATTGCTTTTCAACTTGGGAGAGCACTTCCTCTGATGTTGCCTGAGGGTGTGTGTAGGATTTTTTTGCGACAACCTGGTCATCTGTTGTTGGAATGCCGTGTTGCAGTAAATTTGTGCAAGAGAGTCTCTCGCCAGTTAGCTGAAATATATCCGGGAACACTTCCACCCATCTATGCACATACTCTATTTCCTTTTCGAACAAGTGAGATATATGTAGGGCATTGCACGATTGGTTTATATATGCACGATTTGTTTTAAAGTCAGGTGTTTCCGTAGGTCCTTCTGGAGTTATGTCCTCAGATTCGCTCTCGGTCTTGTCTTGTGCTGAGAATTCATAGGCATCACAACGGTATATTTCCTGAGGAGCGACCTCGAATTCTGAGTCTTCTTCGGTTGTATTTATGGCGAAAGCATAAACCTCCTTCTTTGGTGGTTACTACAGCTTCGCCGAGGAATATTCCTGAAGGAGTATTTACCCGAGGGAGATATCCCTCCGTCACGTTTGGATTGGATGTATCAACAGAGACTACTTGTCGGATCTTAGCCTGAATTTTAAATGTCCTTGGGAACGGTGTTATTTGGTCTTTGAGGGCCCTCTTCACTTCTCTGGATTCCTCATCCACAAAATATATAGTTGTAATAGGTTTTGAGATAGTCACCAGGGTGTTGTGGCGAAAGGAGAGTTGGGCTTGTTCCTGTCGGAGATAGGGGCGTCTTAGATTCCAGCACTGGACACAGGGAAATTATTTCTTACAATGTGAAATTCCAAAGGGGAATCCAGAATAGGTAAATTCAGAGTGCCTATTGTTTTCACGGGATGATTTGTTATTCCCGCCAGGAGGACTCCTTGCTCAAGATTAAATGCTACTTCGGATTTTAGGGCTTCTATTTTTATTAGGCTCAGATCGAATCCGGGGTCCACGAGAAAGTTCGCGTATTTTTCTCGGAACTGGTCGCATGCAATTTTTACGACGGGGGAGTCTTTTGATGAACCCCCCGTTTGTAAGACTCTAAAGAGATTGGTTTGTATGGAGTCGTAGACTGTGAATGCTCCTGTGATACAGATCTCTTGGTCGCGTCCTGGCCAGGAGTTGGGTTTCAGTTTAAATTCTTTAAAGGTCCTAGAGAGCTGGATCTTGAAGCTAGCTTAGACGTCCCATAGGATAGATGGGGTATTAGGAATATGGGAACGGCATGCTATATGCGGGTATTGGATACGTCATTCCCATGTAGGGAGCCTGGGGAGCTCTGAATGGAGCTACATGCCACAAGCACTGCTGCATCATCTGAGAAAAATTTCATGGTACGTATCCAGGCTGTGGAGTATTAGCACTAATAGGTGAGAAGGTTACTGATTTAGAACCCTTCTTATTTTCTTTCTTAAATCCTTTTGTTTCGCCAGTCATTTGTTTGGAATATGGGTTGTGAGGTCTCTTTGAATTTTTTTGGTAAGATGAAAGCTGCATATTTGCCCGTTCAGTATGCTGCAGCCTTTCTTCTACAAGCACTGCTTATTCTATGGTTTGGGAGAGATCTTGGGATTTCTTGCATCCACGATGTTGGACATCTCGTCCGGCAGTCCTCGAATAAATGCGTCTAGAGCACAATCCATGACTGGCTTGAGCATTATGTCGCTCTCGTTCAAATTACTGTGTTTGGCGTTATATTCGCTTTCAAGGGCGTATTCTGCCCCACTGAGCAACCCTTGGAATCTGGCGTACTAGTCGCAGACAGATTCTTGTTGTGTCGTTCGTAGATTTACTATTGCCTCGAAATACCACTGGTATTTTTTGAGTGGGCAAACCGTTTTTTTCAGTGGGAGAGCAATTCGTTGATTGTGTTGAATTGCTTTTTCCGCGCACTATCCTGGGCCACATCCTTCAGTTTGGAGAGCACAGCCCTGATAAACATGGGCTCTGTAGATTGTGTAACGAATACGGCTCCATTACAAACATCTTGGATAAATTCTCCTAGTGGAGGTTTCTTTCCGTTGAACTCCGGTATATGGTAGGTAGATATCTGCAAGTTCATATTCTTCAATAGGGAGTTCATGTCTAAGCTTGCATTCAGTATGGCGGTAGGACTTGAAATGTTTGAGGTTCTCACTTGGCGTTTTTATTTTTGGAATCCTTTTCGGACTGTATTTGTTTTGTAGTAGTCCCTAGTTACACGTCTGTCCCGTACTATAATTTAATTTGTCCCATTAGTCCAAAAGTACCGCCCTGGAGTACTGGGATTTCTTGGGATAGAACTTTGAAATCGGACTGAGATTTCATTATAAATTGTCCCGATTAATATGAACTTGTCTATTATCTCACTGTTAGCAGGATGAGTATCATAGAAAGGATAAGAATCCGGAAATAAAGGTCCTTTAGATAAAGACTGCCTACTGACTACTTAGAGAATCTCTACATCGGAGTCGATATTAGGGTTCTCTATTATCGTTTCGGCGTCAGAATCAATCGAGGAGTCTATCTCTATAAGCTCTTCTTGCCGTCGACTGGTTGGAGCTTCTTCCCAAATAGCCAATCTCCTTGGTTGGATTGCTTCGCCTAACAGGTGGTCAATAGTTATGACCTCTATATTAGCTATGGGTGCTAGTTCAGAGACGGGTTGAGCCTGGCGAACTGTCGGTGTCACCTTTAAAATGGGGACGAACTTTTCTGATGCTTTAGCTCGTTTTTCTCTTTTTACCATCCCGGATTTTTGTATATTTTCCATCTGAGCAGGGTTCATTTTAAGTAGGAGGAGTGAAGGTTCTCGTAGCGTTTCTGAAATGCTCGAGGCGCAGCTTGAACCTCCCCTCGCTAAAGCAGCAGTTCTGATCAACGCGGAAGAGCCTCTTTAGTACATATTTTGAGAAGACTCAACATATATACTAACGTGACTTTGACTTCCTTTTATTGGATATGGGAGGGATAAATGTATTTTAGAGTTTTGCCTCCATTAACCGTATTATTTAATGTTGTTATATGTTAATTTCTTAGAAGTGATAGCAAAATAATCTTTTTGTTATTGGGAAGAACCACGCCTAGCGTAATTTGCCAACCCAATGGAGGCTTGGGCTGTTTTGAGGGAAGCTTAAAAAAAGTCTTTAAATTCTTTGTCATTAGTTATAGGCGGGCATCCGAAATCTGGATCAGTGATTTATATAGAAGAAATGGGGACTGATTCAGTTGGAATAGCTCGGCTAGTAGATGGCTGAGGGCTAGTATTAGAAACTTCAATTGAAGGACCTGCCTCTATTTTTATAGCTTTTGTGCAATTTACTGGTATAATACTCTGAGATCTTGAATTTCTCGGACTTTTCTCCCCGCCCTATGTCTGGGATTGTGAATTGGAGTGATTTTCTTTTTATCGTCGGACATTTCTTAAACTTTTACATTCCTATTTGAATGCCTCCCTTTTTTTTGTTTTTTCTGTCAATTTCTTCGGCCAAACGGCCTAATTCGGCGACAGTGGGCACTTACGTTCAGCTTGCGACGGCCGACACAAGTGTCGATAACAATTTTGTGCTTCGGCCTGACGGCCTAAATAAATAATTTTGTGATTTTAATAATTTAATCTCTTTATCAAATCTCCTCGGGTCAGCCAGGCAGGCGGGAGGTTCCTTCAGTTATTTGGTATAGAAATCCAATTACTTGACTATTTATGGCAAAATTCTATTTCGGTCAGGCGGTCTTAATATTCAGTTGTCAAATTAAGTTCTCATTTCTTCTAGACGGCCTAAATAATTACTCCACAAAACAATCATTTCGGCCAATCGGCCTAAACAATTAATTAGTCAAATAATAAGAATCTGCGAGAATTGGCCTAACATTCATTTCGGCCAAATGGCCTACATTTATAATTAGTAGAACAATTATTTCGGCCAGACGGCTTAAATATTTATTCTATTGTTACCTAATTCAAATTTTCGAGATAATTTTAGTTCGCTAGTAACAAAGCGTCACTAGTAGCGAAGCCGATGGTATTAGTGCATAAAGACTAATCTCACCACTGCCACCAACAGTTTGTTACAACCCAACCTTTAGGACATGATTGCATTAAGAAACACCTTGAGCAGATAAAGTGAAAAGCGAATGTCCTTCAACAATGTACTACACAAGAATCAAATGTTAGGTAGTCGGATCTCGGAGAAAATTCCAAACTGTCACCCCAGAGAGGCTGGAGTGTTTTATTTGTGTGGGGATCGTGTTCGAATAATTTTATACTTATGTTCTACCTAAAATATGGAACTGAGTGGGGAAGTCCTATGTCAGTTCCCTATTATAGGGCCTTAGATTATTAAACGCACACTCGTGAGCCCATTGTCCAAGACAACTCTAGTCCTAGGTACGCTGTTCACAAGCACCTAGCTCCCACTTTAACCGTGCTTCATGTTAAATCTATGTTTACAGAGAAGAGGCAATAGTTGGTTTTAAACCTGAATTTGTCTCAAACTCTCTTAATCTTAAGAAAACCCCTATTTCCCTTATCCCTATAAAATGCCTTAAATTTCCTTTATTGATGCCTTGTCGGAAGGATGAGTGGGATATTTGGTTTAGTCAGGAATTCTTGATTGGAGGAAGACAGTGGTGTGATAAGAAAGGACGGACCTTTAGGTGGATATGGCGGCCCTTCATTACATTGGCCATTTTTTAAATGGTGGAAATGGGTTGATTCCTTCTCTTTTTATTGAGCGTTTCAGTTTTCCCATAGCTAGGGGTGTTGGTGGTGAGGGTCGTTGAGTTAGAACGGGTGGAATCAGGTAAACAACGAGGGAAAGATGACGGAGTGCGCGAGGCAACTTCGAGATAGGACAGCATACATGCGCGCTGTCTAGTGCATGGATAGACGCGGCCACTCGAAGCATACAAGTTTGTGTGAGAACGATTGGCGTGGATGCTATGGTGATTGCCTGCTACATACTATTATATATGTATATAAATGTGTGTGTGTGCACTGTCTAAGTGATTATTATTTATGATAGAAAAGGCATTTCTTCATTCCACCCGCATATATCACAGAGTATTTTATAAAGCCCGGATAAAGTCGCAGTTCAGCTAATTCTTTAGCCAGTGCTGATTATTGACTTTCACCTCCATGTGTCATCATTCTTTTTATTTGACTAAGAATACTTTCTTCATTATTCTTTTCACATAGGATTGTAGAGTACAAATTTGACGCATGCAGGGAGAGGGGGGGGGGGGTGTAACAACCAAAACTACCAAAATTTACAATGAATTGACAGATTCACTCAATGCTCGGACCGCTCTGATAGAGTGATATGAGTAAGAAGTGACGCACGAAAGAGGTGTTAGATTAACACAATCATTGGAACACTTCTGTTTGAATTAATTCCGTATTTAATGCCTCCGTACTTCCAGACGCTTTAATTGACAAGGGTGGAACCCGTGTTCCCGAAACCATAAGATATTTTTGGCTCACTCGAGGCCATTTCATTTAATTTGACACGATTGGCGTCGTCGTCTTAGTGATCCCTCATCGGCATGAACCGAACAAGATTTAAATAATTAAATGGGTGGAAGACCCCATTCATGTGATGGAAGCTATAGGTTCCCACGAATTATCGACACGTGAGCATTGAATTAGATGAGTCAGTAACTAACCAACTTCAAAGGCGTGTACATACCATTTCATCACACGTGGTTGAACGACAATTTAATAAGTACTGTAAGACATAAATTAGTCAAGGGGCTTACCTGGCAACTACCTGTGACCTCGTGTATTTTCTCTCATCTGAAATTATTTTAAAAGTTTGTTCTGTTGATTTAACTTAGATAATCGTGGCGGTCGCCTTTTTGCTTTGCCTGTTTCGTAAGAGCTCAGAATAACGAATGACTCTACAGAGTGGCGTCTCGGTTCGTCGCCTCAAGTGAGAAGCCGAGCGCCACTTGTATCACGAAATTGACACATAAGATCAGTGGAGAGAGAGAGGCACGAGGGAGCGGGTCAGTCGCCCGTTAGTCTCTCCGCAGCGTGGTGGCGTGCCGTCAATACACTAATTCCACGGTTCGACCCTGATTGTATTAGATTCGCTGCTGTTCCCGGGTGCGCTGACTCCTGTCAACGCGCAGATTCTCCGCAGCCGCATGATCCTATATTTTTTAGCACTTTTGTGCGAGCGGGAATCTGATCCACTGTGCATGTGCTGGGGAACCTCCTCATCTTGGTCCATGACTACGTCTTATGTACAATGGCGAATTTGACAGCCCGTTTGTTGTGGGTGGTAGTCCACCCAGTTTATACTAGACTGCAGGACATGTAACAAGGTTTGTTTACCAATTAACAAAAATATAATACATTCAAATATGGAATTTTTCCGAGGTTGGCACTTAGGTCATAAGAATTAGTTAATTCGCAACGAGTTTATCCCTGAAATCTTATATCATTCCCATAAACGTATATTATTACAATTCGTAACTTGCATTGGTATTAAAACAGACCAAATTTCATTGTCCCGTTTAAAAAAGTGCGCATTCTTTAAAAAAATTTGGTTATTCAAAGTTTTATTTCAACATATCCTTTTTCCATAAACTGAATTTGCTCATTTCCAATGTTTTCTTTATGATTTAAACTTTATACATACGGTCTACTGAGTAGCCTTGCCGTTTTATAACTTCTAAATTATGCATATATGTGTATATATATATATATATATTTGAAAATGGATTATTATATTTGAGAATATTTGGAATACCGTGAAAGTGTTCCATGTAAAAACATAACTTTTGGATTTTACGTTACTTTTTATGCTGTCAAAATTTATTTTTTGATTTATCAAGAAAATTCAAAAAGTTGTTATGATAATCTTCTAGAGCATTTAGAAATCAAAATTTTCTTCTCTTGCCATTTTTTCATATCGTCCGTTAATTGGCTTGAAAGGTTCATTTTTGTGTGTTTTTGGAATTTTGCAAATGCTATAACTCTCATAATTTTTAATTTTCTGAAAAAAGTCATTAGATAAGTTGTTCGACTTTTTAAATACTATGAATAACCGTAGAGAGAATTCTCGAATTAAAAAAAATGGTCTTAAAAATATTCAAAAGGCGCACAATTTTTGAATTTTTATCCATGATGGCTGGCTAACTAACCTAACATTAAGTTTAGGACACCTAAAGATTGTACTAGACTATTATTCGGATTTACGGGGTCTCAAAACGTGGACATTTTACCAAAGCTGGGGGGAGGGTGCACAATGTTTGTCTTATCAGTTTTTTTCCTATCTTGCGTAGTTTGACCGCAAAATGCAATTTTTTATTTTTTATTAGTTTTCGTGCCGTCAAAATTTAAAGTTTTGGAAAAAATAAAAATAAGTTAATTTGATAATCTTGTAGGTATATCGAAAAGTAACATTTTTCTTTTCAAGTACTATGAACAACGGTACACAGAATTTTTGAATCATAAAAAAATGTGTACTCAAAATTTTTTAAATGGGCTGACTTTTAGTATTTTTATCCAAAGTGTCTGACTAACTAACTTGGCATTTACTTTAGGACACTAGAAGAGTGTACCGAAAGCCAATCTAATAGATTAATTTTTTTTGAAATGTTATCGTGCTTACAGACAGACAGACATATAGATATATAGATAAAACTCATTCGTAAAAAACTGTTTTTCAGTTTCAGGGGGTCTCAAAATGTGGACTTTTGACAAAAACTAGGGAGGTCAAATTTTATACAAATCTAAATACCTTCTCTGAGGAGAATGTCAAAATGATTTATTTGTCACGAATAATTTTTGGATAGTTCTGTTTTTAGTTTAAAATTTAGTTTAAAATAATCATAAAAATAGGATCAAAAACATGAAAAGTTAAATTTTTTGAAACCCCACACACGAAACGAAAAAGAAATTAAACAACAAAAGTTGTGGTAAGAAAGTGCACACGCAGCGGGCACATTTTTTTTACTGTTAATGCCGTTTTTCATAATTATGGCCAAAACTATGCATCCTATCAAAAAGTAGTTCATAACAAATTTGTAGATCTTTTTCAAATTCACAATTTTTGTGTATTCATTTTTACCGTATTTAGCACAGTTTGGCCGAAAAATTTCATTTTTAGATTTGTCATTATTTTGTATGCTGTCAAAATTTTAATGTTTGATTTCAGAAGAAAATTTAAAAAGTCGTTATGATAATCTCGTAGGTCATTCCAAAAGCAACGTTTTTCTTCTCTTGACTTTTTTTTCATATCGCGCGTTATTTGGCATAAAATGTTCGTTTTCAAGTGTTGTTTGGAATTTTGTAAATGCTATAACTCTGGTCAATTTTGATTTTTTTAAAAAAGTCATTAGGATAAATTGTTAGAATTTTTGAATACTATGAATAACCGTACAGAGTTTTTGAATTTTGAAAAAAGTGGTCTCAAAAATATTAAAAACGTGCCTACTCTTTGAATTTTCATCCAAAATGGCTGGCTAACGAACTTGACTTTTAGTTTAGGATACTAAACAAGTGTACCAAAGGGCAATGTGATAGCTTAAGTTTTTCAGAAGTTATCGTGTTCACTGATAGACACATTCGTAAAAACCTGTTTTTCGGATTCAGGGGGTCTCAAAACTTGGACATTTGACAAAAACTGGGTGGGGGGGGGGGGGGGGGGGGGGGGTCAAATTTTACACAAATCTAATACCATCTCTGATGAGAATGTAATAAAATAAAATTTACATGTTGAAACTGGTTAATTGCCAACCTCGGGTTGCACACACCATAATTTACCGGTGTGTCAGTAACATACAAGCAGCCACAAAAAAATTTAAACCTTATTTAAGGTATGATACCAAAGTACCCGAATAATTACTTCGAGGAATCGCCCAGAATTAATGATTTTGATTACCGATCTGACAAATGTGGTGTCTTCGATCCACTAAGAAACCTTACTTAATGATGATGCCTAACTTAACGTATCCGTTTAAATAAATCTTAAGAATTTGTAAGTTCCTGTAATGAACCCACCTACTAATTATGATTAGCTCAAGTACTACTCGGTTATTTTGATTTAAACCGATTTCTGCCGACTAACTTAACTCTAATCATGCAAAATAAATAATGCAGAGGATGTCAAATTAAATACATTTATTAGTGGGCTAACACCCCTAGTTAGAATAGGAGCGAATACGGAGCATTACGCGGTTACCCTCGCCTGAGTCTGACTGAGTATCGACATTATTAAGTCCCCATGTCAAAATTCCGTTCCGAATTCTCCTGGGCGTCCGGTCCATCGTCAGAACATTCGGTCCAGTTCAGACAACTCCTCCGGATCCGTCGGTTCGTCATTGCGATCTTCTACATATTTCTGTAGATGGGAGGCATGATCTTGGAACTTAGTCATTCGCTCCCTCGAGTGCTCCAGTCGTGCCATCCGAGTTTTCCAGACCCGAAGGTCGGGTGGTGGCAACTCAGCCTCTCTCTCCCTTTAACGGGGCTCCCGCCCCAAATTGAGAAACGCTGGAGTCACTCGATTGGTACTATGGAGTGCCGTGTTTGTATGCGAATCGGGACTCGTTCAAGTGGAGATTCCAGTTTCGATGATCTTGATCACTAAATTACCTGATCATGATATAATTTTGTGAAAGATCGGTGAATTCCGAACTACACCGCAAGGTTGTTCACCGAATTATTATTCAACTCGGTGCCACTGTCCGAATGTAGCATTTCGGGTGTTCCCTATCTGATGACTACTAATTCCAAGAAAGGTACATTAATGCTATCAGCATTGGCCTTTTTCAACTATACCAACTCAATCCATTTTTAGAATAAGTCCTGGATACTAAAAAGTATTCATATCCCTTCTTATTGCGAGGAAAAGGGCCCATAACATCGGTTGCCACGACTGTCCACGTCTCCCGGACTATTCGTTGGCTTATTATCCCCCGTGATTGTGCTTGCTCAGGTTTATTGAGCTGACATGTCTCAGAATTCCTAATGAAAGACGTGATGTCCTTGAAAATGCTAGGTCAATAATAACGAATTGCGGCATGATAGTAGGTCTTATCTCGACCTAAATGTCCGGCTTCAGGAGCACAATGCACCTCCTGTATCAGCTCTGCCTGGAGATTCTTCGGAACCACCAGCTTCCAAGCATCGTAGTCCTCGATAATATCTTCCAATAACGGATTGTTCCGGTATACTACTTTCCAACCATGGTACTTTCCTGGTGACTTTAACACAGCCTCACGCCTTCTGGCGTACCACTCGTCTTCGACAGGCATCATGGCCGCAATATGGTCGATTTCTCCATTTTCGAACATTCGAGATAGTGAATTCGGCATTTGGAGCATCGATCCTTTTCGATGAAAAATTTCGAAACTATATTCTAGGAGATCCAACGCCCAGCGCGCCAATCTGCCGGTCGGGTGTTTAAGGTTATAAAGCCATCTAAGGCTGGTGTGGTCGGTCACCACTGAAAAGTGATACCCCTCGAGATAGTACCTAAAGTTTCTGATAGCCCATACAACGGCCAGGTACTCCTTCTCGGTTGTGAAGTAGTTCCGCTCCACCAAACCAAAGTCACTAGCATCTGTTTGAACGCAGAAGGGTAGGTTGAAATTTGGGTAAGCCAATACAGGCGATGACACCAAGGCCGTTCTTAGGGTCTCGAGTGCCTCTTCCTGCTCGTCCCCCCAAGAGAAATTATAATTTTTCTTGGTTAGACGAGTGAGTGGCTCGCAGATTCGAGCATAGTCATTGATAAATCGCCGTTATCACGACGTAGCCCCTACGAATCTTCTCACTTTTTTAACGTTTCTGGGTCGAGGATATTCAAATATTGGGCGGAACTTGTCGTCGTAAACCAATAACCCGTCTGTATTCACCTTGAATCCCAAAAGCTTGACTTCAGTTTGACAGAACTTGCATTTGTCTGGGCGGAGCGTTAGCCCTGCTTCTTTCAAGCGTATAATGGTGTGTTCCAACCAGTATAAATGCTGATCATATCCAGGGTGATGACCTTGTCCATCATCCGTTGAAAGGTTGCATGCATTTGAATTTATGCAGCCCTTTTCCTGGGACAGTAAAATCCGTGATAGGCTTACTATCACCACTTAGAGGGATTTCGTGTTAGGCCTTGTTAAAATCTAAGGTTGAGATGTATCGAGCAGAATTTAAGCAGTCCAGGATTTCCGCTATAAAGGGAATCGAATACGCATCAGGCTTCGACACATCATTCTCATCTCATCTGCGGGCCCAAACGCAAATTTTGTTATTGGTTCGTCAGCCTGAGAATGAAGCCGTCAGACACGCCTCGCCAATAACAGACTCAATAGTGCTAATAGCTATCATGACAGCGAATGGATTTTATTACCCCCTATTCGTATACTGACATAGGGTCTCGAATTGGTACGAATCCATTTTGGTAAGTACAGCTCTCAAAGATGGACCAGATTTAGAATGAAAAAGCGAGTTTGAAAAATGAGTGGGAAGATAAGTTCCCGAATTCAATTGAGCTAATGAGGATGGGGAGGTCTCCCTTCACGCTTCAAGAGTTGAAGTTGATTGATTGAAGTTCACTTCAATTGGAGTTTCTGAAGACAATTTTTGAGATAATTCGAATTGAGTTTTAGAAGGTAACTTCTGAGTAAATTTACGTTTAGGTTCAGAACATGATTTCTGAGTCAATTCAGGTCCTCAATTCAGGTCTTCATCTCCTCATGATTCTCGCCTCCATTGGTATTTGGGTTGGGTTTATTATTATTATTTCTAGATTTCCCACCAATAACCGACTCAGTCTCACCATGTGACGAGGCCTTGGCGCCTAATTTATTCATCAACTTCACTAATACACTCACCAATGAGTCAAGAGAGGAGCTGACATCGTTCGAGGTGCTGCCACTAGTATTTCTACCAGCTGAGCGAGAAAGTTTAGTATTTTTGGCATAAGCCAAAAGTAGAATGAATCTTTCGGGCTAGGTGGTGAACGCTCTCCTTGATCTAAATTCGCCGTGCTTTCTACTTCTACTTCCAGCAGCGTTAACTGATTATAGTCAGATAAATGAAAAGGGCGAATAGACCTTTGAAGATCCGGTCTTAGATTACGATGGGCTCGGTCCATTTGGTCTTTCATGGTAACCAGCCGTTGACATTTTGGGAATAGACCCTGCAAGTAAGTTAGAAAATCAACGGTCCTTTCGTTGCGACCCTGATAACGAGTGTCATGTAGGCCAGGCATGACAGTTATATCGGAACTACTGCAGGGGTAACTTCTGAAGGATGAATGGAATCCCTATCATTAATTCCTCATCCTTAAGAACTGGGACCGAACGCCCCTCCTCCACTCTTGTTAAAAAGTTTTCTGCACTCGTCTCGTTATCCCTACTGAAAATGACTCCCCAATTATTGACAATAATGTCCAAGGTTCCATATTGGGGCCTGGATTGGAAGTACTGCGTGGGAGGGGGCCTAGTTCAGCTGCGCGAGGCGTTGACGCCACATGGTGTGCCCCTACTCCAGGGGCTGTCCCTGCAACACTGAAAGTTGTACTGTGGACCGGGGTTCTATCGTTTAGGCCTGAATTTGATTTGACGAATTGCTGAAAGGGCTGAGATCGGTTGGGTTCCCATCCTAAAGATGGCTAGAATGGACTGCCCTCCCATTCCCTATTTGGATTGGTAGGGGCGTGAGGCATGCCAGAATGCGAATTCGGAACAATACTGGTTACTGAAGACAAATTTGGGTTTTCATATTGTACCCAAGAAAAGTGGGGAACCGCGGTACGCCCCTGTAGTGGTTTGGAATATATTTGGGGTCCCGGACACGACTATAATCCAACGGACTCGAAGCCGTATGAGTCAAGGCTGTCATTACCGGCCGTATATAACAGAACGCGGAGGACGTACTAGTAACGAACGTATGAACGCTAGTCGCACCAGAATGACTCGAATAATCTCTGAGCGGCAAACAAACATTCCTCGTCAGGATCCGCCTCACTACCAATGTGCGACTGGACTTTCCCAGTATGTAGTAAAACTCGCCCCACTATTTCCTCAATTTCCCCCTGTAGCTCGACCGAACGATGCCCGTCGCCCAACCCCAATTCCAGCTCGTGATCAGGCGTATGGGACACTTCCGGGACCGAAATTGTCCTTCTTAGAGAGCGTGGGGTCTGAACCCGTAGAATGTCCAAAGATCCCGATATATCCTCCCCTCTATCGCCCAAGTATCGTCTGAGCTCGTCCTCAGACATCGATAAAACGTAGAGTGGGACTTCGATATCCCGTTCGTCCGACATTTTTAATTCAAAAGAACGATTCAATGGGACACAGAAAATTCAAATTGCACAGGAAGTCACATACAATAAATTTAAAGCACAATAATTCAACAGTCAATACTAAACTATTCATGCACCTTATTCAGCTAATTTTTAAACTAAATTGTTGAATTATCTGGCGGGATACTCAAATCCAGATAATTCCGTGTTTTGCGACCTGAAGTGAGTCGACACTACTGTTGGACAATTTTTCAACTTGTCATTGTTTATTGAATTTGTAATTTTAGGTTACATTAAGGTTATGTCAATGTTACTTCCATGTAACATCAGCTTTGTTTGGTTATCCTTACTAAATCAAAGGATAAACAAACAATTTTCTACTGATCCATACTCTTAATATTCAATTCAATTATGGCTGGCAAGAATTACGTCAAGATTATTTAATGTCAGTTTCGTCTGTTTATCCTTGCCACGTCAAAAAAGATAAACAGATAATTTTCAACTGACCAATAACCGCCATTATTCAACCAAAGGATGTCGGAAATAAGTGGTTATGTCAGTGTTCGAACCATGCAATCCCAGTTTAATTTGTTTGTTGATCCTTGAAACTTCAAAAAGGATAAACAAACAAGCTGCCCATTTTGTCTCTCAATTGAAAGAAATGGTGGCGTTAAAGGCTTGAAGGAACTCTGTTCTCAACGCATAACTGTGACTCAAATTTTCCAGCGCCAGAAATTCCAATTCCGCTGTTTGATTAGCAAAGGTGACTGACAAACTACAAACTCGCAAAACTGGAATCTGGTTCGCTGACAGGCCTAAAACACACAAAGTTGAACTGGAAACGGCATTCTCGACAATTAATCTACGTTCATTTTTAAATTCGATTATTTTTACTCAATTGTTTCATGGAGCTGTCAAATTATTTTGCCTTTTGGTATTTATTTTCAAACTACAAATTCTCTTGTTTTGAATTAAATCAAAATAAAGTTTAATTGCTACAAAACTCCATTCTAATTTAGTAGCTTTTCACTATTAATTAATTTCATTTGTTGTCATTGAGTTGCTTCCACACAACAATTTTTCAAGTTCAAATTACAAAATTTATTTTGTTGTTCAACTCCATTTTAATTTTATTTTTTATAAAACAATTGAATTTGTTTTTCAAAATTAATCGAGGTTAAATTTTCACTTAACTCCAGATTTTACTTGAAGTAACCACTTATTTGAATTATCGGAAGTTAATTGGTTCGAGTTTGTCAACACCTCACTCGTTAATCCAATTTAGATTTCCGTGCGATGATTCATTCTGTTTTATCGCACTTCACCTCAAATCTTAAAATAACTTTCTCAATATAATTGGAACCTTATTTTTCCGATTAATTCACTAAAGAAAACTTTATTTTTCTGCATTTTTCATTTTGAGTTTTTAGGAAAATTACGCAATTAGTCTACTTATTTATTTTATGATTGGAACATTTATCGTTCCAACTAAGTTATTTCAAATTTATTTTTCCATTTGATTTTCGCTCTGATTTTTCAAGATTAGTATTTATAAAATTCTGATTAATTCCAATCTTGAATTTTTTACCTAACCTACCTTCCTTGTCACTCAGGCCCCACGTTTGGCCCCCATTTATAACTGCTTTTTACCCAATTATTAATTTAATATGATTGACTATGATTATAATTAATATCAAGGTTTGCCGCTATTCATTTGTAATTTTTCTATTTAAATAACATGGAAAAATTTTATTTTAAAATTTTAATTACTTCGGAATGGCTTCTTTGCGCAACATAATATAAATATAGATTATGATATTTTTTTGCAGTTTTATTGGATACATATATAAATATATATATATATATAATAAATATAATCACAGTAGTAATCACATCAAACAATTCTCATATATACTCTCATCAATTCTCATAATCTCATGGGTTGTCATTTTCAGTTATTAGATTGTAGAGCTCTTTTTATTGATAAACAGTTACAAAAGTTTACAGAAAAATATTAAATAATATTCAACTTGAGCATCAGCGTATTGAAGATAAAAATTATATACTAACGCAAAGTTTCAAACAACGAGGGATGATCAAATATTATGTCGTTGGTAATGATATTTAAACTAATTTAACCCAAATTATAAAATTCAATAAGTTGTTACCGATGTTCGTCCTGAAAAGAAAATAGTTTTAAAAAAAATTTTTTTAATTTAATAATTTTTTATTTCTTTTAACATTGTGTATCATCATGAGTGGTTTAAAAAACTATGAAGAAAGTAGTAAAGTTATCTCAAATTAGAAAATAACAGGCACACAACAAAAAATTATTCTCTGGTCTGGGGATTAGACTACACTCTCAGAAATTTCTTCTTAATGATAAAGGAATACTTTTGCGGTTAAAGTGCCATCGTTTGAGAATTAAGTTTGAAAACAAATCCTTTAACAGCTAAAGTGCGAGTCGTTTAACCAAGAACCGTTTCAACGATAAGCGATTCTACTTTAACGCGTAGAAGGTGCAGTTCAACGGTTAAAATGGGACGTACTCTTATCGAAAAATAATTTTACGCGCATGCGTGGAATCGTATTATCGCGCTTTTAAAATGAAATCGTTTATCCATTAAAGGGCATACTTTAGCGTTAAACTAGATCGTTTAAGAGTGAAACGAATCCGCTTTTAGAGTATTCTACTTTAACGATTAAAGGACCGATTTTATCGTTTAGAGGGAATTTCTGAGAGTATATGTTTATTATATATTTTGGGATCGCTGAAAATAAATCCAAAGTTCATTTTACCCCATCATGTTAGGTTTTTGACATAACATAAAAAAATCTTCACAGACACACACAAATAAAAATAATTCTGGCATTAGCTACATGCCAAAATTAATCTCATTTTTGTATGTCTATGAAGACTTTTATAAGTTATATCAAAAACCTAACATAATGGGGTAAAGTGGACTTATATTCGGTTTTAACAACTCCAAAAATATGCAGTAAAAATAGCCTGACACCCAGATAAGAATTCCATTTTTTCTGTGAAGACCTTTTGAGTTTAGGTCAAAAGCTTGACATGATGAAATAAAATTGACTTCGAATACGGTTTAAGCAACGCCAAAAATATAAGGAACATGATCTAGCCTGTAAGCCCAAATTTTTTTTCGTGTGTCTGTGTAATTATTTTTTAAAATGATTTATAAATTCAATGAAAGTGTTTCCATTGTTAATTGAAAGTAATTTATGATGACAACAATTTTCACCTCAAAATGATTAATTAAAAAATTGTATTGATGGTTTTATGCTGCATTGAGATATTTTGTAAAAATATGTTCTATGCTTTTTGATAAAAAAAATTATTTAATGAAAATATTGTTAGTAAAATAAAAAATGTATAATTGATAAATAAATTTTTAAATGCAAATATAGGTACGAACAGATTTTAGATAATCTTGCAATACCAAAAGAAAATTAATGTGATTACTCTTAAAGAAGAAAATAACTCTGATAACATCAAGATTATATAATGATTAATAATTTTACTTAAATATAAAACAAATGAAAAGTGCAACCACATATAGTTAAATCCATAAAAAATGTAAATCTGAAATATTTTCGTCTAATGTTCACCTTCAGTTATTTTAAAAAATTAATTAAAATTAACAAGGAGCATATTTTCCATGATTTTATCAATCTTTTTTCATAATGCTCGTTTTTTAAATTGAGTTAAATTCAGTACATTATTAATTATACAAGATTTTATATTGAAATATTAACAATGAAACTAGGTACCGTCACATAATGCGCATGCGCACGTGAACACCGGGCTAACATGACGCGCTCCCTTCCACTCACCGCCACCTAGTGCGCCGATGCCACGCGCAGGCACGGTCAATATAGCTGGCCGCGCGACGCAGAAACGGCAGATCGCCGGGTCAGTGTCTCCAGAACGTGGGATTCTTCGGCCCCCACCACTCTCCCATCTGGGAGCGACACATTCAAACGTAGCGTATCGGTGAGTCGGCTCTGCTACATGTTGCTGTGACCAGCCTCCTTTAGAGTGGAAATTGCACGAGCCTTCCTGCCCCCTCCCCGATTTCACGATTCGTTTTCGGTGGCTAACTGGCTATTTGGAGGAGTTTTTAAGTAAACTGAATTTCGCAGGGTGTCAAGAAAATAAAAGTTCAGGCAATTTTGTTATTTTCTATAATTTTAGAAAAAAATAAGGAAATTAATTCTTATCAAGCCTTCTTGCGCAATTTTATTGCACTTTTTTTAAAAGTTATTTTGGTTTAAAAAATGTGCTTTCAGATTTGCGTAAGTTTAAGATATATTCAGGAATTTTTAAACCGTTAAAAAATAATTAAAATTTGTAAAGATTTTTTAAAGAATTTTTTAAGGTTTCACGAAAATGAAAAAATTCTTTTCGGTTTCTACGAACAATTAATATATTTTTTCATTTTGAAAAATAGATTTAAAAAATTTCCAGTACATTTTAAACTATGTTTAAAATGGGCAATGAAGAATCTGAAGATTTTAAGGCAATCTTTTTTATTTTGCCGAATTTTAAATAAAATCAGGAAAAATTTAAATAGTTTTTAATGACTTTTTATTTTTAAAAACGTACTTTATGAAAATATTAAAAAAGGTTTTTAAACATGTGAAGGGATTTCCTAAAATTTAAAAGCAGATTTTAGAAGATTTTAAAGCAAAATGTTTCAATTTGGTAAGATTATAATAAAAAGATCAAAATCGAGTAAATGCAAAAAATATTAAGAAGAATCGAAGAGATGCAAATCGATTTTTAAACTTAACTTCTGTTAGAAACTTAGATTTTTAAAGAATTAATACATAAACTTTAGAAGCTTTAAAGGAATTCCGAAAGATTTCAAGGAGGTTAAACTATTTTTCTTAAAATTCCTAAGAAAAATTTAAAAGATTATGAGTCAATTTTTTCACATCTTGAATTAAGGAACATAATTCTTATTAGGCCTTCTTGTGCAATTTTGTTACACAATTTTTTGAATTATATGTTGGTTTAAAAATCTACTTTCAAATTTGAGTATGTTTAGGAGACTATTTTAAAGCATTACAAAACATTCAAAAATCCGTCAAAAATTATCGAAGTATCTGAAACATTTTAAAGTCAATTTTTTTCTTAATTTTGCATAATAAAAAAAAATCAAGAAAAATTTGAATAATTTTCAAAGATTAGAAGACCTGGCAAGATTAGAAAAAAGAATTATTTTCCTAATTACCGTGTGAAAATTTTTTATGATTTACTATTTTGAAAAATGTGCTGTAAAAGAAAATTAAAGAAGATTTTTAAACACATCAAACAATTTCCTAAAATTTCGAAAAAGAGTGTAAAATGTTTTAAAATCAGCATTTTTTAATTCGATAACATAACAAATTTTTAAAAAATTTAAATAATCGAATAAATTTAGTAAATATTGAGTAGAATTGACGAGATAAAAAAGAATTTAAACTTCAGAGGAGTTTTAGAAGCGCAGGATAAACTGATTTAAAAAACTGAAAAACCTAAAAATTCTTGTAGAAGAATAAGAAAGATTACACATACAATTTGTTGACTTATTTCTAAACATTTGCAAACATTAAAAATTGTATTATTTAAAAATACTTAACATTTAAGACTTTTATATTAAATTTTGATAAGATATAATAGATATGTATGAAAGAAACCCTTTGGGAAAAATGTAAATAATTGTTTTGGAATGAATTCTAACAGAAAATTGAAAAAAGATTACAAATTATTTTATTTTTTCCTAAAATGTCTAAAAGGTACGTAAAATATTTTGAAGCAAAATGTTGTAATTTTTCCATATTACTTAACTTTAGAAAAATTAAGGAAAATAATTCTTTTAAATTTGAGTAAGTTTAAGAGATATTCAAAAATTTTGAAACGATTCGAAAACAATTAAAACTTTTAAAGATTTTTAAAGGAATAATTAACATAATTCTTTATTTTTAACCAATTAATTTGAAAAGAGTATTTTTAAACATTTTAAAACATTGCAAAAAATTTCAAATATTCTCAAAGCATCTAAAAAAATTTAAAGGCATTTTTTTTAAATTTTGCTGAATTACAAAAAATGTGGAAAAATTTGAATAATTTTTAAAGAATAGAGATTGGAAGGTCTGACAAGATTATAAAAACAGAACTATTTTTCTAATAATCGTGTGAAAGTTTTTAATAGTTTAAGAAAAATGTACCTAAAAAAAAATTCTAGCAGATTTTTAACCACATCAAAGGATTTCCTAAAATTTAAAAGAAGAGTGCAGAAGATTTTTAAGAAAAATTCTTCAATTTGATAACATTAAAAAGTTTTAAAAAGTAAACAATCAACTGATTTGAGGAAGTATTTAGTAGACTTAATGAGATTCAAAAAAGTTTCAACTATAGGAGTCTTTTAGAAACGCAAGATAAATTTTAGGAACTTCAAAACAATCTCGAAAGATTTCAGGAGATTTTACATACTTTTTTAAAATGCTTGGGAAAACTTAGAAGATTATAAGGAAATTTTTTTCTACATTTTAAATGATTTTTTGAATTTTTGATAAAAACTCGAGAGAGTTACCAATATCTTGAAGAATTCAATTCAAAACGTTTTGAATAGATAAGAAGATTTCTTAATATTTTTTAAAATCCTATAAAATAAAAATAAAATGTCTTTAAAACCTCCTAGGATTTTTTCTGACACATCTGATATATTCGAAAGCCTTTTTTTTAATTTTCTTAATATTCTTATAATAATTATTTAGATATAAATTTATTTAAAAAGACTGATAATACTTGTTTTACTGTATATAAAATCTTTAATGCCTTGAAATACTTATCTCAAAAACTACAAAATTTAGCTTTTACAATTTTATTTTAATTGTAAAATAATTGTAATTGCAAATTGATTGTAAATAATTGTAAAATAAATCCAACAAAATTTATTATTAATTAATTATTATTAATTTTCTTAATTAAAAATAATAATACTTTTATAAATACTGCCAAATTTTATTTGAAAATGATATACATTCATTTTTATTTTTAAAATTCCTGTAAATATTTTGTGTATTTTAAATTTTACGATATTTGTGTAGCATGTTTGACCTTAGGGAAAGGATTTCGGGAATAAAATTATAAAAATATATCCATTAGTTAGTAAAATACTATGAATAATTGCCTTTCAAATTATAATTGAAGTTGAAGAAATAGATATTTCTCTTGTCGTTTTTTAGCAAATGATTTTTCACTAAACGGAAAGTAGATTAAAATACACTTACAAAATAAAAATAAGAAAGTTCAGAAATTCATACAGTTTTCTGTTCGAAAAATTCCACACATTTTTTAATGAAATTCCTTTCTACACCACTTTCGAAAGAAAATTTTACAACATTTTTGTCAAATGATTATTCTTTTGAATGAGGTCAAGTTAATAACTTTTTGGTTTTTTCTCTTAAAATCCTCAAAATTGTGATTATTACATTTTTTTTATTTTATTGGATTTAAAAAAATATTAGAAAAATTCGAGTTTAAAAAAAAAAGTTTAGAACATCTAGAAGTTTGGAAGATATCAACAAATAATTGATTTTAACTTACTACATTTTTTTTAAACTTTTAAAAAAGCATTCAAGATGTAAAAAACTTGATTTATATAATCTCCTAAATTTTTCACAGGAATTTGAAGAAAAATAATTTTATCTCCTTAAAATTTTTCGGAATTACCTTAAAGCTTCTAAAGTTTATTTTTTTGAAATCTTTGAAAATCTACATTTTAAAAAAATTGAAGTTTAAAATTAGATTTGAATCTCTTCTATTCTTCTAAATATTTCTTGAATTTACTGGATTATTTACATTTCTTTAAAACTTTTTAATCTTATCAAATTGAAACATTTTGCTTTAAAATTTTCTACACATTTCTTTTAAATTTTAGGAAATCATGTGATGTGTTTCAAAATCTTTTTGATTTTTTTTTTTAAAAGTACATTTATGTAAATAAAAATTATTAAAAATGTTCACACGGTTATTAGACAAATAATTCTTTTTTTCTAATATTTTCAGACCTTCTAATCTTCAAAAATTATTCACATTTTTCTTGATTTTTTTGCAAGTTTTACTTATTTTTTAATCGTTTCAAAACTTCTGTTTATCTCGTAAACTTACTAAAATTTGAAAGCAAATTTTTCAAACCAACATAAAGATAACAAAAACTGGTGCAACAAAATTGCGCAAGAAGGCTTAATAAGAATTACATTGCTTATTTTGTCTAAAATTATTCAATATGGCAAAATTACGAAATAATTTTTAAAAATTGTGATCTTTTTTTTATAATTTTCTCTCAGAATTCATTCCATTCCATTTTTGGTTGAAAAATAATTTTTTATATGAAAATTCAACTATATGTTTAAAAATTGAACTATTCTGTTGTAAATTCGATTGTCTTTCTGTGTTTTTAAAAACATTTTTCAGTTGAATATTCATTTCTTCCATCGAAAATGAAACTATTTAAAAATTAAAATTGTTTAAAATAACTATTTTGGTTGATAATTATCAACGAAACAGTTAAATTATAATTTAACTGTTTCGTTGAAAATTTGATTTTTTTGTTGTTGAAAAAACATTTTCATATAATAAAAATTTAACTGTATCATATTTGATTGAATTTTTTTTGTAGGAAATTAACCTTTCTCAGTCAAAAATTCTTCTTTTTTGGTAGAAAATTATTCCTCTTGTTTGAAAATTAATCGATTTTAATCAAGAATTCATTTCTTTTATGAAAATGCATTTTTTGGTGAAACTTCTTTTATTTTTGTATAAAATGGTTTAAATTTCTTCTATTTTTTTTAAATTAAACTATTTTGCTGAAAAATTGTTGACTGTAAATTGATTTTTTAAACTGATAATGTAACCATTTTTCGTTGAATATTTATCTATTTCGTTAACGAAAATTTTTGTTGTTTTAAAATTAATTTTGAAAATTTTGAACTTCTGTTTTCGGTAGAAAGTTATTGGTTTGAAAATTAAATTATTTGTTTGCAAATTTAATTTTTTGCTTAGAAATTTAAATATTTGGTTGAAACTTTGATTTTTTGGGTTTGATAATTATTTTTCAACTGAAAATTTATCTGTTCAATTTTTCGTTGAAACCTTATAATTTTAATTAAAAATTAATTTCTTTCGTTGAAATTGGCATTTATTTAGGTATAAAAATTAATTTTTTAAACTGCAAACTTCACTATAAACTACAATGTTTAAGTTAAAAATGTATTTTTAAAAGTAATTTCTAAGATTGAAAATTGAACTATATTGTCGAAAATTTGTTTTTTATTTGTTAAAAATCCATTGTTTACTAAAAATATGACTAAGGCATGCAGCACTAAATTTGAAACATTTTTGACCCAGAAGTCTTGTCTCCTAGATCTATTTACATAAAGTCAATTATATTTGCCTTTTCGCAAATAAGCCTAATGGTGCTTAGGTAAATTGGGATTTCAAAACCTGAACGAATTTGAGGAGCAGCTAGATCGTCATTCGTGAGGTTGGGAGAGCTCGGGTTCCTGTTCGTGCATTTTCGGCCTTACACGAGGCTTTACACGAGCAGTGTCTCCACCTATCGAGGCTAGGGTACGTCGGCATCATGCGCTCCTGAGCTTCCTACCCGCGGCACAACACCCGCAGCTCCCGTTCCCCGTGACCGACTCGATTGATGGTCAACAGGTGCTCCTGTGGCTACCCATCGAGGCTAGGGTTCGTCGGCATCAGGTGCCCTGACCGACCTACCTGTGGTACTCGCACCCTACCCAATTAGGGCGACCTTTGTACGATCTCCCACCTCCGGGGAATTTGGGACCAAGGTAGCCTCCTCTCCTATACCTGACCTGACCTGACCGTGAGGGAGGTGGCCTGGGCTCCCGACTACCCCCGCAACACCTCAGCGCATTACCGATAATCCGTATACGCCCGTAACCGAGGTCCTTCTCATTTTGTTTCTAGGGTACGACCCAGGGGTAGCTTCTAGACCTCCTGTCCGGACCACGCGCACACGATGTCCTGTGCAGCGATTACTCTGATACATCTTTACTTCAACCACTAAATATTTCTCGCTTACGTACCAACGACACACACCACGAACACGCACACTATATTGTACCTTCCGAACACACCACAATAACACTTAAAAATGGTAAGAGACACACCCGATCACCCACACCCATACACACAATCACTCGAGACCCACATTTAGTTCATAGTTAGTTTTGCATTTTTCTATAGGAAGAATATATTTCGATTCTTTTGTAAATATATAAACCGTTGTTATTTTATTTTTAAAGCCTGTCCCAAATCTGACACCCCGGCCAGACTGAAGCGTCCGGAGAGACAATACACAGGTGAAATTAAACGGGACGTTACATGGCGCCCGAACAGGTTTTTCTTTATTAAAATTCGCGTTACACATCCGGAGAGGAGGTTGCCCCTTCCATATTTTCTTCTACCTCCTTTACCCCTTCCTTTATCCAAAATCCCCTTCTACCCGTCCAAACGGTATAATACAGCGAAACGCTCTCCAGTTGACACATTTAATCCAGCTCTTCGACAAAGGAAGCATCGGATAGAAACCGATCGCCGAACCGCTCCGAATACGCACTGAAATTATATTGTTACGCGCACCGAATTATCGCCGAATTCCGACTACTCTACCACGTCACGTAACACCATGCCTGCTGTTAATGTTATTCTTATGGTATTGAATGCGGAGTTGTATACATTTTGGTATGCTTCAGCGTGTCCACCCTGTATATACTTGTATTAAAATGTAACTAATTATACGAAAAAGCATTCCACAAATATGTTTTTTAAAAACCATTACAAATCTTATTGTATTCTGAATCCATTATTTTCCTACTTTAATTATTTGCTATAATGTTACAATCCTCTCTTCCACGTTTGTTATGATAATTGAAAAAGAAATAAATATTTTATTATATTCCTTGTCTTACTTTTAAATAGTACATTTAAGACTTATCTCAGTACCTATTTATGAAAAATATTCAAAGTACAATACAATAAAAGAATATAATTTACCATTAAAAAATTGTCATAATTATTTTTTTAATGAAGGGTCTACATGTACCGAGAAAATCTTGTTATTTTTACATAAATTTCAGTACAAATAACATTTTTTTCCACTGACTTTTTTAAATACACTTATTTTAAGAAGTATAAAATATTTTTCTTTTCAACTTACTATATTTAGACAAACTTCATCACAAACATTTCCACACCCACTATTAACACATGATAATGGATGACTTTTCTGGTGCTTAAAAATATTTCACGAACTAAGTCTTTCTTAGTTCAGATGAATCTACATCTAACAGCACATCAAAACTAATTAATATAACTTTATTCACTTGAGGGAAACACCGATAAAAATAGAGAAATTTGCTCGTGCGTCGAACCGTATAGAACCATCAATTCTATTACTGTGACTGAAAGTCAACATCGATTATGTAGTTAGTAGATCAACTCACGTAGATCTAAAACATGCACGTATGTATGAACTCAGAGACACAGCGTTACTGGCGCACAGAGTCCTTCTGACTCACACGTCCGTTTATTCAATCATAAAATTTTAACTTAACACAAGTATGAAATTAACATGTACTTCATCTACTTAACTAAATAGTAAAGAAAACTTATAAAAATAACATAAATATGTAATTTACAGCTAATTATATTCATTTCATTTGAATGTAATTCAATTAAAAATTTTACAATTCAAACTCCAGACTCGACTTGTATCCCTGGCATTTACTGCCGCCAAATGGATCACTCGAGAATCTGCCCTGAACGTAACAACTCATAGACACAGCGTGACTGGCACGAGGTGTACCCCTCAATCGGTAAAGGGGAGAACATAAATAGCCAACACAACGCCCTGAATGCTTAGTTGTTTGCACAGTCAACATCCCCCTTTCAGTCTGAACCCCCCCCCCCAATCATAATTCTTAAGACAATATCGTCGGCTCTATAACTCAATCAGGACCAGGGCTAGAGGCCTTGGCTTCATAATAAAATCCGCTGAACTCGATTCTGATCTCGATTCTAAAGAATAGGCGGCGCGTTTAAATCCAACCAATAGGTGAAGAGGTAATGTAGCTTCAGATTTCGAGATATAATCGCAACCTCCTTTTTATGATAGGAAAAGTTGATATCATGACTGCAATACATTTCACTTTTTAAAGTATTAGTGTTTAATTTATTATGAATTTCAATACCCTTTTGTACTAAAGCATTTTGTAGATAGTTCTTTATGTCACTTATATGATAACTTCCTGTCGATACAACTCAATTGGAGGAAAATAGTAAATTTTCAGAATTAAAGAAGTTTCTGATAATGTTAGTCTCAATCAATCATCCACGATGCCAGCCAGTGTTCAACTGAGGATAGGCCCCACCGCTGCCACCATCAGTTTCTCACGTACGAATGAACTCATAAAATTTTTGACACCAACATTAAAAAAGGAAAACAAAGAGAAATATACTGTGTGTCTTCCGGGTAACGAGTTTGCCTAAAATAAAGTAGAATTGTACGCGGGGGGAGGCGTCCCCTAAACTGAAGGAATGTCGATTGAAGCTCGTCTTTCCTTTAATTATTTTGTTGGGTTGGTACCCTCGCTCTCGGACTGAGAGTTGTCGACCCTGTAAAGGAAGAAAAAAAAGAGAGGATCCTACCGCACTAGTCGAAAAATTTTACTCCCTTAATTGCATTCACACTGAATTTATTCAAATAAATTAAATATAACAATTACACTTGTAAAGAAAATTGTGTGAAAGGCGACACGTCCTAAAATGGGCGGAACGTGTCACATAATACAAAAAGAAGATACAAAATCGGGCGAAAGAAAAACCTTTTCTCACTCGTAGATTATTTTAAATAATCTACTTTTGTCCTTTTTGGAGTCCGCGAGAGCCACACAATATACGCGAACACCTGTTACTTTCCCAGAGTTTCTTTCATAAATACGAGTAATAGACAATGAGTCTAGAATTCATCTACGTCTTCAGGGATTATTACTCCATCTCGTTACTACTGCCACTGACTCACGTTTCACGATAAGGAGGTAACAATTTCTAAACTTTGTCTTAAGTAGGCGAGATAGGACACGAGACAATGAGTCTAGAATTCATAGAAGAAAATCTAAGCCTTCAGAAGTTATTACTCCGTCTCGTTACTACTGCCACTGACTCACG
>NC_046659.1:15739696-15742133 GCF_010883055.1 Belonocnema kinseyi | reverse complement strand
TCGTGCTTTCCTTCCTTCTGGCTGTGCATAATTCACCCTTATATAATTCGTTTATTCACAGTAGCAGAGTTATGCTTAAGAAAAATAAGAAAGCATAATTTCTTCGGGAAACAATTTTAATTTAGAATTATTTTATAAATCGGTAATTTCCTCATTCGTAAGTTGGCTCGTTCTAGCCTTGCGCTTAGTATGCAGCGTCAGCAATACCTCTCGGATTACGAGCGAGCAGATTAGTTTTGCAACTTGCATGAGTTTTAAGCCGGTGTAATTCGAAATAATATTTCGAAACACATTAATTTAAAAAGAATTCTAATGTGACATTCGCTCGTAACAAGCCACACCGGAATTTAGCAATTTCGTCCCCGAAATTTAGGGTGACTTACGGATGAGGAGAATTCGATTTTTCCTTTTTTTAACTTACAGAATAGATCATGTAATACGGAGATGGGAGAAAAAAGAGGCAGTGAGATGCAGAGATTGAGTAAGGTCTTCTTTTCCCCTTAATTTTAATTCTGACCAGGTTTCTTCCTCCTTTGCTTTTTATTGAGTTTAATTGATTAAATCATAGGCTAAATTAATTTTTGGAACAAAGGGAGTGGGTGCATTGCCTGAGTGGTTCACCTCGTTGAAGTGTTGTGTTATCCTTTTCTCCTGCTAAGGAGTCCTGCATAGGTGGTTACTCTCATTAACGAGAGACCTTAGTGGAGAGGGTGTCGCGACATTTGACGCTTTGCTGGACCATTGTAACAGTTGGCTAATTAGTATGCCTACGTTTTTCTCAATCGCCGGGTATAACTGAATTCGTACCTCGATAGTGCGGGTGGTCGAGGTCGTGATTTAGTTTCGGTCGTTGGATTGCGTGAGCGAGAAGGTGGGGAGAGAATTATTAGTTCTCTCTTCATCCCCTCACTCCTAAAATCACAGAGTGCAGCGGAAAAGTGCACTGGTTTTTTTTCTAATTAATATATACATACATGTCTACATAACAACGCAAGATATGAAAACGTACTTTCTGTTTTATTCGTTAAAAATAACGTTGAAAATAAAAACATCAAATCAATAAAAAATTTGTGGAAAAACCCTTCAAGTAAAAAACAAAAGTTATTCAACTCAAATTGTACGCCTAAAACATATCTAAAAATTTGTTATGAATTACTTTTTGATAAGACGCGTAGTTTTGGTTTTAAGCATAAAAATGACATTAAAAATAAAAATGACAAATTTGTGGAAAACGACGAAAGGAACGAAAATGAATTGATAGGCAAAAATTGTTCGCCTAAAGAAGATGCAAATTTATTATAATTTATTACATTCTCATCATTTATGATTGATAAAGTATTAGAGTTATCCTAAATTTGACACTACAAAATTTAGACTTCGAACCAAATGACGCAAAATACGAAAAAGTGTTAACAAGAAATTTTAGATTTTGAAAAATCCTACAAATTTTCACTTAACCGTTTTTCAATAGGGCTAGTCATTTTCTTTATATTTCTCGAAAGTAGTATGCGGAATATCGAAAAATAATATCTTCAGCCAATATATAACGCAAAGAAAATCTTGAAAAAAAAATTAACGGATCAAATCCAACTTTTGCACAATTTTTTTGGCAATAGAAGAAAGAAAGAATTCGTTAAAAAACCATTTAAGATAGTAATTCAAATAGTCAGAGCTTTTTAAAAATTTTTGAGAATTCTTTTTCAATTAAAAAATTCTATGTATAACTGTTGGTAGTACATCTAAAGCTTTTTTACGATAAAAAATTATCTGAGTTATGGCATTTACAAAACTTAAAAAATCAATCGATAATTTTAACCAAACAATGCACGGTTTGAAAAAAGTAGAGAGAAGAAAAACGTTGCTTTTTGAAAGATGCGTGAATCAAAATTGTGCTCCCAAAAATGATTTATAAACTTATTATTATCATCATTTAATTTTTATCCTACTTAATTGGAAATTTCTTAATGCAGAAAAAGAATAAGTATTTAATATTTAGTGATATTTCACTGTTTATTGAAGACGAGTAAATTGAAACCAAATATTTAAAAGAAAACAATTGCTTTACATAGAAAGCTTTAAATCTTTAGATTTTCGAAGAACTTTTAAACTTTTAGCGTTACAATTTTACTTGTTCTATTTAAAAAAGGTGTTTAATTTATAAGTGAAATCGTTAAGTTTGACGCATAAACAAATATTGAACACTTCTTATTTATAAATTAAATTTTTTTTTAATTTGCAGGATTTTATATAAGTTATAGAAAATTCCATTTATTTTTAAACATATTTGAAAGTTCCGAAAAAAAATTCAAAAATTTATTTTGAATATAGAAAATTTTTTAACTACGAGGGTGGATTGATAAGTTTCCGGCCTGACCAAGAGATGGCGCCACTAGGCCTACCTTGAGGTGGCGTTCTATAGTACCATCCTTAGATAGCT
>NC_046659.1:15737147-15739596 GCF_010883055.1 Belonocnema kinseyi | reverse complement strand
AGCCTTGGAGGAGATTATGTTGAGAAATAAAAAAAAAAAAAATTCTTAAAAACGTTGTTTTTCTTGGTCAGGCCGGAAACTTATCAATCCACCCTCGTACTTCTGGATTTCTCAAGATTTTAAAATAAAATTGTAAAGCTTGTAAGGTAACTCTCCATCCCCTTACAATAAGCAACCTGAAATACTAGGCCGATTATCAGGATCAGCATCCAGGCGCCACACAGCGCGCAGTCGCGGAATCGTAGCACCCATACTTTTCCGGGAAACGCGGGGGTGTACGCGGAAAACGTCCCTTTAAAAAGAGGATGCTGAGTCTGAAACGGTACTGGGGGGCTCGCTGGCGAGTGAGGGTGGACCAAGTTTGAACTGGGCACAAAGTCTAAGAGTTCCACTCTTAGAAACCAGTGGTATTCAAACTATATTCTGGCACACTACGCATGGATTAGGTGTTTGTAGCGTCTGACTCTGATGTGAGTGGTCAGAATAGCGGCACTCTCTCGCGTTAATTGAGAATTTGAAAGGGTTAGGCATAGCCTACTCGCCGAAGCACTTGGAAGTAGCTAGAGAACACTAAGGTGCTAGTCTGCTGAGCTTGAGCTCCAACTACTCTTAGCTTCTCAAAGCGCAAATCCAATGTGACTGAGAACGGACGTGGTAATTGTATTCTCACCATCAAGGTAAAGCCACTGTGTTCGCCTGCAACTTCTAAGTGTCTCAAGTAGATTACTTTACTCGACGCTTACGAATTGTAGCTTCAATTTTAGACTTCGTTTTTCTTAATGAGCAACCTGCGTGTACTCAGATAAAATAAAATATATATTGAAAAATAAAAGACCGGAGAGTCAATTTGATTTAGACTACTTTCTAAATTAGAGAAAGAGAGAGATATAGACATTTATAAAAATCAAAGGATAAATAAATCCAATTCTATATTGAAAATAACGAGAGTATCTTTATATCTCCTCCTGAGTACTCTTCAGAATAAAAATTGCATATTCTTAGAGTGTAAGAACCTTTCAAGCTTTTAAAGGACGCCTAGACTATAAAAAAGAAAAATAATTTGGCTTCTAATTTAAGAACTGTTAAGTAAAAAAATTATTATTTTTTAAAATTTTTAATGTGTCTAGCTAAAAATTACTTAAAATAATATAATTTTAAAAAAATTTAACTTCATTGCTTGATTCTATTATTTAGACTATTGAAAATGTTGAATGGATTTATATTTTTGGAACTTAATCGGAATCTTTGAGCTCTATAATTTATGAAAGTTCCAAATTTTGCAGTTTATTTGCATTTCTTTTAACACTGTTCAATTGAAAAGTGTTAGTACCTTCCATTTGGTAAGTGTACATTTTTGAACATTCGAATACATAATTTTTGAACTGAAACTTTTAAACTTGAATTTTAAAAGTTTAGAATTCAAGTTTAAAACTATGAATTCTTTAATTTGTTGTTTATTGTTTATTACTTTACATGGAAAAATGTTTAGAATATAGTTTTATTTTTTTTTTAATTTCATTGGGCGTGAAAAATGTTTGCGAACCGAGGAAAAAATACAGGAAATGACCGGGAATTCCCTTCTTCGATTAAAACGGCGAATGAAATTTCGTACATTCTGATACATATATCGGTTATAAAAAGGTTTTGTGAGAAACGAAAGCCGAATACTGGTTGCATTATAAAAGGTTTCGACAAGCCCGAAATTCATAAAAATTAAGCGATTGCACTCAAGCTGTCGTAATTTTTATCTCTTTTTTTCAAAAGTCTGCATCTTGATGCCCAAAAATTTCTTAGGGCCTCAGGCGAAGATCGCAATATTTTTTACGCTTCATTATCCTTTTTTGATTTTTTTTTCATTCATTGCGAAATAAATTATTGTGAGCGGTTAAAATATCTAAAAAGTGTTATAGCTTTGTCAGATACTTCAAATTAAAAGCATTGATAGTTCAATAACAGAAAATTTTCCCGGACGAATAATTGCAGGTTGATACTTCAAAAATTGCATTCAGATCGTACGTTTAAAACTAAAAAAATGGTAAAATTTGCGAAGTTTTCAATGTTTGGTTTAACGATCTTCAAAAACAGAATAAATTTAAATTTCAAGCTTTCCAAATTAAAGTAATGTGTAGACATTCTATGAATGAGCATCGCAAATACGAAGGGATTATTTGAAACTGAGCAATTGCAGATAATTGTTTACAAACAGACATTAATTATATTAAACAAAAGGTACTAATGATTATAAAAAATAAGTGTGCACAAATAAATTCAAAGCGTTCAAAATTGAAGAGTTTTTTTTTCAAATTCAGAATCTGTAAATAAAATTATTCAAGAATAAAATTTCGAAAATAGAAGGAATTAGAAACCTTAAAAATTGGTCACTTAGAATTTAAAGAAATCGAAATTGCATAAGCGCTTTTGAATGAAGTTACTTTCCAATCGCAGTATC
>NC_046659.1:15723511-15737047 GCF_010883055.1 Belonocnema kinseyi | reverse complement strand
TCTGAGAATATGTAGTATCGGAGGAATAGACTAGTGCATCAACTGAACACTATTTCTCAAAAACGACAAAAAAACAAACAAAAATTGTTTTTGAAATTATGCTATATAATTTTTATTTCTTAATTTATTAAAATAACCATTCCCAAACAATAGTCTAAAATGGAATTAATTCTTAATAAACACTTCTTTTTTTGTTAATGTTATCGAGTTCTTGTTTTTTCTTAAATCATTTTCTTTAGAAACGCATAACATTTTCTTTAAATGATCAAAAAGAAAAATGTAATAATTGTAATTTAAAAAATTTTAAATCTTATAACATTTCTTTATGCTGCCATATATTTATTTTTTATTATTTACATAATAAAAGGGAATTATCTAAGTATATGGGTGATTGCCAAAATGTTAACCATTTCTAGTCCAAGACATTTCCCATGATTAATGAATTCTTTGAATGAAAAAGAAATTCTAATAATACATTTTTATAAATATACATACAAATAATATTCACATTAAAATTTCTTTAAGTAATGACAAGTTGAAATCAAATTTTTTATGATCATTGAATTTTATTGGTTGAAGAACTTAATTTTGTTAATTAAAAAAAAGTCGAAATCTATACTTAATTATTTAAAATAGCAACATTGTATGCAAGCTGCAGTATGCAGGAAGCATTTCATTGTCAATTAAAAATAAAAAGTTAAAATTTCATTGTAAATTAAAACAAGATATTAACTATTTCAGATAGCAAAGAAGAATATAAAATTGAAAGTCATGAAAAAAAGTTCTTGTCTGATAAAAGGATTAGTTTTTCATTAAGGAAAAATAAATTTTTTGGGTGATTATTGTTACGAAAATAATTTCAGGGTGGCCATCTCAATCGAGAGAAAAAAAATTTCAGTCATTTTCCGATTCACAAAAATGTTTCATGGTTAAAAGAAATTCGAAACGGTGTAATTTTAAGTAGATTAATAAATTCAAGTAATCATCGAGGAAAAATTGTAGATGCAGTACATTTATAGCCTTTTAATAATTTTACGAATGAAATGACTTTTGAGTCCTGCATAATTATTTCAAAATTAAAAACACTTTTTTCCAAATTTATTTTCAAATTTTCACCACTAAAAACTTACCGACGCAATAAAATTAAAAAAAAAATAGTTTTATGAGTAATTTGATTTGTGTGTTAGCCTAAAGTTAGTAGATTATTAAAGTTGCAAATGCCTATTTACATTTGCTTAATTAAAATTGATTATATGCACCAATATTTCGAATATATAAATATAATTGAATTTCAACATACTTTTGTCTCCGAATAAAATAATGCAAAAGAGTTTTCACTACGAACCAACTTTATGCTGAGAATAGAATGTCTGATTGTCTCACTTTGTTTCCGTAAGTTGACGCGGGGATCCTTAATATTTTTTTGTAGGGTGGTGAATTCTTTCGATAGACGCATGAAATTTTGAAAGTGACTTTTAACCTTTTCTTGGCTTATCTGGGGGTAGCCGCGCGCGCGCGCGTGTGTGTGTGTGTGTGTGAAGAAGACAGAATAAAAGATAAAAAGAAAAGAAAGGATATTCGCATAGCAAATTAAACTAGAGTGTTTAAAATTGGTGTCGAGGAGACTCTTATCCCCATAAAAAAACTTATCGTTTCCGCGTTTGGGAAGAGACCTCTTCCCTCCACGAGTCTCTCTCTCTCTCTTTCTTAGTTAAATTCAAGGCGGAAAGGAGGGAGACCAGATGTAGAGAGTGTAAACCGATGCATGCATATACTGGCATGTAAATACTCAGTCATGTACACAAGAGTATGCGGATGTGCAAGTATATGCCTGCATGTCTAGATAATTATTGAAAAAAAGGTAGCAACGTGAATTCTCATTCGGAACTCTCTCGCTCCTTTCTACTTGAATTGTTTCCCAGACGAAGTTTAAATCTCGCTTCATGCAGCGAGTCATAAAAATTAAAGATTGATATTCTTAGTGCATACTCACGTGCGTCCACACATACATGCATACCCTTACACACAATATACATAGCTTTTCTTCAGAATATGTGTAGCGTCTGCGTGGGAGACTGGATCGCTTCCTTCATCGTCATTGGCTTGACATTCCGAGGGGTTTGTATCATAGCCCTAGGTGATACAGGAGGTGTTTGGTTGCAAGCAGAGTTACTTATGCTTGCTGGTAATTCTCGGCTTGGCTGTACTTCTATGTGAGTTTCTTCGGGATTCGCTTGGTCATTTTCAGATCAGTCTCGGTTCTGTTGTAGTTGGAGTTCCTTGGGTGGTTTTTTGACAGGATATCATGGCCATATCAGGTCGTGCCTAAGATTTGCTTTAGTAGAGACAAGAGGTTATGGCAAGTAAAGTAGACCCGCGTAGCAACCTTGATAAATGTTGAGCAATGGACCTTGACTTGATGTGGTAAGTTCATTTCGTGGATCTGCTTTACCAAATCTTCCAATTTTGAATTGGCGAGAAAGACTTCATCCTTACTGTAGCCATTGTCCTGGTGCTGGAATCGTTGGTGGTATGATTCTAAGGGTCCTTGGGTTTTCTGTAGGTCTAGAAACACAGTGACTCTCCATTTCCTAGCGAATCGTTTCATCGGTCCCAAGTGTTTGTAGTACACCCCTGTGCTGGCCTTGCAGAGGGGTGTCTCTATATGCGGTAGAATCGGGATCTTCCGAAGCGGTAAAGGGAAGAAGGAGAATTAGGTAGCATAGGTTCACCATCTTCTACTTGAAAAGAGTACGAATTAGATTTTCTCTTTGGAAATAGGAGGAAGTCCAAAACAGAATAGGCCTCTGATTATTTAGGAATAACAATATGTAGCTGAGTGGTTTAGCGGTTCCTGCCCTTTGTGATTGATCACAGGTCAGGCTAAAAGTACTTCAAAGAAGAATAGAGAAAAAAAGAAAGAAGAAAAAAAGCCATATTCTGTCTTTAGATTCTTCCTTAAGGTTCATTTTAGTTTAGCGACGACGATCCTAGCCTTGTCCATATATTTGGCCAATCGCTGGCCCGTCTCGATTTCAAGGACCGCGATGTTGTTTCAGTTAACCCAACTATTGTGTAAGGGCCTCTTGCCCTGAAATCGAGTTTTCCGAACTTGGAAAAAATTTTTTTATATAAAGAGTAGAAATATCCAATGATTCCACATTTGAATTTCATGATTGGAAATGTGATTTTTTAATTATTTAAAAAAAAAAAATATCGGCTTATCGTATTTCAGTGCTTATTACTTTGAAGCATTTATTACATTTGCATTCATCCTAATATACACATATAATAATTTCTAAATGTATATGCTTTAAAGTTCAAACTGTAATAATTATGCAAAAAAATAGAATTTCTAAATAATGCATACACTTTTCAAATTTAAAATTAGATGTTTTGAAACACTTAATTGTCACCATTTTTCCGGTATGAGAGATTTAAAATTTTAAAAGTCGATAGGCCTAAAGTATCATATTTTAAATTATCTCTTTTCAAGTTTTAGGGTAAGGGTGGCGAAGGTTCGCCGCGCCGGAATTCTCGTTCTGGTACCCTCACTTGGTATCTTTGAACTGGCGCAGGGATCCTTAGTCCAGAATTTCCACCTCTGGGTCTAGGATAATCGTATCATGATCTGAAAGGTCGTGGTCTGAAAGGTCGCCGTTCACAAGGGCAGCAGCCTGTGCAACTTCTTCGAGATTTTCGATTGCGCAGTCGCGGTGGTTCTCTTCTACAACAGCACGTCTTCTCTGTTGAAGGGCTTCTTCTAGATCCAAGTCTATTACTATGACAGGCACGATTGGGTTAAGAAGGGCCATTTCGGGTGCAGGATTCGCAATTCGAACGGTTGGGCGTACTATGCATATAGAGACTACCCTTTTCTCCGGGATGACAAGATTATGGTAGATGACCAACCTACGGGATTCAGCAGGATACTGGCGTATTCCTTTGCCCCTCCTTCCTCTCTTGGGAGGTGGTGGCGAGGAACCTTCTACATCCTAAGAGTTAATTTGATATATATTTTTTCCTGATTTTTCATATCTTCAATCGCGTTCTTTTGCAAATATAATTCATCAAGAGGGACTGTGAACTGTGATTCTATGTTCTAAGCCACAGAATCGGAATTCTCGGAAAATCCGAGCCGAAATTAAGTAACCTGAACCTGGACCCCCTTTTTCATTTGAGGGGTCATCCGAGAAGAAAATAGTGGTGCGCCTTTCTCTTCAAAGTGAGCAACGGAGCCTGCGTCTCACATACATTCACTGAGCTGAAAGCTTACCGAGTCAGAATGGAAATGGGTTTTCGATTCAGACTTCACGGTACCACTTTTCCATCAGGATCAAATGCGGATCAAGGTTAAATCATTTTGGTCTGACTTTTTAGTGTTTCTCATCTATATAGGAAATAATTAAGTGCTTAAGTCTTCGACATTAGCAACGGAGCCTACGTCTCACATACACTCATGGAGCTGGAAGCTTACTGAGTCGGAAAAGAAAATGATTTTCAAGTCGGACTTTACAGTACCATGACTCCCTTAAGAAGATAAACCACGGTTAGGCACATATCCCAGTTAAATTTAGTTAATGGTGAGGTGCAAAGTACTATGTCATTAACCTAGGGTTCTATATTCTAAGGCATAGAATCGGAAAATTCGGAAAATCTGCGCCGAAATTAAGTACACCTAACCTGGACCCTCTTTTTCATTTACGGGGTCGTTCGAGAAGGAAATAGTGGTGCACCTTTTCTTCAAAGTGAGAAATGGAGCCTACGTCTCACATGCACTCTACGAGCTGAAAGCTTGCCGAGTCAGAATAGAAATGGGTTTTCGATTCAGACTTCACGGTACCACTTTTCTATCAGGATAAAATCCGGATCAAGGTTAAATGATTTCGGTTCCACTTTTCTGTGTTTCTCATCTATGAAAGAAATAATGGTGCGCTTAAATCTTCGACATGAGCAACGCAGCCTGCGTCTCACATACACTCATAGAGCTGGAAGCTTATCGGGTCGGAAAATAAAATTATTTTGTAGTCAGAATTTACGGTACCATTATTTTTTTAAGAAAAAACACCCGCAGTTAATTAACATGTTTTTATTATTATTATTATTTAAGAGGTTTTCGAGATTTTTTGGCTGAGCTTAGTCGGAGAGCCTAATTCGGGCTTCCTAATGGCCAGTAATGTTTTGCCTTAATTTTCGCCGAAGATTCTTTCCAGAGCGATACCCTGACTTGGTTCTGGGTTCAGTGTTACCCGGAAGTTTAGGTAGTTATAGGCCATGTCATAAATATAATTACCTTATGTGTATCGGTTATGGTAGTTCACACAAAAATAGTTCTTGAATCAAACGTCCAATATTCCGCTGGGTCAGCGAAACATGGCCAAATCAAAAATACCGAGCTAATTAAAGCGATGTCCCCTAGCAAATTACCGCGTGGGTTTTTGATTTGATTTGGCAATACTCTAGCAAATTAACTCGTGAGTATGTGATTCAAGTCTTATTAGTGTGTGTAAGTTGAGATAACCGAGAAAAACTTTCGAGAACAGTTCCAATAACTTCACATAAAGTAAAGCGTTTGCTAAGTAAAAAATACCGAGCTAATTAAAGCGAGGTCCCCTAGCAAATTAACGCGTGGGTATTTGCTTTGACCTAGAAGTACTCCATATCTTGAAATTTTTCTGGTTATTAATGCGTGTATAAATTGTGGTAGTCCGCACAAAAATAGTTCTTGAGCCAAACTTCCAATGTCTCGCTGAGTCAGCGAAACATAGCCAAATCAAAAATACCGAGCTAATTAAAGTGAGGCCCCCTAGAAAATTAACGCGTGGTTTTTTGATTTGATTTGGTAATACTCTAGCAAATTAACGCGTGAGTATGTGATTCAAGTCTTATTGGTATGTGTAACTTGAGATAACCAAGAAAAACTTTCGAGAACAGTTCCAATAACTTCACAGAAAGTAAAGTAATCGCTAATTCAAAAATATCGAGCTACTTAAAGCGAGGTCCCATAGCAAATCAAAGCGTGGGTTTTTGATTCAATTTGGGGCTACTCTTCTTCCAAAAGATTCATCTGATTATTCAAGTTGAGGCATTGTTGCCATAATTCCAAATGATAAATGGTGTATTCAACAAAATGAGAATTTTCACATTTCTTGCAGCAGGCTAGTAACAAAAGTTACTAGTAGCGTAGCTAAATAAGTTCAACAGCGAGGGTAGGCCCCACCGCTGCGACCATCAGTTTGTCACGTACGAATGAGCTCATAAAATTTTTGACACCAACATTGAACGAGAAAAATAAAGATAAATGTGCTGTCTGTCTTCCGGGTAACCATGTTGCCTGAAATAAAGTAGAATTGTAAGCGGGGGGAGGTGTTCCCTAAACTGAAGGAATGACGAGTTAAGCTCGTCTTTCCTTTAATTATTTTTGTGGGTTGGTACCATCACTCTCGGACTGAGAGTTGTCGACCCTGTAAAGAAAGAAGAAAAAGAGAGGATCCTAGACCGTCGCATAAATTTTGGCGATCCTTCCAGGATTCTTTTGAATCGATAGGTCATTCTTTTGAGATCTAAAAGAACCGAATTCCTATCGGAATTACAGTGTGGTCAAGTTTTTTTTTTAATTTCATCATACCACTGCCACCCTTGATTGGCACGAAATAATCGGGCGTATAAAGATGTTTAAATCTGTAGCCAAAAGAGAACACGTAAGTAGTCTGAATTAAGTAGGACTACCAGTGACTCTTAAGAAAGGAGAGACGTCACTCTCCAAAGCAGACACCGCGGGAGTTTAAAAATTTCTCGGCCACCTATGAGTGAAAGAAAATACGTTCAACCTGCATCCAGCCAACGCCAACATCCTCCCTCGCACCCTGTCAGCCGTCCTAAACTGCACTAGCGACTGTCAACGTATTGCGTAAGTTAGTATTGACGATTGTACAAGTAAGAAGTGATACGCGGCTTCTTTCTTTAATAAACGACGTGTGAAATAGTGCTGGTATAAGTAAGAAGTGATACGCGGCTTCTTTCTTTAATAAGCGTCATGTGTAGTGATTGTACAAGTAAGAAGTGTTACGCGGCTTCTTCCTTTAATAAACGGCGTATGAAATAGTGATTGTACAAGTAAGAAGTAGTAGGCGGCTTCTTTCTTTAATAAACGCAAAAAAAAAAATTTTCACCCGCGTCGCGACACACACACCCGACATAACCGAACCATTGAAGATTATTTTGAGCACAGATAAACAATAATTACACTGGCACTATCGGCATATCTAAAAAACTTACCGGAAAATCCGGTCGAGGAATTAGAGGTTAAAATAATATTGGACAAGTCAGCGTTAATGGAAGAAGGTATCAGACGATTAAATTTAGAAAAAGGTAAAAGAGCGAACGAAATAAACATAATAGCAAGGCATAACAATTTAATAGAGACGGAAGACGGATCCTCACGCGCGTCTCCCGAGAAAGTAATGTTCGTGAATCCTTACGCAGGCGAAACCACGGGGTAGACCACAAAAGCGTTACTTCAGAAAGAGCTCCCAGTCCCGCAAATAGGCGAAATGTGCCAACAAACGTAGATTCCTTGCATTTAATTGCCGCTAAAGAAATGATCAGAACCGTAGAAGTTTTAAAGGTAGTGATGAATGTGGAGTGGAAGACTTTATTTCAATGATGGAACGTGCACAAGGACGTTGCTTCCAAAAAGAGTTGTTATTGGATTTCATTATAGCGGAAAAAATCACCGACCAAGCAAAACGGGCTATCCGATTCATCTCTATTAGAACTTACGAAGAACTCTTCGAGGCGCTTCGACAAAACGTCGGAATAATTAATTCAGTCGAATTAAGTCGGTCGAAACTCGAGGGAATAAAACAAGCTCTCTCAGAATCAGTACCAAATTATAACCTCAGATTCAGGCAACTATTTAATGAATTAAATTACGCGGTTCAAACTGAACATCCAAATAACACGATTAGGCAATTAGTTTTACAGGTAGAGGAAAAATCCGCTGTTAAAAAGTACATAATGAACCTGAAAGAGGATATAGGAACTCAAGTAAGACCGTTGAAACCGACTACTTTAAATCAAGCTTAGCAGGAAGCTCTAGAATCAGAAGTCTGGTTCAAGGAGAAAAATCAAGACAGAATAAACACCCATCAAAGCTTGCCTCCTAGGACAAATAGACCAGCAATTTCCCAGTACCCGAAACCGATGCACAATGTTACACGAAAATGAGAAATTTTCAAAAGGACAGTCATCGTCCCGACCACCAAACCGAGTGAACCAACTCCAGGTAGAAAACTCGAACAAAGAGCATTTCGAGGAGAGCGAAAACGAGCAGGGGACACTGAACACAGAGTATCCACTATCTCCGGACGACTGTATTCTATTAGAGGACAATTGCATGGAACCAGAGGATTAGCCCAGTTATTAGTGGACAGTGGAGCCTCCTTAAACTTGATTAAGCATAAAATACTTACGGAACATCAACCACGACAACAATTGAGAACAACATTTTCTATGGGAAACGATAAACACCAAACCGAGGAAGTAACCGTACTTAAATTCAAGGGAAAGGAACATAACTTCATAATCATTCCTAACAACTTTCCGTTACCAGAAGACGGAATCATAGGAGTCTCATTTTTATATTCTTACAAATTCAATTTATCCAACAAGACTCTTTAGATCCATGATAAAATAGACCCACTGGAAAGCGACGGAATAGTCATACCGAGAAATTCTGTAAAAATGATCACAATAGAAACAGGTAGAAAACAAGGACATTTACTTATAGAAAATAACTTTCACTTTCCTGATTCCATTTATCGAATTGAAAACTCACAGATTATCATTCCTATCGCCAAAGAAACTGAAAAAGAAATACGATTGTCAGACGATGACATAAAATTTTAATTTATCAGCTCACTTCCAGAACGCAAAAAACGGATTAATTATATCACTATGGAGGAACTTAGAGCGAGGTTAAAATTACTACAGGAAAATCTACGGTTGCAACATATGGAAGAATCACACAGAGAAGTGATTGAAAAAATTACCACGTCTTATCACGACATTTTTTTACTACCGGGTGATTCTCTTCCATGTACAAGTTTAGCTTCTCATAAAATTGTGCTCAAAGATGAAAAAATAATGCTTACAAAAATTGTCGTATTTGGAAAAACAATACAAGAACACAACGAAAACGTAGTCACATTGTTTAAATGTCTACGTGCGAAGGGGTTAAAACTGCAGCCCGATAAGTGTGAGTTCTTGAGACCAGAACTCAAGTATCTGGGCCATTTAATTACAAAGGATGGAGTGAAGCCTAACCCGAATAAAGTGTCAGCGGTTAATAATTTTAAAAGACCAACAAACAGAAAGGAAGTAATGTCCTTCTTAGGATTATCCGGATATTATCGTAAATTTATAAAAAACTATTCAACTATAACAAAACCATTGACAGAACTGACAAAAAAGGATCAACGTTTCGAGTGGACTTCAGCCTGTGAGAAAATCTTTCTAGAATTAAAAGACTGTCTTTGCTCCTCCCCCGTAATACAATATCCAGATTACAATGAAACGTTTACATTGGCCACAGATGCTAGCAATGTAGGTTTAGGAGCAATTTTATCTCAAAATAATACCCCGTTTGTTATATTTCAAGAACATTAAACGCACCAGAGTTAAACTATACAACTACAGAGAAGGAACTTCAAGCGATTTTTTGGGCAATCAGACGACTACGGCAATATTTATTGGGACGAAAATTCATAATACAGACGGATCATCAAGCGTTGAAGTGTGTCTTCAATGTGAAAGATACTTCATCAAGGTTGCTAAGCTGGAGGCTACACCTTGAAGGATATGTGTACATGATTGAGTGCAAGAAAGGCAAGGACAATGCCGCGACTGAGGTACTCTCCCGAATGCATCCAATAAAGCAACTGAAAAATATTTTAAAAAATTTAACTGCAAACACAGTAGACAATGCTGAAGAGAATAACCCAGAGTCTGATGATGAGACCATTACCGACAATAATAACTCAGAAACTGAGGAGATTTGCTCTAACCCAGAAGCATTTGTAGAAGGAGAACCAGCAAATGAAGTTAAGCAACCCATCGCAAGAAGGTTAAGAATCCACGAACCAAAAGACGAAAAGGAAATTTTCAAAGAATACTCTTCTTGGAAAATGGATCGCAGGCCGCGTGAGTTGAAAATCAAACCCGTAGCTGGCGGAAAAAACTGGATTAAAGTCAGGAAGAAAAATATCTTTTCATTATTGCGAATACAACTGCCAGATTACAAAGAAGAAGCTTTGATGAAATTAATATACGCTAAGGTAAAAGACTTCGCAACTACTAAAAACTGGAAGATATTGAAGTTTCACATGGAAGATCTGCTAATCACTAATATCAAGAGGGTACGCATTCGAGATATGTTGAATTTTCTTCTGCATCAAAATTTACAGAACATGAGTTTTTCCGCTGTGAGCAACCTGACAAACTATTAAACGAGGAAGAAAAGCAAGATCTACTAAGAGAAGCACACGCAAACTTAGCGATCGGCCACTTTGGCGAAAACAAAACCACCCAAAGGTTACAGATCCCGAAGCCGACCCAAAGTAGAAGCCGTAATTCCAGAAATATCGACGGAACCAAATGAGAAAATCGCCATGGATATAGTTGGACCACTGGGCGTAACGCAATGCGGAAATAAGTACATCCTATCCATCCAGGACGTCCTCACTAAATATATTATCCTGATTCCTTTAAAGGAGACAACGAACGAGACTATACTGACTAATTTACTGGATCACTACATCTACATTTTCTCTGCCCCGAAACACATACTCACAGATCAAGGTGCGAATTTCATATCAGAACTTGTCCGAAAGTTCGAGAATTTATGCAGAATCAAGCACATTAGGACCACAGCTTTCCATCCACAAAGCAATGGAGCCCTTGAGAGAACCCACAGAACAATTAAGGAACTACTAAAAACATACATGTCAGATAATGAAACTGAATGGGATCAGAATCTAAATCTAGTATGCTTATCTTTCAATACAGCTGTCCACGAGAGCACAGGCCTGACACCGTTTGAGATGACCTTCGGTAGAAAAGCCAAAATACTGTCTGCACTAGCTACCACGAGCTCATTAACATATCAGGAAATATTAGATATGTGGAAGAAGCGTCACGAAGGGTATCTCGAAAAAGGGAAATCTGCTATAAGAAAGACGCAGGAGCGTCTGGAACGTCAACAAGACGCTAAAATTGTACGCACCAACCTTATATTCGAACCCGGCGATTCTGTTCTCTTACACAACGACAGTAAAACTACCAAACTGGAAAGAGAATGGTCAGGCCCTTACACTTTTGTCAGGAGAATAGGCGAAACTAATTATTTAATCCTTTGCGAGATACCAAACTATATCGTGCATGCTATCCGACTGAAATTATACTATCAGTAACACGGAAATTGTATCAAATTTCAGAGTAATCGAAGAAGCATGCTCTCCTTTCTGCTCTTTCCCGCCGTCCTGGCCAACGTCACCTTTACCTCACTCAATGATGTGACGATTTTTGCCGAGAACCTTGGCCCGGCAAGACTGTACCACACAACTTGGCATTTATACACATCCGTCGATACATCCGAAATTGAACTTCGGTTTCACCAACTGCGTAAACTGTATCAGACAACTTCTTCGATGTGCGAAACAGATTGTGGAGAAAAATTTGAACTAAAAATGTTAGGATGAATTAAGTGAAGATCTAAATTTAATAATCGATGCCATCAATGATGGCAAGCATGGTATCATTCATCTGCAATTGTTAACACCACGAATTTTGATTGTTGAACTTAAAGAATTTGAAGAAACACTTAACATAAAATATCCAATCCCTTTGAAGGATACAAATTACCAGTACATCATTGATATCAGCGAAATCAGAATTATGGTATTCGACGGTAAATTACTATATTCCACCAAAATACCTGTACTAGAAGTCGATCAATTTCAAGTGCAACATTTAATTCCTATTCCACAAAAAAGGGGTCTTAACTTTGTAGCACCGATTCCCCGAGATGAGTAAATACTAATTAACGAAGAAAAAACTGTTTACTTACCAACTGATAAGAAATTGTTAAAAGACTGTATGAACTATGACAAAATTAAAATCTGTCAACGGCTACAACCAACTTACCTCATCTCAGAAACGCACACATGCTAAAGTCAAATCATTAGAGCCAGTATCAAAACATTGGATTACAAGATGTGCCAGGTATCTCCGTTCAAAATTGAATTGTTAACATACATAACTTTGGCTAGTAATCAGGGTTACATTTTAATACCCGAAAACGAACTTTTGTTAAGTGCTAACTGTCCCGGCGAGAGTAAAGAAGTTGTCATTCGCGAGACGAATCTGATCCGATCAAGCGAAAACTTCGTTCTTAACTCCGAGTCTATTATAATTAAATTAAAGAAAACATTAAAATTTGCAAAACATACTAGCGACAGGAAGAATATAACAATACCATTTTCTTCAGCTGAGCTCGATCTTTTGAAAGCTGATCTGTTTCCATTGCAAAAACAAATTAGTCCTGAAACTTTAACTGATTCTAGTAAAATACTAGATGAAATGGAAAATTCGCTTAATAGAATCAAGACCGATAGACGTACTCGATCTTGGACCGAAAAAGCGCATGATACGTTCACCTATCTAAGCTATCTCTCAGTTGTAACTAGTGTTTTTTTTGTTTTATATAAATGCGGTATAGTGCAATTGATAAAAAGATGTATGCCTAACGTGTGTGTAAAAATATGCTGCACTACGAATGACGTAACTAATAATGTAACACCGCCACACCTAGTCACGTGCGTACCTTCCTCACCTTCTGTATCAGGAATTGATTCCAATATAACATCCACGCAAGCATTAGTAGAAAATCGAATAGTCAAGCTAAGGCGTAAAAATTAAGTACTTCGAGGAGTACGAACAATCTAGCGTTGGGGGTGTAACAGGTTTCGTAAAACGAATGTGGTTTTCCTAAAATAGACTCTTTTGTATGTTAGACTAGGTAAGGGAAGTCGTCCTGGAATGGGAACCACCCTGCAGCCCCGAGGGCTGCGGCAGTTGTAAGTTTACCTTCGCTATAGCAAGGCTGTAAAACTCATTTCTTGTTGTCTTGAATAAAGTACTGCATGGATTTACGGATCCATGACAGATATTGAAATTATTTGTTTCTTAATAGTTGAAGTGCTTAGACCGTCACACTTTCATAAATAATAGACAATGAGTCTAGAATTCATCTACGCCTTCAGAGATTATTACTTCATCTCGTTACTACTGCCACTGACTCGTTTCACGATAAGGAAGTAACAATTTCTAAACTTTCTTTCAAGCAGGCGAGATAGGACACGAGACAATGAGTCAAGAATTCATAGAAGAAAATCTAAGCCTTCAGAAGTTATTACTCCGTCTCGTTACTACTGCCACTGACTCACGTTTCACGATAAGGAAGTAATAATTTCTAAA
>NC_046659.1:15683212-15723411 GCF_010883055.1 Belonocnema kinseyi | reverse complement strand
TCGTGCTTTCCTTCCTTCTGGCTGTGCATAATTCACCCTTATATAATTCGTTTATTCACAGTAGCAGAGTTATGCTTAAGAAAAATAAGAAAGCATAATTTCGTCGAGAAACAATTTTAATTTAGAATTATTTTATAAATCGGTAATTTCCTCATTCGTAAGTTGGCTCGTTCTAGCCTTGCGCTTGGTATGCAGCGTCAGCAATACCTCTCGGATTACGAGCGAGCAGATTAGCTTTGCAACTTGCATAGAGTTCTAAACCAATGTGATTCGAAATAATATTTCGAAACACATTAATTAAAAAAAAAATTTTAATGTAACATTCGCTCGTAACACAATTACCGGCAACTTATGTTATACTACTTTTCGATAATAAGTGATTAGAAGAAGTTTCATATCAAAGAGACTTCAAAGGATTTTGAAAGACTCTAAGTGATGTTAGGATTTCTTAAAAGGTTTTTAATGATTTTAAAGAATTTGAAGGGATTTAAAAAGAATTCCTAAAAACTGAATGATTTTGCAGAAATTTCCAAGCTTTTTTAAAGAATCCAAGAAGGTTTAAGGATTTGCAACAGATTTCATAAGATTTTAAGGCAGTTTAATAGATTTTAAAGAATTTCAAGCGATTTACTGAAAAGTTAATAAAAAGATTTTAATGAATTTGAAGAGATTTCAAGGGATGTAATTTTGTTTTAATATTTTAAGTAATTTAAGAACATTCAAAGGATTTTGATGAATTTTACACAATTTAGAACATTGTTAATATATTTAAAGAAGTTGAAAGGATTAAAAAAAAATTCGGTGGAGTATCAGGATTAAATAAAAGAGAATTTTTAAAAATTGAAGTGATTCTAAGGGACTATATTCTAACTATAGGGACTTGACGGTGTGTTAAAGTTTCCATTTAAAGGAATTGTAATATAATTTGAAAAGGTTTACGGATTTACAAGAGATTTGAAAGATTTTAACACAGTTTCAGTGATTTTAAAGAATGTAAAGCGAGCTATTGGAAAGTTATTTAAAAACATTTTAATACATTTTAAGAGACTTCAAGAGATTAAAAAAATTTCAAAGATTTTAAGGATTTTAAAGAGATTTCAAGGAGTCTACAAAAATTGAAAGGATTTTAAGAGATCTTGATTAATTGTAGTCAATTTTGAAATATTTTAAATGATTTCAAAGAAATTGAAGGGAGTTCAAAAAAAATTCGGAAGGCTCTAAGGATTTTTAAGAACTCAAGTTATTCTCAGGAACTACTAGGGACATTGAGGATTCTCAAAGTTTCTTTTTAAAGGATTTAATAATAATACAAAAATAATTCAAAAAGATTTAAGGATTTAGAAGAGATTTTATAAGATTTTATGAAAGTTTTTGTGATTTTTATGAATTTCATGCGAGTTATTGAAAGGTTATACAAAAAGATGTTAATAAATTTAAACAGATTTCGAAGGATTTAACAAAATTCAAAGATGTGAAGGATTTTCAAGTCATTTTAAAAAGCCTAAGAAAATTTAAAGGATTTTAGATGATTTGGATTAATTTTAGTCAACTTTATAATATTTTTAATGATTTCAAAGAAGTTGTAGGGAGTGCAAAAAATCTCTGAGGACTTTAAGGATTTTCAAAAAATCTTACGATATTAATAAGAATTCAAGTTATTTTAAGGAACTAATAGGGACTTGGCGAGATCTTAAAGTTTCTTTTTAAATTATTAAAATAGAATTTAAAAATAATTAAAGAAGATTTGATGATTTAACAGTTATTTTCTAAGATTTGAAGACATTTTTAGTGATTTTAAAGAATTTCGAGCGAATTTTTGAAAATTCATTTAAAAAGATTTTAATGAATTTGAAAAAATTCAAAGATTTTAAGGATTTTCAAGAGGTTTAAAGGAATTTAAGAAAATTCAAAGGATTTCAAGAGATTTGAACTAATCTTAGTCAATTTCTAACAAAATTCGAAAGATTTTAAATGCTTGTAAAGAAGTTGAAGAGATTAAAAAAAAATTCGAAGGAGTTTAAGGAATATCAAAAAAACTTACAGGATTTTTAAGAGTTCAAGTGATTTTAACTAATAACTGTGCACTGTATAGGATTTCAAAGTTTATTATTGAAGGATATTAAAGTGTTTCTATAAATTTTATCGACCTTAAAGAATGTTAAGCGATTAATTGAAAAGATATTAAAAAGATTCAAAGATTTTAAGGATTTTCAAGAGGTTTAAAGGAATTTGAGAAAAATTTTAAGATTTTAAGTAATTAGAAATAATTTGAGTAAATTTCAAAATATTTCGAAATATTTTTAATAATTTCTAAGAATTTTAAGGGATTTAAAAAAATTCGGAGAAGTTTAAGGATTTTCAATGAGTCTTACAGGATTTCTAAGTAGGATCACAGTCTTTGCAAATTTTTGTTTTCTCCTTGTACCTTTCAATGTGCAAAAATAACAGCTTGACACATAGAATCACACCGAAAGCCTATGACAAAGTCACCGTTACAGAAACGTTACAGAACGTTAAAGAAATTAATAAGCAGTCCAGGACAATTGTCCAAGGGTGATCTCAAAGGAATTAACCCCGAAGCGGAGGTGTAAAAACCGCGCTCAAAACTGAATGGCTAAAGAGCTGAGGGAGCCAATGAAGATAGAGTCAATGTGATGGATCGGTTAAATCTCAGGGTTTTTAGGTGGACGGAGCCACAAAATCACGACATGCTAGAGTGCTACTATGCGAGTATGGCCCCTGAACAAGAGGCTTACATGGCACGACTCCATGCTCTGTGGTGCGAGAAATACCTAGAACTATCGCACTTTTCGCAACAACGTCTGCAAAGCCATGCCGAACTACCCCAAAAAAGGGGCTATGTAAGCGGAGCGCCTACTCTACCGCAGCCCGAACAAGCCGGCAATAGCCTAAATATCTGGCTGAAATGGATGACGAGCTTCGTGGACATTTTTCCCGAAGGATCCGAGCTCTGGATCATCAATTGTTGTGTGTATAATGCAGCGAGAGCATTTGCCGATGCAACCCGTAAAACAAAACCAACGGTTGATCTTAAGACCAAAATACGAATGCATCAACTCGCCTCTGGCAGGAATTTTACCGCCAAGGTTCGCAAGTTCGCGCGCAAACTCCGGGTTCGTTATCACACACTTAAACAAGTCAAAGCTGTTGAACAAGATCTTCCAAGATCTTACAGTTACAGTCGACCACCCGCACAAACTAGAGGAAGTCGCGTATTTTGGAGGGAAGTCTATGAACTTCAGCATAAACTAGATGAAGACTCAGAGAACATAAATAGCTTCAAAGAGCTGTGTGATGCCCTCATAATACCTCAACTCAGAATGCTCAAACATCACGACCAAGGACGTGAAAAAAGTGTTAAGAGGTATGAAGTACTATTCCGCTCTGGGATCAGATGGTATCAAGAGCTTCTGGTGGAAGAAGTTCCCTTCGATCCATTAGCATTGCGGCCATTAGCATTGCGGTTCGAAGAATCGAACCTGTGTGGCAAGAAATGTATGAACAACGCGGCTAAAAGAAAGGCGTAGCAGGATGGCGGGAGAACCTGCTTATAGATAGATGTGTCTGCAAATATAGACTTATCAGCTGTCGTTTGGAAAGCTTAAAGGTTGTTCTGCAAATCTTGAGGTGAATCGAAAGATTGATGCCGCTTTGGAAACCTGATTTACTATCTCATTTGTAAAAAATCGTGTGACAACTAACAAGGTCACCTTTCAGAGAGGTGGCTTTCAGGGCAACATCATGAGCCCATTCCTGTCTTGCCTCAAATTATTGTCGCTGTTTCCAAAACTTAGCCATTTCCAGGGGTACTTTTGCGGCAAACCTGCAAATTGAAAGTACAAGGTAAAAAATCGTGTAAAAAATCGTGTGACAACTAACAAGGTCACCTTTCAGAGAGGTGGCTTTCAGGGCAACATCATGAGCCCATTCCTGGCTTGCCTCAAATTATTGTCGCTGTTTCCAAAACTTAGCCATTTCCAGGGGTACTTTTGCGGCAAACCTGCAAATTGAAAGTACAAGGTCACTTATGTATTTTACATGGATGATCTTAAGATCTATGCTTAAAATAAAGAGCAACTACATCTAGCTCTAGGGATTGTCGAACGGTACAGTTATGCACATGAACAAAATATGCATCTTAAGTCTTCTGTTCCGCGACTCTACATTTAACGCCGTCGAGGTGGTCGCGGAATATTGAACCTTGAATGTCTTTACTGCAGTATTATTTTGGGTATAGCATATAGAGTCGCTAATGGAAGAGATCCTCTTCTTAAAATGGTCAGGAAGCACAAACAAGTGGGCAAGGGAGCGTTTTTGTACAAAGCAGCGGTGAAGGCTGCTGAAACACTCGTACTTAACTTCAGTATCAGGGGTAAGCAACATGCATTAAATCTTATCTATCTTGAGTACTCACTCTTGAAAACCAGGACTAAGAAAGCACAGGAGAAAAACTTCTACGCACAGCTCCTAAATAAGAGGATGCACGACATCTTTTACAGAAATGTGGGGAATCAGTCATTGTCGTGTGAGATAAGTTTTGATTTCCTTATCACCCGGATTGAAATCGGGCACGGAGGGTTTTATGTTGGCATGTCAAGATGGTGTCATTTCCACCTTAACATACCGTCGCCACATTTTGAGATAGGACATTCCCGATAATAGCTGCAGCGCTTGTCATGCACACCCCGAGCATTTAGCACACAGACTATCTAGTTTTTTAACTTCTGCGGGAACGACCTACATCCAAAGGCACAATGCGGCACTAAGAGTTTTTTATTACCATCTCTATGGTATCACTCTTAGGACATTTACATTAATATCGCTTCTCTAAATGGCTTGGCATAGTTCTCCTTGACTTCGAGAAGCGAACCATGTTCGTTATCGAACCATGATTGCAAATACGGAGGCTCCATGAGGGAAGCCCATGTTGGACCCTTATAGATTAGCGTGTCATTGCCATGATTACGCGCGTATAGCAAACTGAAGCAATTTACCCGGAGTATATTGATTTTAAACATGTATTCTCATCAAATACAAGTCTCTTAGAACCATTTCAAATAGCTTGAAAACGTTTAGGAGCGAGGCAAAAATTTATCGATTTTCAACATTGTCCTTTATTTCCCACAAAAATACATGAATTTTTCAAACTAAAAAAAGATAACTACTGTATAATTTATAAACTGAGAAAATGAACACACAACTTTGTTAAAAAAATCTTTTTTAAATTGAAAAATAATTATTCCAAATATAGGTTTTCAGCAAAATACATTAATTTGCAATTAAAAAGTATAATTGTTTAATTTATAAACTATAAGAAATAAACATAAAATTTTGTTGAAAAATCGCTTTTTAATTGAAAAAATAATTTTTTCTTAATTTACCTTTCAAAAATATGAATCAATTTCACAGAACTCAAAAGATTTTTCTGTAATTTTTTTTCAATTCCAAGAGCTTTAAAAAATTTGACGGATTTCACAATTCCTAAAATATTTGGAAATAATTATAAGCTACTTTCAAGAGATTTTTTTGGAAGAAAAGGAATAATTTTACAGGATTTATCATTTTTTAAGATGGCTCATGGAAGCTGAGTTTGTATCCTCCCGCTTCTGCTCCTCATGTCCATCCTACTTTTCCAACTCTTCCTCTACCTCTTACTTTCTCTTAACCAAAGATCCAAAGATTTTTGTTTAAAAATGCAACTGTTATTTTTAGCTGTATGGAAGAGGAGTTGGAAAAGGAGGAGGTGAAGGAAGAAGACCTGAAAAATTAGGGTGGGAGGCAGGATTCGAAAGATTTTACCTTAAAAGATTATAAGGCATTTTTTTTAAGAGTTTTTTTCAGAAGATAAGGAACAATCTTTCAAATTATGTAAAATCACTTCAAATTATTAAACTCTGTTAGATATACGCTAAAAATGGTTCCTTATCTTCTGAAAATCTCTAGAAAATACCTTATAATCTTTTTTAAATATTTTAGAAATATGAAAATCCTCCAACTTTTTTTCAAGCTCTTGGAATTAGAAAAAAATGCAGAAAAAATCTTTCGAATTCTGTGAAATCGCTTCAAAAGATTGAAATACGCTAAGATTTTTTAAAATAGTTTAAAATTTGTGTTTAAATCTCTTAAAATTGATTAAAATCTTTAAACAAAATTTATTGCTAAAAAATTAATTTTCAATTGAAAAACGATTCTTCAATAAAATTGTCTGCTAATTTTTCTAAGCTTATGAATTAAACAAATATATTTGTTATTTGGAATTTTATGTATTTTGTTCAAAACGTATCTTTGAAATAATTATTTTCCAATTTAAAAAGGATTTTTTGAACAAAATTCATGATAGTTTTTTTTCTAACAAATACATTTTTCTGCAGAGTTTACAGAATTTTCATTTACAAAATGGATACCTATTGTAAAATTTGATTAGATTTTAAAATTGAATGATATCAATTTGATAAACGAGTTTTCAGTAAATGCTACAGAAAATATCTGTAAATTTATGACAACAAAAATATTATAAATTGTAAGAGACAGGTAAAAATGGAAGTCCTTTTTTAATTAATGCATATACTACAAAATAATGTAATATCTATATTATAAATTATCTACCTCCATCTAACTGGAAGTTGTTTACAAAAAAATTAGTTTTTTCATAAAATTGCGCAGAATAATAATTTTGGTGACATCAGCATGAATATTGTAGAAATCCAGCATGAACCTAGGTATTATCTCTAGTCCTCGCTCGTTCCCTACGTGAAACCAGAATAAAGCGACAAGAATCCCTGAGCATATGACCCACCATAAGGAATTATTTTTATTATGATTTTAGCTACCTTTATTGCCTAAACAATTTGATTGGTTGTAAATATTTTTTAAATTTAATTTTCTGGAAGATTCTACACTGCAGAGTTGTTCATTAGTTATTTACGCATTAAATAAATAGTAAAAACAGGCTGCCGTACGTAGCTCTCCATATCAAAGGTTATCTATACAGCTGCATCTTATTGCGCATTAAATGAATGTTTTATCTGGAAGGAAGCAATATTTTTATCAATCTGTGACGTCCTCAGGACCCCTATAGAATGTTCTCGAAGCGACACACATACAGACACACCTACACAATGGCATCATATGATTCTGTGGTGTCAGCTGTGGAATGTTCTCGATGTTGGTAAAGTAGAGTAGGTTCAGTACCCTTCTTGTATTAATGTCGGTAAGGTGGAAATGCATGCTGATGTCATCAAGACCCTTTAGAGAATGTTACCAGAAAATTTAGCACGGACATGAACCATGACAGAAGCAGGGACTGAGAGCGAAATGCGTGAAGAGCGGAAAATCCGCTCCTCGCGAGCTCTTCTCCGGTTTATATTTTCGCAGCGTTACGAGCGAGGATGCTCTATGCGAGCTTCGCGAGAACGGAGACTGAGTGGCCGAGAGAGAGAGCGGCACTTCATAAATAAATTTCTCTAATTTTAACACAATTTCAGTCAATTGAAAACTTTACATTTTTCCTATTAGGGACCGCAATGATTACATTTGCCGCAAGATATTACTTTTTTACTCAGTGAAAGCAGTCGTTTTTTAACGTTGCAAACTTCAGTGAGATCTGAAGTATAGAGTATGTTTTATTACTTATAACTCCGGTAGCCACTAACACTTCTGTATGCACGAATAGGTCAACGAGATTACTCTTTTTGAAAAGGTCAAAAAAAGGCCAATGTTTACGAATCTATTGAGTAGGTTTTCGAAATGTGGGTCAATTTTCGTTTAAGAATGTTTTTAAACAATTTCATTATTTATAGACAAAAAATTTATAAAATAATTTTTAACATGGCTGAGCAAATTAAAACGTTTTTGCGTCTTGCAGTTTTTTTTGTACGACGAACCGTTTGCAATGTAAAGCATTATAAACAAATGATTTTTTAACAAAATTGTTATTTTTGAACAGTGTTACCTCAGAATCTATAATTGAGAAAAATTTAAAACTTGTACATTGTCTATATCAAAGATAGATCTCTTAAAAAGAAGATAATTACATTCTTTATGGTAAAATTAAGGATATACACAAAGGTAATCGCTAATAACTTGAAAATTGTGACTTTTAGGGTAGGGTGTGCTTATAAAAAATTTTATATAAGGCCATAGATAAATACTGGCTCGTCGTACGAGAACATTTTAAGAAAGTGAAAAGTCTAATCACATGTCATGGTTTAATAAAAAAAGTAAATGCTGGTAATTGAGAGTCATTATTAATATCACTTGTTATAAATAATTTAGCAAAAGAAATTATGAACAACAAATTATGTTAATAATGCTAGATAAAGATTTCGCAACAATTTGAAGCAATATTATGACACTGGTTGATCTCGATTATTGTTCATTAATAAATGAAGATAGTAAATGGTTTCCTCTTGAAAATAAAAACTTTTTAACAACAATTTAAGGAGAGAAGTTTTTATTCGATCGAAATATTTTTTTCCTTTTAAGAGATCTATCCTTGACATAGACAGTGTACAAGTTTTAAATTGTTGTAAATTATAAATTCTGAGGTAACATTGTGCAAAGATGGAAAGTTTTTAAACAAATCATTTGTTTATAACGCTGTACATTGCAAACGGTTCGCCGTACGAAAAAAGTGCAGGATGCGAAAAAGTTTTAATTTTGCTCAGACGTTACTTAAGACGTACAATCTCGTACATAGTTGCTATTAGGTCACCATATCGTTACAATTCATAATATGCAAGGAAATTGAAGTATACTTATTGTTATTACGTTGTTTTCATGATTGTTTTTATTTTTAATCTTGTTTGTAAAAAAATAAAATGTTTTTATTTTCAAGGTTGGTTTTTACGAATAAAAAGAAATATACAACAGAGTAATGTTTTTCTTGTTTTGATATTTGTCCACAGCAAACTATACTTGAATAGGAATGTCCAACTTCGTTTGATTTTTGGTCCCTTAAACTGTGTGCCAAAGCAAAATCCAATCCCACTAGTCTTTCGAAAATTATTGGTTATACAGACGAGGAAAAGAACAACAACAATAAAAACGATGCTGACGACGCCGCACAGTGGCGAAAAAAATGACTTTTTGGGTTCAAAATAACATACAATGCACAAATATTTACCGATTTGCACAAACATTTGTAAAAAAAGCTGATAAGACCTGTAAGAGAATTGTTGAGCCTCTTTTTTTAATGAGGTTTTTAATTTGTTTATAAATAAACAAATATGATGAAAAAAATGGCAATTTTTTTCTATTTGACGTTCCCGGTGTTCGTCAATAACAGGGAACTGGTTGAAGTCGCCTAAGTTGCATAGAGTAACATTATTTAAAGATGTCCCAATACTAGACAATATACAAAGAAAAGTGTTTGTAAACAAATTATTTGTTGAAAAAATGTTTTCGACGATTTTCCATAATTATACGTTTTTTCAAATTGGAATGGAAACAATATTATATTTTTTTAAATTTCTCTTAAGATTATAATTGTTTATATTATAAACAAATTTAATGAGCAAATGCAGCAATCAGGCATTTTTCGATATGATTTTTTTAAACCAATTGATTAAACAATTGCATTATTCGGGCATTTGTAAGCAGCAAAATACGGTTTTTTCAATGCCAGTCTTTTCAGTTGGAAACTTCATGACAATTTCAGAAATAGATGTCGACAGAAAATTTGTTTTTCCATGTCAACTATTTTAATCAGTAACTTCATGATAACTTCAACAAATATAATTATTTTTTAATAAATTTTATGAATTTTAAAACAAATTTAATAAACAAATGCATTCATGGGGCATCTTTTGACGGAAAATTTTTTTTTATGTCAAGCTTGTAATTGGGATCATTATAATTAATGAACCAACATTCATGATGAGTTGATCAATTTTAATTCTTTTTTAAAACATATGCATTATTCGGGCGTCTGTGGACGGAAAAATTCATTTTTTTTCGATATCAGTGTTCTTAATTGAGAACTTATTGAAAATTTCATTTTCAATCATACTTAGATGATAAATTGTATGATGTTTCAAACAAATTCAATAAACATATGCATTATTTCTAACTTTGCGGCAATTATCAATAACTTCCCAATTAAAAAGACTCATATCGAAAAAAAAATCATTTTTCCATCGACAGATGCCCGAATAATCCATTTCTTTGTTAAATATGTTATTTTTTAATATAAAATTTATCAACCAATTATGAATTTTCATCAAATCATCTTGAAATTCCCAATGAAAAAAATGGCATCGAAAAAAAAGAATTTTTCCGTCCACAGATGACCAAATAATGCATTTGTTTGTTAAATTTATTTTAAAAAATCATAAACTGCAACACAGTTATCATGAAGTTCCTAATTGATAAGTTGAAATATAAAAAACGAACGTTTTTTCGGCCAGGCTGGACAAGCTGCTTTCTCGAAACCCGGATGCTATTCTCGAGACTCTAAAATTGCCCGGCGGGGTATACGAGATTGTCACCCCAGCCAGGGTCAGGTGGGCCCTGAAGTCCTTCAGTCCTTTCAATTCTCCCAGTCCGGATGGTATATATCCAACCCTCTTAGAGAGGGCTGGCGAGATCATTATTGGACCGTTTGTGAGACTTGGTAGGGCTAGTCTGACGTTGGGTTATTTTCCGGCGGCATGGAGGAGTGCGAGAGTAGTTTTTATTCCGAATGCAGGCAGGATCGGTTATCCTTCACCCAAGGATTTCCGACCCATTAGCCTCACATCTTTCCTACTAAAAACAGTGAAAAGACTCGTGGACAGATATATCCGCGATAAGGTCTTGTCTAGTAGTCCTCTTCACAAGCAACAATGTGCCTATAGGGCTGGTCACTTGACTGAGATGGCCCTAAGCACCGCACTTAACTTAATTGAAGGACAACTGAAGCAGAAAGGTCTCGCGATTGGAACCTTCATGGACATCGAAAGAGCCTTTAACTACACCTCTGGAAAGGTGATCAGGGTGGCCATGATCGCACATGGTGTGTCTAGTGCAGTCGTGGAATGGACCTGCCCCATGTTGGCCAATAGGAATCTAACTACGACCAAGGGTGACACCCCTTTATGTGGAACCGTTGACTCGGGATGTCCGCGGCGAGAAGTTTCATCACCCTTGCTATGGTGCCTGGTAGTGGATGAATCGCTTCATCTAATCACGAGTCAGGGCCTCCACGTTATAGGCTATGCGGACTATATAGTGGTTATCGTGCGCGGTCAGCATCTGTATGCGCTCTTCAGAGTAGTGCAGCATGCACTAAGAATACTAGATTTATGGTGTAAGAGAACTGGACTATCAGTCAATCCGAGTAAGACGGATGCAGTTGTGTTCACCAGAAGGTACAAGTGGGGAACCACGAGTACATTGAAATTGGCTGGACAAAAACTAGAAATCAAAGGGCAAGCCAAATGTCCAGGAGTCATTCTGGATAAGAAACTGTCATAGAACGAGCACCTGGAAAACAAGTACAAGAAGCTAGTAGCGACTCTTTGGCTCTGTAGAAGAGCCATATGGAAAAGCTGGGGCTTGAAACCGGAGATACTTATGTGGATCTACACAGCGATCCTGCGACCCAGACTAACCTATGCAGCAGTTGCTTGGTGGACCAGGGTCGAACTTGCTACTGTGTAGTCCCGACTGCAAAGAATCAGCGGACTGATTCTGAGAGGTATCACTGGTACCTCGAAGTCGACACCCACGATGGCCCTGGGGGGCACTAATAGGTTTGGAGCCCCTCCATCTCACCATAAAGGCCGTGGCTGCGAAGGCAGCATGGAGATAAGTATGGTAAACGATAGCAGTATCTCGCCAGTTATGCGGATACCAATCGACATCGCGAGGAGGCCGACACTGAGCATGCTCAGCAACAAAATGTCCACATGTCGCTACATCTTCGACAAGAAGTACCGAGTTAGCCTATCCACGATAGAGGAATGGGCTAACTGTGAGGAACACCTGCCCAGTGATGGAAACAACTGGTTTACAGATGGCTCCAAGAACAAGGAGAACGCTGAAGCAGGTGTATATCGTAGAAGGAACGAAATGGGCTTCAAAATTGGAATGGGGTCCTACGCAACAGTTCTTCAATCTGAGATTATGGCCTTGCTGCAGTGCACCTATAAGGCAATGGAGTATGGCGGAAAAAGAAACATTCGCATCTGCTCAGATAGCAGGGCTGCTATCATGGCTCTGAATGGAACAATGACCACGTCGCTGATAGTATGGGAGTGCTTTGAGGCAGGTCTATCAGGATAGCACCTCCACAAACGAAATTCCCAAATTTCTTAATTTCAGAATTTTGGGCTTTTTTTGGGCTTTTTTGAGCTTTTTTGGGCTGTATTGCCGATTTTTGGGCTTCGCTACTTTTGATGAAATTTCAAATTTTGAGTGGAGGTGCTGATTTGAATCAAGCCAGCACCTCCACTATATAAAAATTGAAAGAAAAAAAATCAAACACGTCAGAATTTTGGGCTTTTTTTGGGCTCTTAAACGTACCAACAACCAATTTCCAAAAACCACTCCTACAAAATATAAAACCACCCCCTATGTAAAAAATCAAATTCGGAAAAAACAAAGAACGCCAGAATTTTGGGCTTATTTTGGGCTCTAAAATACATGAAAAAATTTAAAAACTACCCCCATTTTCAAAAAACCACCCCCTTGAAAAAATAAAATTTGAAAAATCCAAAATGGACTAGATTTTTGGCTCATTTTAGAGTCTCAAATGCACTTAACATTATATTAGAAAAACCAACCCTGTGTAAAAAAACATCAACCTTGATGTTGGCATTTTTGAACAGCCCAAAAATCAGAGACTCCATTTGAACCGTAAAATTCGAAAAATATCAGAGACTATAGTAACACTGTAATATTCCGAAAAAGATTGGTTTGCACAAAATTATGTTTGATTGTTAAAAAGGGACTGTTCTTTAACGTCAAGTGTTGGGGATCAAAAATAGGAGTATGTATTTTCAAGAAGCTCAATAATCATAAACTCTACTGAAACTGGAAAATTCTCAAAAATATTAATTTTTGACAAAGTCATATATACATGGTAGAGAAGGGTTGATTTTATAAGTTAAGGGTTGAAGCCCAAAAATCGGAGTGGATATTTTCGAGGAGCCCAAAAATCAGAGACTACTTTAACACTAGAAAATTCTCAAAAATATTAATTTTTGACAAAGTCATATATACATGGCAGAGAAGGGTTGGTTTCATAAGTTAAGGGTTGAAGCCGAGAAATCGGAGTGGATATTTTCGAGGAGCCCAAAAATCATAGACTACTTTGACACTAGAAAATTCTCAAAAATATTATTTTTTGACAAAGTCATATATATGTGGTAGAGAAGGGTTGATTTTATACGTTAAGGGTTGAAGTCCAAAAATCAGAGTAGGTATTTTCGAGGAGCCCAAAAATTAGAGACTCTACTGACACTGGAAAATTTTCAAAAATATTAATTTTTGACAAAGTCATATATACGTCGTAGAGAAGGGTTGATTTTATACGTTAAGGGTTGAAGCCCCAAAATCGGAGCGGATATTTTCGCGGAGCTCAAAAATCAGGGAATACATTAACCCTAAAAAATTCTCATAAATATTAATTTTTGGTAAAGTTATATGTATGTGTATAAAATTTCTGAGAATTTTCTAGTGTCAATGTAGTCTCTGATTTTTGGGCTCCTCGAAAATATCCACTCTGATTTTTAGGTTTAACCCTCAACTTATAAAATCAACCCTTTGCTACCAAGTATATATGACTTTGTCATAAAATAATATTTTTGAGAATTTTCTACTGTTAATGTAGTCTCTGATGTTTGGGCTCTTTGAAAATATCCACTCCGATTTTTGGGCTTCAACCCTTAACGTATAAAATCAACCCTTCTCTACCACGTATATATGACTTTGTCAAAAAATAATATCTTTGAGAATTTTCTAGTGTCAATGTAGTCTCTGATTTTTGGGCTCCTCCAAAATATCCACTCTGATTTTGGGGCTTTAACCCTTAACGTATAAAACAAACCCTTCTCTACCACGTATATATGACTTTGTCAAAAAATAATATTTTTGAGAATTTTCTAGTGTTAAAGTAGTCTCTGATTTTTGGGCTCCTCGCAAATATCCACTCCGATTTTTGGGCTTCAACCCTTAACTGGACCTGAGCCAGTTGTAGGCATTTCCGGTAGGTTGGTCCCTAAAGATATTAACAGTTGGCTGACCGAGGAACACCAGAATGAGTGGGATGCTTTTGCATCAGTGAGTCCGAAATATCAGTCAACAGCGTTGTTGTAGTCCTCTCTTTATGGAGGGGGATTTGGGGCCATGCTTAAGGCTTATTAGGGGACACAACGGGATCACCAAAGTTTAAGGGGCTGTGACGGTCTCAACTTAGAATATTAATAATAATATTATGAACATCCTAACTAAAAAAGTTGACTTAGCAAAAAAAAAGAATTTTTTAATAGAAAAATGCCTGATTACTGCATTTGTTAATTAAATTTGTTTATAATATGAAAAATTATAATCTTACCTTTTTTGGATACCACCCAAAGTGGACAGTTGAACGGAGATTGAGAATGCCTTATAATTCCTTTATTCAGAAGTTCCTGCGTGTGCTCTAGGGTGAATAGTCTGTGAGCTTCTGGTAACTTGTGTGATCTCAGATTCACTACCTTTCCTGAATTAAGTGTAATTTCGTGCTCTTTCAGGTGCGTACGTGGTAATGGGTCTCTGGGTAATGTAAAGACCTGATTATATGTTGTGACGATTTTCTGAATTTGTTGTCGAATTGAAGGTTCTACCATATGTAGTTTAATTGTAGTATTTTATGAAGTTCTAAAATTCTATTAAAGCCTGTGGTGCATTCGTTTCTTCCTTTTTTGTGAGTCTCATCTCGAGATCAAGGATTTTGTCATATTAATTTCATCTGGTAGTTGAAACGGGCGTGATTTGTAGTTGTAAATTGGTACCAATAATTCCCCTTGGCGTATAGAGTAAATGCCGTCTGGGATCTGTTCGTTTCCTTCAATCCATACATTTCAATCCGTATTCTTGACTTGGATAAGGCATACATGTTGGGAATTTTTATTTATATAGTGCCCGTCTTCATGAAGGGGTAACTTGTTTTTGCCCAGTATCAAGAATTTGGGCGTTAGCGAGTGTCTTTCATATTTCTTGAGGAATGGTAGTCCTATTATTCCTGATTTTGGTAGGGGAAAATCTGCTGGAATAATATGGAAAATTTGATTTGACCTGAAGTATGGAATGTACGCGGCTTCGGTTATTTGGTGTCTATCATTTCCCAAACAAAAGTTTTTTCTTAACTTGATTTTTTTATGGTTGTTTGGGATTCTGTTCTCTTTTATAAGGTTAATTGAGGCTCCTAAGTCTACTAATAGGCTGTATACTGTTCCATCTCATCGTTTTCTCGTCATTTTTTGGTGTTCTAAATAATTTCTTTCTTCCTCCTGAATGGTCCTTACTGGGTTCGGTGGTCTTTTGGGAAAATGTCCCTATTGAAAATTTTGCTTCGCATAACACTGGTTAGCAAAATGCCCAAGTTTTCCGCATTTGTGGCACTTCATGTGGCAATTCCTTCTTGGGTTGATATTGAGGTTCACGTATTGATACTCTTGGTTGACTCTCTTTTAACCAAGTTTCCATCTCAGTAGCCATATTCTGGGCTTTTCCGATATTTGTGGGTTTTTGGGCTTTGACCTGCAACCCTTTTTCCCCTCTCAAGTTCATCAGTTATTTCTGGAGGTACTCAGTTTCTTGTTTGTCAAGAGCAATTCTTTTCTTCACAGGCCCTTTATGAGAAGACTGAACCGCATATTTCAGTTCGTTAATTATTCCTCTGAATCGGATGCTAAAATTCTGCGTGGTTTCTGTGGCTTATTGTCGGCAGCTGTAAAGCTTACTTCTTAAGTGACTTATTAAGCCTACTTGCTTTAAGTTTTCCCGCAGTGCTTCGTACAGGTCATCGTAGATGTAAATATCGTTAAAACGAATTGCCCTCTCAGCTTGTTGTATTTTTTCCGCTAATATAAAATCTAGTAGTAAATCCGGTTGACTGCAATGCTGCCTGATTTTTTTGACTTTTCGGATAAATTCCTCACCCACGGCATCGTCTTGCCCATTCAGAGGCTTTATTGCTCTGATTGCGTCACGAGCCGAGATTTGATTTTCGGTTACGTTGCAACCCACAATGGGCGTTGCTTCGCACAAGTTTTCTTCTCTGCTCGATGAGCTGCTTCCTTGCTTCCTTCTTGTTTTCGCTATTGCTGGCTCTCTCCTGCGGATATTCGACAGTTCACGACTGTCTGTTCCTACATTGCTTTGCTCCCTGCTGTGCGTTCCCACTCGCTCGCGTTCCTCCGGCTTTGGGTCAGACAGGTTTCGGCCATCGACACTCGCATTTTCATTGTAAAAAGTCAGAATTCCTTCGTAGTCAATCTCTATGTCTCCTGTCATTCCCACTCTCCGTCCTATCTCATCTATTTCTCTGAGTCTTTCCGTGTTTTCGTCAATGAGGATTACTACATTCACTCTTAGTGACCTGATTTCTAAAAGAATTTTTTCATACATCTGTTCCGTAGTCGTTGGGGAAGAGAGATTACAGCGTCAGTGGAATCAGTATTAGACATAGTTGATGTGTTAGTTGTACATTTTTTCTTGTAAGCAGATGTAGATTCGATATCCCGAGTATTGTCATGGGTTTCCTTTCTAATTTTCTGGAATGCCTTTCTAAGAAAAAACTGCTGAAATGCCAGTGTATTGTATTGGTTTTTATATCGATATTTGTTTCGAGTGTCGCGTGTGTGATCGCATTCGCGTAAAAAAGCGTATTTTGGACTTTGTCCTCTACTGTAAGTACACATGAAGTTTCGAGTCGGTTTTATTTTTATTGAAGGTGGCAGTGTTCTGGAACACCAGGAGTATACCAACTATCCTATTCTGCTCGTTAAATTTCGCCTTTCCGGTTCTATCTTGACTAGGCCGAAACTTTTCCCTGCCGGATCTGTCTCGGTAGGCCGTCCCCCATATAAAGAGGGCAAACGATCTGACGTTCTTAACGACACCGTAGCGTATAACCTTTTAATAATTAATTTTAATTCTACAATAACTTACAGTTTTGCTCCTTCGTTTAGATAAGTTGAGTGGATGACCGTGGAGTTCCTTCTCTTTTTATCTGAAAGCGGGCGTTCAAGGTGCTGATGTATCAGTTCCCTTGCTGCTGCTGTGCTGCGTTGTTTTCTCGTTGATAGTCCGTTGCCTCTTCCGCCTGTTTGCGACCCTCGTTCAGTTTTGTGAATTTCAGAAAACTAGAGTTTCATGTAGTATAGCGGCTATTCAATTCACCAACTATTTTTAACTAAAGTTTTCTTACTTTTCGGGGTTATCGGGTCTCTCGTAGGTAGATCCGGAGTTTCTGAATTTTGAACTTCCGTAGAAATTCTTTTATTCTCAAGGTTCGTCTCAGAGACTCAACTTTTATGAGATTTCCTCTTTAATAATTCCATAGAAAATAAGGATTCGAAAATTTGATCCCGGCAGGATTGCCAAAATGTTGAGTGGTAAATAATGCGTATGGATTTTTGTGTTAAGAACTGAATTGCAGACAGCAAGGGTAGTAGTGGGAATAAGGTATGAGAGTTAGTCTCTCGTAACACACTATTGCCTTAAAACCCCCGGTTAATTCGACACAAATCTTAATATTACCCAACCTATTTAAAGTGTTTTTAATTCTCGGAATGTACATGTGTTTGCAGTCACCTAAAAATTTATTTAAATCTTTATTAATTAAATTCGATATTACCCCAGTTCTTACCCTCGTTTGAAAAGCACTTTCCACATCATCTCACACTACTCTCGCTCGTAGTTTCGTCGAAGCTTCATTCATGCAACCCTCGGTTTCAGCAACTTCTTGAAATTATTGCTAGCTGTCTTCAAATTAGCGACGAATATTACAATCCCACGTTTTTATCCCATGCATAATTGTTTGATCTTCCTCGACATTTTGTTTAATAGCCTGATGTTTTTAGATCCTTCCCTCTTTCACCATCTAATTTCTTCAGCAGCTGGAGGCAGCATAGCCCGTCTTCATGATTTGCACAACTTTTTTATATTTTTCGAAATCCATTTTAAAATTAAAATGGAACTAATACATAAAATACACTTTCAAATTTAAAGCTATTTGAAGTTATGTAAGTTTTTCATCAGCTGATGGAATCACAGAAAAAGATTGTACTTTTGAATAGATTTTAGAGTATTTTTACACTTCAAACGCACTGGGTGGTTGGCTACCAGTCAATGGTAAAATAAAGAGTAAACGTCTTATATGTAGTACTAAGGAATGCTATTAATTTAATGCGTTAAGACCTACATAACCGAAATTTCTCCCCTAATCTTGTACCCATTAACGCGTTCTCATTAATATCAATCTATAGATATAATTTCTTTTCTTATGCATAGCAGATCTTGATAATTTTCTGTTTCTCAGAACTGATCAACGTATGGTGTGAAATGAGTCTTTTAGGGTGACATTTATTGTGTAAATAATATGATTTCTGGTATTTCCGAGAACGCCAACGCGTTCTCTTATTTGTTTTAGCCCGCAAGAGAGAATTGATCAATGCATGGTGTGAAATGAGTCTTTCAATGTAACAAGGTAAAATATGATTTATGGTATTTCCGAGAAGCTTCGAATACGCTGACACTCACTTGATAATGTGACGTCAGACATCATATCATGTTCTATATTTTTAAGTGAAAAATTTCCATTCCTGGATTTAAGTATAGATTTTCAATATCGATAGTATATTTTCAGCTCATCCAAAATTTTGTTAATTAATGAAGTGCACATATGAGACATTATTTCTTGACAGCGCTCAAGATCTTTTCGATAAAAAATTGATTTAATATTGAGCCTTGTACTATAAATACGACTCTCATGATCCCTATCTCTCAGAAACTGAACTTTTTTCTTTTGAGCTGCGTCCAAAAGTTTCATTCTTTGCGCATTTCTGAAATTTTCGTCCTGTTTATAGTTTCTTTTTTCTGGAAATATTTTCCATTGCACAGTAGCAAGGTTTGCACATTTTTTTGCTTGCTGAATTCAATAATTTTTCCAAAAATGGCTATCCATATTTTCACATTATTCTTGGCAACTATTTGTTTTGAAGATACTGGTTCAATGTTACCTTTTACTCATTTAGCTGTGCACTATGATAACTGGATTATTTTAGAATTACCAAATGTTATACTGTGTCTTGCCCATGAAATACGAAATAGAACACTTTTTGAGTCATGGAATATAGCTTGAACAAAAATTATTTTCATGGACATTACAATTGATCAAAACGGGAATATCATATGGAATATCCCTGGTCACTTTTATTTCATTACCGTCTATTATTTCATTGCCCTATATAATTTCAGTACCCTCTATAATTTCACTACTCTCTATAATTACACTACCCTCTATAATTGTATTATCCCTAATCATTTTATTACCATCAATTTCAGCTTTATCTAGTGTGTTAGGTGCATTAGGATGTGATTCATCAGGTGAGATGCTTTTCGTTTCAGTGGTTTTAAAAATATTTCTCTTTTTAGGAGATTTTAACTTTTTCTGGTTAGTCGACAAATATTTTGGACAGTTTAATAATTTTTTAGGAAGAGCTCCTTCCCTTAACTTCGAAATTTTGTACTTGACCTGATAGTTATACGGTAAATTTATATGAAAAGTGAATTAAATTTTTTATTTGAAGAACGCGTAAGTCAAAAAACCGTTCGCATTATTTAGCATTTTCATTTAAATTTTAAGGAGATTTTGAATTAAGTAGTTAATTATATTATATTAAACCTCATGTCTAGAATTAACAGATTATAAACTATTAAAATCTATAAAGAAACGTACCGCACTGATGACGTTTCCGTCAGGTCCTGTAACCTCAAACCCCCAATTGATTTCAGACTCCAAAAAGTGATTTTCACACAATGCATGCTTATGGTTTAACACGATGTCATTCCTTAAAATGGCTTGTTGCTAAAGCTTAATTATTACAGGATTTTTTGGTACAAGGAACATTTCAAATTTCTCTTCGTTGTTCTCAAAACCCGACTTCCCTACTGTAAATTCCTATATAGGTTTCTATATAGGAACCTACATCGGATCCTATATAGAAACCTATGTGTTTTACCTATAGGTGCCACTTATAGGAAATGACATAGCATCCTATAAAGGATCCTATATAGGTTCTTGTATAGGATCCTATATAGGATCCTGTATATGTTTCTGCTTGGGACCATATCCAGATGCGCAGTACTATTTTATAGTCCTTACGGCTGCGCAGAAGTTGTTTTGGTTCTCCAGGAGCACCTTGAGACATACGTACCATTAGGCACCATGAGGTATCGTTAGTTAGGTATCATCAGTTAGGCACTATTAGGTACCTTATTAGGGAGTGCCCTACACAGGCACCTATATAGGATCCTATGTCCTTTCCTATAGGTGGCACCTACAGGTGAAACATATAGCATCCTATGTAGAATCCTATATAGGATCCTATGTAGGTTCCTATATAGGATCCTATATAGGAACCTATATAGAAATTTTCAGTAGGGTTGCAAGCAGGAACTACACAATTACTTTCCATGCCTACCGCACTTATTATCAGAGCAAGACAACTTTTACAAAATTAAAAGATGCACTAGGCCAAATTTTTTTGAAACACTTTTTGTGAATTTCTCGCAAACTAATCGTTTTTTAATCATTTTTCAAATATCTGCAATGTTTGTTGAAAAGTCAGACCATCTGATCAGAGCGCCTCTTGTTGGGTTCGTTTGACCGTAATTTCCCCTCCGCATCGGAAAAGAACATAAAAGTGTGGGCGATGCATGAGTCTGCTTTTTAAACGTGAAAGCCGGAGGCCTCGAATTTTTTCGCTGATATCCCGTCGCACATATTTTGAATATCAACTAAACTCATGATTCGAAATATATAATTAATAAAAATTAAGTTTGAGATAATTTATTAATGACTGGAATAAGAAAAAATTTATTTAAAGAAAGTAATGCATTATTGAGAACAATAAACAATAACTTATAGTTTAAGGTCAAGTCATATGGCACAGTAGATGTTAAACGTTGAATAATGTTTTAATTTGCAATTACAAAAAAAATATGCTTTCGAGACATTGAACTGATGAATTATATAAAATAAACTTTAATTCGAAATGTCAATAAGAGAAAAAATTCCCGTTTAGAAATTACGTCGAACACTGCCGAATGACAGTTTTGATTAATAATCATAAAAAGAAATGCAATTTTATATTATGCACCTTCGCAGCACGGTCCTTTTGTATAATTGTAATGCCTTTCTCGAAGTTTTTTGAAAGGCATGCATGATATAAAGCAGTTTAAAAAAATTATATTTGCTCACTTTTAACAGTGTCCAATTTATTTATCGTTACGCAAGTAATAAAATACAGCTTTGAAATACGGGTATCCTCTTAAATGGACAATGATTGTGGGAGGGTTAATTAGGGACAAGGTTTTTGTAAGATCAGTTACGTGCTGCTCTTGAACCTTATAATTCTGGGGTATATGATGAGTACTGATTACTCTCAGGTCTTTTGTAACAAATTACAAATAAGAATCAAATTAATTTTGAATGTAATTAACATGTATGCGTCTCGCATATACTGGCAAAAACCAAATTCTATGAAATCTTTCTTTTCTCTTATGATCTGTCAGGGAAGAATGATCGGGATAGCCTTCTTAATCGAGACGTCAACCCTATTCTCTTCAGATATTCGCAATTAAATATTTTTTGACAAATATCAACTTTAACATTTAACATGTAACGTTTCTAAAAATTTTCCCCTTAGACAAAATCAATACAAAAAAAGCTGTTTTAGCATTTTTTGCTTTTGTTGTTTAGTTTTGTGATTTTAAATGTCATGCAAATTTTTTAAATTAAAAGTGACAAATGTAGTGCGTATGCCAAATTTAAAGAAAAATCCTATAGGTTCCTGAAATTAAATTTATAATAGTATCGACTGGAAGTTACTGATTAAAACTTGAATTCAGATGTAATTTTTGCTATTAAATAAAAGTTAAACGATTATTGGCGAAATAATAATTATGTAAGCAATTAAAGAATGTACACAAATTGATTTAAATTCATTCCTGGAAGAAGAACCGCGGTAAATGATACTTATGAACACGTCTCATGATCCTGAGATGGGTGGTCGCAGGGCACGATGAAATCACAAGAACAAGCCGGAAAAAACCCTCGTGTCTCTTGAGGACACGAAGCGATCGAAGGATGATAGCTTTCTGCATTCAGCTCGCAAGTGCCTTGGCATATCTTTGGCACGCTGGTATGGCTTTAAGATCACGAAGTAGTGATAGCTTCCCACCTCCGAGAGCATCGACCACCAGGACAATTACTTAATCGAATATTTTGTGTACAGTCGTTTAGCTCCCTTTTAGTCATGATATCTCTCCTCCTTATCCTTCTCCTTAGCAATGATGTTGTAATTGGCCGGAGGCGAGAATTCGATCACGAATATAGTTCGTTTCTCGAATTCTTGGAAAACTATGTCAGGCCTCGAGTGTGCAGCAGAGACGTATGTCCGAAAATTGTAGTTTCAGAAAATTTGGAAATTCTCGTTTTGGACAATCGAGTCTATCTCCTTCAGATATACATTCAGTAGCCCTCCCTTTTATAGCCCTTCCGAGTACAGACGCCGCACTGAAGATAGGTGTAACAGAAGCTGCGCGGGGTTCACGGGCTCGTGGTTATCCCTTAAGCGAGCACTCAGGCGTGAAAAAATAACCGCGGAGCGGGCTATAATGAGTAAGTTACCAGCCACCGTTAGCCCCACAATAGGCACTGTAGAAGAGTTTTACTGTATTTCATTAAAAATGCAGAATCCTCAAATTTTTCAAGTACGTGTTAGCTTGTGTATTCTTCATAATCAAATTAAGAAGTAGTACAATTGCTTAATGATCCTAAAGTTATCTTGTAAGAAAATTTTGCTTCATACTTTTTCAAATTACAGATAATCATTGTTTAAAATTAATGATTTCACAAAAAAGCTTTAATTAAATAAGATAATGAATATCTGAATCTCTTAGTACTATATACCGTGTACATTAAAATCACTATTTCATCAAATTGTTGTAAGGGATAAGTGTGCGCATCGACGCATGCAAATTCCTGCCCGTGTAGTCCTCGTAATTAGCGTCCCGATTAAAAAGAAGCCAGTTGACGCACAAATCTTTGATGGAAATGAATGAGGAAGATGTTCTACTACTACTTAGAATTTCCATATTTTGCATCCAAGGTGTTGCACTTAAGTTCTTACAATACTTAATACTTGAATCACTTAAAGAAAATAATAACCTATAATTCCATATAATCTATTTTTAAATTGTTTTTTCTTGTCTTAATACAGCACTTCCAAAAGTTAAGATATATATTAGGCGTTGAGTGCGAGTTATCAAATTTTTCAACTTTGAAGTCTGAAAAATTGCCTCACATAATAATATATTTCTGTAATTTGTGTACTTTTATGAACTACATATAGCTTTAAATGGATTGAAATCAATACTTCATAAAAAGATTCTTTTTTATAGTTTTGATTACCTTTTCGTACCATCTGAACCACTGTGCGGCGCGCCCGTTTTGGGAGAACGAAACTCATTTGAACTGGCCAATTCTGGGTTATGGCAAAAAACTGGATTATGACAATCAGTCGAGCAAGTGTGCATAGAAAAAAGTAAGATAATAAACTATTAAGGTTTTTGGATATCGTCAAATCCGTACTTTTCAAAAAATATGTCCATTTTTAGCTAAAAATAATAAAATCATACACGAAAATTTCAAACTGTAGCGTGAGCACGTGTAGGAAAAATCGTTGCAGCATCGCCTCAGATTGGTCTTACTCCCGTGCAGAAATTGCCCAACTTATTCCAAAGTTCCGATCTGGACTCGATCGGATTTTCCACATGTGGCCATAAAGGGGCAGATGGTGTGGGTCGCGTCGGAATCACGTCGGGTTGGGTTACGTTAGACATTATTATGTCAAGTTTTCTGTTGTCGTCGTGATATCGTTTTGTTTACATCGAACTTAAAAAGCCAAAAGCAAAAAGTACATTGCGAGTTCGGAAGCACAGAATTGTTAGTGAGATTTATTATATCCGCAATGAAGACGAGGATAAACTTCCGAAAAGAGCTTACCTCCGATTAATGCAAAACTTCGTATACCTACTTATTTTGACGCGTTGATCACAAATATGTTGTACATCTTTCAATAACACACATTTTATGTTGAATATGTTCATACCCTACGACTGATAGTTGTTGAGGAAAAATACGATAAATATGAAAAATTACAGAAATATTGCAAAATGTTTAGTAGTTCGACTTAAATTGTATGCAAAAATTATTAAAATTATAAAATGATAACAACAATATGTATTTTTAAGATTCTTCAGATATTTATATTGTCAAGGTCGAATGTCATACACTGCGAAATCAGTGAGTTTGGGGATTAGGGACGTCTGACTTAATTTGTTCCTCTCGAACTGCACGAAAATCATTTCCATTCCTAAAGTTGTACGTCAACTTACTTTATACAAAATATATGAATTTCCAGATTAGTATTAATATTAAAAAGATTCAAAAACATTTATAATGAAAATTCATTTATGAATGTGTGTGTGTGTGTGTAATAGTTCTAAATTTGAACATTATTTTTTAAAACATAATAGTTTTCTCTGAAATGCAAACTCCCAACCATAAATTCAATCAATACGAACAGTTCAATGACGGAGAATATTAAAAAATTGAAGTTTTTTAAAACACAAAGTATGAAAAAAATATTAAGAAAAAAACTTTTTAAATCTTACTAATTATAGACATAAAACAATAAAGGGGCTATATCTGGGCCGATCGGCGCTCCACCAACATTTCTGGACGGGCTGCTCTCTCCACCAGAGGGAGAAATGTTGCACTTAAGGCGAAAGGTAGGTTTAGCTGAGCACGGCAATGACTGCAGTGGCATCTATAAGAAAATCGGAAATACAGTCTAGTGCCCCCTGGCAAGTATGAAGACAACCTCATATCCGAAAATTGGTAGGATTCGGTTGGTAAAGTTTTTGACCTGTTAGAAAGAGAAACTTAGCAACGAGAGAGACAGACAATATTCAACCATTTTTATCAAACCATGTTTCTCGGCTTACCTGCTCAGCTGAAGGGAAATATAGCAAATTGACAAATATCTCGTCTACACAATATGCGCGTGAAATATCAAATAATGTATTCGCATCCAATAAGACAAAAATTAAATTATAAAATTGTGTTTATAAATCTTCTATGCGCTCACAAAATCTGATTTTATGAAAAAAACACGTTTTTTTGGGTAATTTTGCAATTTATCACGGTGAAAAATCGTAAAGCTTAAATCTAAAACATTTGAAAGTTTCATATTCCTCCAACTCGACAATTTAATTAAATTTTGTTCAATTTAATAATGTGTTGCTGTTCATATAATCGAAGTCAGAGCAATTTCGTATGTAATGGTCTTTTTACATTCTCATTCTAATGGGAAGGTATTAGTTTTATGTGAAATTTCACTTTGTCGGTTTTCATCAAATCTCTATGTTTTGAGACCCACTGAGTCAGAAAAAACGATTTTTACGAAGGTGTTTGTCTGTCTGTAGTCTGTATTCTGTAGGCACGATAACTTTCAAAACATTTATCAGATTGGATTCTGCTTTGGCACACTTTTTTAAGGTCTAAAAAGAAAGAACAAGTTCGTAACCCAGTTTTTTTGGATCAAAATTCAAAATGTGAGCACGTTTTCAAAATGTTTTAAACCACATTTTTTCAAGATTTGAAAATTCTATGAACGGTTATTCATAGCATTCAGAAACTCAAACAATTTATCCTAATGATTTTTTTCTATAAAAAGAACATTATCAGAGTTAGAGCATTTTCAAAATCCAAAAAAACGAACTAAAATTCACATTTCAAGCCAAACAACGCATGCTATGAAAAAAATTCAAGAAAAGAAAAACGTTGATTTTTGAAAGCCCTACAAGGTGATCATAACACTTTTTTTAATTTAATCGAAAAGTGGAAAATTCAAAATTTGATCGTATTAAAACTTGTTGAAACCAAATTTTTTTAAATTTCAGAATTCCATGTACGGTTCTTCATAATACTCAGAAACTCAAACAATGTACCTGTATAACTTTTTTCTGTAAAAAGAAAATTATCAGAGTTAAAGCATTTTCAAAATCCGAAAAAAGAAACTAAAATGAACATTTTAAGCCAAAAAACGCATGATATGAAAAAGGTGAAGATAAGAAAAACGTTGAATTTTGGAGGTCATACAAGATGATCATAACAACTTTTTTAATTTGGTCGAAAATTTGGAAATTCTCAATTTCATCGTACCAAAATAATGAAAAATCCAAAAATTCCATTTTTTGATCCAACTATGCAAGATACGAAAAAATGAATGAGCTGAAATTGCGTACCCTGGAAAGACCTACAAATTTCTAATAAATCATTTTTCGATAGGACGCATAGATTTTGTTTTAGTCGTAAAAAACTATACCAAAAATAAAAAATAAAAATTTTTTGGACTAGCGACACAAGCTACGAAAAAAATATGACAAAACTTGTTCATCCAAAAAAGAGCTATAATTTTTGATAAGATACGTAGTTTTGGCATTGGACGTAAAGAATAACATTCAAAATAAAAATATTAAATTTTTCTGAACAAACGACACAAGGTACAAATGACATGCAAAACATGTTCGCCTGAAAAGATCTATAAATTTATTATTAATCATTTTTAGATAGGACGAGTAGATTTTGTTTCAATTGTAAAAAATAAGATTAAAAATTTAAAAATAAAATTTTTGGAAAAAGGACAGAAAAGACGAAAGAGGACATAGGATCCTATATAGAACCCTATATATGTACCTTTATTAGAACCTATGCAGATGCGCAGTAGTTTTTATTTAATTGTAAAAAACAAGATTAAAAATTTTAAAAATGATAAAAACAAGGAAATAAGAATTAGTATGATTTAATTTTTATGCATATTATGAATTGTAATGGTATAAATTTATCACAATGATACATGTTTCAGCGCAGCTTAGAATACAATTTAAAGAAAAATAAGAAACAAATATAAAAATAATCATGATAAATACAATTTGCTCTTTATTTTGCAATTTTTTAATGATCAATCCCAGGCAGAGTTACATAAAGAATGTATCATATTTGATATAAAAGTGTTGTATATAATGCAGAAAAGTTGACATTTTGGACAAAATCGAGTGCCAAGTACGAGATACGTGATGAGAATGTGTTCGTTAAAGCCGAAAGAGCTTTAACAAAAGAGAGTTCAAAATCACAAAATTACAGTTTTCGGCCCGTTGACCTTTGATTTTAAAAGGTGTGTCCATGAATGCGGGAGAAATGCAAAGACCGAGCTCGGAGTGCGATTGCCGTCAGTCGCGTGCCGTAGGTAATCTCAAACCCTCGAGCTAAGTTCTTTTAACAAAAGAGAATTCACAATCACAAAATTACAGTGGTGGATGTTTTGAGTCTTAATTGTAAAAGGTTTGCGTAAGAATTGCGTTCCAAATTAATTTCAAGATTTGAAATTAAATAAGCAGCAATTTCAATTCCTAATATTTCGGGTAAAAATATTTTATGCTTTCAACTAAAGGTATGAATTTTTTACCCAATACTGGAACCTAGCCAACTTTAAAATAAGAATTTGCAATGGAAAAATTAATTGACAGCCAAGTAGCTGAATTTATACCAAAACAGGATTATTTTTCACAGAATTCTTAAATTTTCGAGCCAAAAATATAAGATTTCTTCAGGGCACATGAATTTTCAAATTACAAATTTTAAGACAAATTAAAAAAAAACAGAAAAGTAGGTAGATTATGCAGAAAATAGTTATATTTTTCAATGTAAAAACAAATTGTCAAAAAAAAGTTGAATAGTTAAATTTCCAGTCAAAAAAAATATTCTTCAAGAATATCAAAATTAAGTTGACATCAAAGAGTTATATGTTTTTTCTAACCAACGTCAAATCTTTAAATAAAATAATCAATCTCCAAGCACGAAGATTAATTTTTCACAAAAAAATGAAGTTTCAAGCAAAGAAGATCCAGTTTCATCGGAAAATGGAATATTTACATTTTAAATAAAAAAAAACTGTATTTGCAAACAAACAACAAATTTAAAAAAATGTTGATGAATCATTAATCAAAATGACTTAATTTCCAAGAGACAGGTATATTTTCAATAAACAAAAAGATTTTATTTTGACAAATGAGGATAATTTCTAAAGAACAAAGTTTTATACTGAAAAAAAAGAACCAGATTGATGAATTTTCAAGTTGAGACAACCAATTTTCTGTAAAGCAGTTACATTTTCAAAGTGCAAAGTAAGAATTTTAATCTAAGAATTGGCATCTGCAAATAAGTAGAAAGACATAATAGGAACAATAGATACTAATCTCCAGTTCACAGGTGTACCCATTCATAAATGAGAGGCGAGATAGGGATGACAAGATTTAAAGTAGACGTTCCACACGTGCCAAAAGGTCTTATTTTAGGGCAGATGGCTTTTCAATGACTGGAGCCAGATTTGTTTATTGCTCCAAACATGCCCTCACACTATTCAGCATGGCGAAATCCGACAAGGAGTTTACGCAGGACAATGGTCAATTCCGCTCTGGCTTACCTGCGAACCCTGACCATGGCTTCGCCTCGGGCGATTTCCATTTCATCGCGGTGTACCTGCTCGTCTTACCCTCTCCACTCGACTTCTCCTCACGTCCCTGACTGGACGAGATTGCTATGCGGGGCTTTGCCAGCAGAGGGCCCCTTTGTCCTAATAAGGCATAAAATGCGATAAATAAAAATGTTATAGTTTTGAAATCAGCAAATTAAAAATATTATATGCAGAATCTATGTTTATTTGCGATTCCAACGATATGAGCTGCGATTCGTGCGATATGAGTAGGTACACCGCGAAGAAATGGATACTGCCCTTCGCCTCACTCTGCCGAACTATTGTTGTCGATCCCATCGGGTTAGCGGGGGTCCTTTGCATGTAAGATAGACTAAGATGCGTAATTTAAAACTTTTTTTAATTCAGTACTTTCTACTTTGTAATTATAATATTTGAAATCTGCGAAATTAACCGATTCGAAGAAGATGTTATTTGACTTACAAATTAGAAAATCAAAAAATAAACTTTTTTTATTTTTCAAACAACCGCATTTCTCCAAATTATCATTAAATAATTTTCCACCCCCTCCCCCATTCCAGAAGTATGAATATTAAATAGCGCCATTCCTAGCTTCAATTGAAATAGCCTGAACAAACATCATACATTCTTTATACTGCTCTACTAGTTTGCTTATGAACGTTAATTTAAAATCATATTTTAATATGGAAGAACCACAATTAAAAAGACTCTCTTGGAGTCAATCTCAAAAGTTTCATTATTAAATCTAATTACAGACATTTATAAAACGAAAATTAATTATTCTTACTTTCGAAAATAATATTTACAATTGAGACAGTCTAGACGTTTTACACTTATTTTTCATTCAATAAAAGCGAATTTCGAGCATAATAGGAAGACTTTAAAGAAAAAAATGATTTTTTACTAAAATGATAAGTCTTCAACCACGAAAATAGATTTATAACAAAAAACAATTTTTAAACCAAACAGTTGAATGTTTACTCAAAAATATGAATCGTCTACCAACAAGATTTATTTTTTACAAGATGCATACGTTTATTTTGATATTTAAAAATCAGTAATTGTCAACTGCAGAAATAAATTTTCAACGAATTCTTAATTTGAACAAAAATCGAGTAAATTTAAGATATACTTAGGAGTTTTGAAAATATACCAAGATTATTTTCTTTATTGAGTGAAAATCTTGCTTGGTCAAAAATTCAGCTGTTTTCTGAAGTTCATAGAGACACTCTCGAGATGGAAACCATGACAATTCTTTAAAATCGGCTTTTTCGTGATAAAATACTATTTTTTAATCAACTGTTATAGATGAATTCGTAAAGCAGTAAAAAGAATGTACGATGTTTGTCAATGAGCTTTCTAATGAAATTAGGAATGACATTCTTAACACTCCTAGACTGGGAGTGCAAAATTATTTAAGGATAATTTTTAGAAATGCGCTACTTTGGAAAATACAGTAAATTTACGGAATCCGGAATTTATGAAGTTACTATTGGCGATAAAACGATTAGCATTTCCCTCTAATGCTCTACAACTCGGCCAAATAACAATGCTAGCGCAGTAAAACAAAAAATGTAAATGTTTTTTGGGTACATTTAAGAAGAGTCAAGTTTAGAGCATTATTTCTTATACAAAGGGCAATGGGCAAAATTTGAAAAAATTCATGAGTATGAAGAAAACTGTTTTGAACCAGTTACAGTTGAGGAATTTGAGGAATAATAGAAATTGCTGCTTAAAAGTACAAAAATGTACAACTACATTATCTTCAATTTCAATAAACATATTAGAGTCATTCAAATTGCAAATAGTAACGGGCAGGCTCTTTCGGACCCAAGGCCTCAGAACCAATGGTCGGAGAAAGGTACCAGCTGTCGGCAGTAAAAAAGCCCCACCCCCCGCTTTCTGACACTTGTTTTTCAACAAGAACAAAAATGTCTAAAAAAATCGTGATTTTCAAAAAAAAAAAGATTATAATACACTTCCAGGTGTTTGAAAATAATTACAAAGCCTATCCGTTACAGCTTGCGGCTTTAATCGCTTTAATATCTTTATTAGAAATAAAGATAATATAGTTGTTAGTTTTTGTACTTTTAAGCAATAATTTCTATTATTCTTCAAATTCCTCAACTGCGATTGGTTCATAACAGTTTTCATCATTTTCATGAATTTTTGGACATTTTTCCCAACGCCCCTTGTTTAAAAAATAATCCTCGAAAACTTGACTGTTCTTAAATGTATCCGAAAATACTTTTTTTTTTAAATATTAGTCTGCAATGCACACATTTTTTTGCATTGAAATCTTCAAGCCCATTTACGTCGAACACTTTCAGCTTTCATGTGACTATTTTGCTAGTGTGCCACGTTTTTTTTTGGTGAGTTTTTAACCTTCAAAGGCAGATGCCTATCATTTTCCCGCCGATAGTAAGTAAATTTCATATAAGCTTGAAAATTTATTATTTGATTTTCAAAATTGTAAGTAAAATAGTATATCATTGGAATCGTTATCATTTGCAGATTTTGGATATTCTAACTATAAATTACTCAGTGGTGAATGAAGAAAGTTATATATTGCGCATTTTAGTCCTTCATACGTACAAAGGACATACGGACCACAATCCTCCTGAAGACGATGGACGGCAGCAGTTCGGCTTAGTGAGGCGAATCCATGATCATCGTTTTATCTCATTTATATGAATTTTAGCCGTTGCAACTAGACTATATATTATTCCTATCGCTATATTATTATTAAATACAATCCCCATAGCTCTGTTTTTTGTAGACTTCCCAAAGAACCGCATGCGTGAAAAATGGGTTTTTCGCGTATTTAGGGCTTTTCAAATACAAATTGCTAAAATTGACAACATTTTATCCACTTTTTACTGAGTGAGGTAATAATAGATAGAAGTTAAGAAAAATGATAGTTTAAACATATTTATATTGGTTACAACCATCTTTTGATGTTTAATAACCTTAATAAATTTCGAAATAGTCAACACTTTTCAATCTTATTGGGAGAATTTTGTAGCTTTTTTTCCACCGTCTTACAGCAGCCTATGAGTAGAATTCTTGAGAATTTTCTTATGAAATTGCAAGAGCTTGAATTTGTAACAAAAAAGCTAGAAACTTTTGAAAAAATTTTATCTGCAATTCTGAACAAATCATAAACCACTTTATACATTTTTAAACTTACATAGAAATGTCATGATTATATGTTTCATCTATTCTACAAAAATATTTTGTTACGGAAAAAAAAATATTTGCAATTTTCACAAATTTGTCATTGGTAATTCAACTTCTTGCAATGTCGTAAGAAATTTTTAAAGATTTATACTATTAGCTGCTGTGATACGGTGAAAAAAATAGCTTTAAAATGAACCCACGAACATTGAAAATTATTGATTATCTCGAAAGTTATTATACATTTTAGAAAACATGTAAATTTATACCATTTTTGCAATATCTACTTATAAAATAGATTAATTGGCTTAATTTTTCATTATCGAAAAAATAATGAATATTACAGAGAATTTCCCCAATTTGACGAATCCGACTTGAATGATTTAAAAAAAAACGCTTTTTTAGTTATTGAAAATACGTGTCAAACTCCATGAGGCTTGCACCACCTCTACATACAACTTTTTTGCAACAAAATTTGTTTAACGAATTTATGACTATCTCCCCTTAAATGTGAACTTTCAAATTCTAAAAACCTATTCAATGTTTCTATTGTAAAACATGAGCATTTCCTGGAGAAATTAAAAATTCCCTAATACCCTACTTGAACGAAAATTTAATTTTATGATCAGATGAAAAATTCCCCAAAACCCAACTTAAACAAAATTATAATCTTCAGAAGTAAATCTTTTGTGATATAAGATATATACAGATGTCTACTGGATATTTTTACTTAAAGAAGGCTGTAAATAATGAATATAGTGTGACGTGTGATTTTTCCACCGATTAAGCATAATAATGGATAGAAAATTTATGAATCTTAAGGGACCACTGTCCCCGTTTGAATAATAAAGGTAGTTAAATGGGGCAGTATTCATTTCATTGCCACCTACCTGTTCTACTAAGCCTTTCCACTAGACTTACCCTCACGTAGCTGACTAAACAGGAGTGTTGTGTCCAGCCTTTACAGAAACTAACTTATTTGCATTGTTCAAAATTTTTTTTCATTCATGATACTTCAAGGTATGTTATTTTTCACTTAAAAACTCTGAATTGTTCATCACAATTGTTAAATAAATTTTTTAAATTATAAACAATATAATTGTTTAAATAATTAATTTTTTTCTAAAAATGAAAAAAACGCCTGAAATATTGCCGAGGAGAATGCATAGCTACTTTCCGACAACAATTCCATTAGAGCAAATTAAAAAATCTACAGCGCCAGAATTTTGGTCTTTTTTAGGCTCTCAAAATGTGCAAGAAATTATTTTTCAACAACAACTCCTGTCTCCCCAAAATTATCCCTAAATAACTTACGCACCCAGTCTAAATTTAAGAATATCCAAATTTCATGCTATTTTTGGCCTTCCCAAAACACTCACAAATTATTTCAATGAATCAACCCGAATCCCTAAAAAATATGGAAAAAATATCTAAAGAAAATGATGTGCAATAAGTGTGAAAAACATATACCGCAGGTCTCATCGTCAGATATCATACTATTCTCCTTCAAAAATCTCTGAGGTATACCCGCAATCCCACAGTAATATACGAGGTGTGTTCAAAAAGTATGGTGACTTTTCAATTTTCGCGGGCTACGTATATTCAAGTTTTAAATTTTTTGTTTTGTTGTTTTGGTACACTCGTCACGATCATATGTTCACAGTTTTGACTATATAGCTCGTGTTGTTTTTCTGACAGAGGCGTAAAAGGTTAGAAGCGTTTGGTGTGCTCGGCGATTTTCTTCTTTCGAAAAAAATGGAGCAAAGAGTTTGCATTAAATTTTGTGTGAAAAATGGAATCCAGTGCTCTAAAACTCTTGAAGTATTGAGAGTTGCATACAGTGAGTCTACTCTGAGTAAGGAAACTGTGTATAAGTGGTACAAGTTGCTCCAAGAAGGCCGAGAGGATGTAGAAGACGAACCTCGCTCTGGACGTCCCAGCACGTCAACAACAGATGAAAACGTTCAAGCAGTGGAAGAAATGGTGTTGAAAAATCGCCGAATTACCACCAGAGAAGTTGTTGAAGATGTTGACATATCGGCTGGCTGATGCCATGCTATCTTTTCGCAAAAATGTGCTTAACTTTGGAAAAACAATTCGTGGTTTTTGCATCACGATAATGCACCTGCTCATTCATCGTTGCTTTTGAAAGATTTTCTGACCAAAAACAGCACCACAGTCATGCCACAGCCTCTATATTCACCGGATTTGACCCCCAGTGACTTTTTTCTTTTCACAAAACTGAAGAGACCCATGAAAGGACATCGATTTTCAACGATTGAAGAGATAAAAACTGCATCGCTGAAAGAACTCAAGGCTATACCACAAAATGATTATCAGAAGTGCTTCGATGATTGGAAAAAGCGTTGGCACAAGTGTATTATATCTAAGGGGGATTACTTTGAAGGGGACAACATAAATATTGAGGAATAAATGAATATTTTTTGAGAAAACCATAAAGTCACCTTATTTTTTGAACACACCTCGTACATAATATAGATGCTATGCACGCTTCCTCTACTTATTTGAAAGTGATATCATACCCTAGCAGTTAAATAAAAAAACTTGTAACAAACCGTTACATAGCACACAGGCCCCCGCGCACGCAGGTCCACCGATGTTGCTCCCTTCCACTCACCACCATCCAGTGCGCCGACGCGCCGCGCAGATACTGGCTATATACCCAGCTGCGCGACACAGAACAGGGAGTTCGTCGGGTGCGGTGAACCGAGTAACATCGGGGATCTCTCACCCGGTGCAGCTCCTCTGGCCGTCCTACACTCCCAGCAAGCGACCAGGCAACCTTCATCGCCTCCTGGTGTCCTCCTGATTCCGCTCCTCGTAGCCGACTTGGTCGGCGGTCGACGGGTTCCCCCGTGGCCGCCCTTCGAGTGTAGGGTACGCAGGCGTCAGGTGCCCCTGACCGGCCAACCTGCGGCTCCGCTCCTCCTGATCCCGCTCCTCGTAGCCGACTTGGTCGGCGGTCGACGGGTGCCCCGTGGCTGCCCTTCGAGTGTAGGGTACGTCGGCGTTAGGTGCTCCTGACCGGCTTACCCGTGTCTCCGCTGCTGCTCTCGTTCCCCGGAACCAACTCAAGGAAGATAACCCCCTGTGCGAACTCCAGCCTCCGACGGCAGTCGAAGCCACGGCCTCCCCCCTCCTGTACCTGACCTGAACCGACCGTGGGGGGGTTCCCTGGTTCCCCGACCTCTCGGTGGGACTATACGCAGGCGAAGTATTTTAAGCAAAATAGTTGAATACTCAAGCAAAGAAGAACAATTTTGAACCTCAAAGTTGCATTTTAATCAAAAAATGAAATCTCTACCATAATAAATAAATTTTTTAAACAAGAAGATAAATTGTCCAAAAAATAGTTCATTTTTCTGTTCGAAAAGAGTTCAGTTGCCTTTTTAAAATCAACATATGGATTTTTAACCTAAAAGCACTTTCTACGGAAAAAGGATTTTTAATAAAAAAAATAGTTTTTTACACGAAAACGGATGAATTTTTAACAAAATAGTTGAATTATCTCATACCAAATAGTTTTGCGTTTTTCTCAAAAAAGATGAATTTTCTCTTAAAGTTGAAACCAAAAAGTCTGACTTTTTACCAACATTGTTATATTTTCAACCAAGAAGGTGCATTGTTGTCCAAGAAAAATGAAAATTCTACTCGAACAGATGAATTTTTGGATAAAAAGGACGAATTTTTAAATATGAATTGTGAACATAAGGTTAATGTTCTGTTAAAAAAATTGAATTTTTATCCTGAAAAGAAGAATTTTTGACAAAACAGTTTAATGTGCATCCAAAAACGATATCTTTTTTCAAAAAAATCATTACATTTTCCAACAAATAATACAATTTATAGCTAAAAAAATAACCTTCAGAAGAAAGTTTTTCAAAAATTGCGTTCAAGAGTGAAGGACCCCCCCCCCCATAACAAAGTATAACATAAGGTCTCACTCCGCCTCCTCTGACCTGCCACGTAATGTAGCCAGTCACAGGATCTCCTTCCAGCTTACCCACTAGATGTTCAAGAAAAATTAGACAAATTTGAATTCCATGAATTCCTTATTCCATGAATACGCACCCTCAGCTGCTACCTCGCTGGAAATATGCTTTGAAAAAAAAACGGTAAAAAAAATTGTTCGTACCGGTAATTTTTTTTACTGCGGAACCGACAGTGTATACACTTTGTTTACCGAAATTTCGGGACAAGTAGCTAGATTGTTTTGGCAAAAATATAGGGGAATATGAAAAAAGGGTTATTTGTACCGAAACTTTGGTGCGTATAGCTGGATCTTTTGGTACGTGTAGACAGTTTGTTTATAATTACAGTTGCAAGTTCGCCTATTTGCTTGTAAATAAACTTTTATGTTAAACATTCTACTGTTTTGTAGACAATTCAATTTTTCTGCTTGAAACGTCAACTATTTTATTGAAAATTTAACTTTTTTGTCGAAAAATTAGTTTTTTCAACTGAAAATTTAAATATGCCACCTTTGGTTAAAACTTTATACTGTATATTGGATAAGTTACAAATTGATATTTTTTAATAAAAAATTAATCCTCTTAGTCGAAAATTCATCTTTTGAAAATTGTACAATTTTTTTGAAAAATTACTTTTTTTGTCAAAGTTACCTTTATTTCTCAGAGTTTTTATATAAAAATTCAATCATTCACATTTTATTGGTTGACAATTTGACTATTAAAAGAGCATCTTTTTGGATTAGAAAATCTACTGTTTTCCAAAATAATCGACCCCTTAGGTTACAAACTTAATGGTTGTAAATTCTTCGAAAAAATGCATTTTCTGGCATGAAAATCTTACTATTTGATTAAATCTATATTTCTTTTGAAACTCATCGCTTCGCTGGAATGTTCATCTTTTTCGTTGTTAATGCAACTGCTTGGTTAAAAATTATAAATTTTTTATGTTTAAGATTCATCTCTATGGATGGCAAATCTTTTTTGGTTGAAAATTCAACTAATTTGTTGATGATGCAATATATTGCGACTTTATATGTCAGGAATTGAGAGTAATTCATATTTAATTCAATATGTTATCTACATTAAATTTATTTGAAAGAATTTACAAAGTTGAATACCGTGTTTCGCCAACGGCTACGTTACTTACACGAAGGGGGAAGGGGGGCTAAAATTTGTAACTTACTTGGTAGATGGCCATCACTGAATAAAACCTCACGATTAAAACTTTTGAAGTTCGCGGTGGTGAAAGCAGAGTGTATTTATGTGAAAAAATGACCAAATAGTGCATTTATTTATATAATTTATTTATAAAATTAACAAATATATTAGTAGAACAAAGTTTTCTGATGGAAAATAACTGTTATATAAATTTAAAGTCTTTTTATTGATAACAAAATATATGTCGAATAGTGCTTCAATAACGGTGAAATACAACGTAAATTTGTTGAATTTCGTTTTCAATTGTAGAACCACCAACTTTTAAATTAATTTCTAATAATTGTTTGGAACATTCAATGAATAAGTTTGATGAATTACATGCTATTTAACTGATTTCGGTTGATTCTGGGCTTATTCCGATTGTTTATGTAAAAATAAAAAATAAAGTTATAAAAATTCCCTTTTTCAGTTTATTTGTAAACACAGAATTGTAACAAAATGAAACTAAGAATCGGCTCTCGCAATTCTCTTTGGAATTTAGTCAAATGTATTTTTAGAAAAATTAAAATCGATTAAAAATGATCATCTCTGAAAATCTAAGGCAGTAGTCGGCACGCTCTTGGAATCGGAAAAAATCGTAGATGCTGATGATGCTATTTTCAAATCGCTAGTTGAGAAAATAAAAATTGAAAGATTTGCTTAATTTGACATGCCTGTGGACAAACGAGCCTTGTTGGAATAAGCTCACTCACACTAAGGTACACGAATAGAGCGAAAAGTAGTAGAAAAAATTAAGTTGGGTGGAGCCTGACCATACCTGAAAATTAAGTAAAAAGTTTGCTGACCACTGGTCTAAGGCTAGGCTGTTTTGGAACAAATTGTGATATTTAGGCCACTGTTCAGGTCTTCGAGGCGTGGCGCGGTCAAGCAATTTTATTCAGCACCTAGAATCTCAAAACCTAATCCGCTTCAGGAGGACGACTGACAATTCTACAAAAATAAAATATTCCAAATAGAAAATGTAGTAATTAGAAAATTACAGTATCGGAAATTTTGTTATTTCGGAAATTATATCACGTAAATTTTATATTGTGCTTCTTTTTCAAATTCAGTAATATCATAAGCTGTATAGGAAGTTTTATTATTTAGGAATTTTTAAATTGGAGAATTTTAAATTGTCGTCAATTTTGTAATTCCTGAAATTCAAAAAATTTTTTAATTAACAAAAGTTCAAACTTTGCATTATTTTTCGAGTGTTTTGGTAGAAAAAAACACTTTTTTACGGAAATCTACGGAAAGATAAATTGATTAATAATCACTTCCATTTAGGTTATATTAAAAGTGTAGTTCCGAATATAATTTATTTTGAGAAAAGCCCGCCAAATATAATAAGTATATTAATCAACATTTAATAAACAATAGTACAAATTTTGTATTATTTTTCGATTGTTTTGGTAGAAAAAACCACTTTTTTTACCGAAATCTACCGAAATATGTATTGATTAATAATTAGTTTTATTTTATTGATATGAAAAGTGTTGTTTCGAATATAATTTAATTTCGAGAGAAGCCCCTCAAGTATAAAAGTATATCAATCAAAATTAAATAAACAAAAGTGCAAATTTTTCATTATTTTTCTAGTGTTTTCGTAGAAAAAAAACTTTTTTTACAGAAATCTACCAAGAGATAAATTGCTCAATAATCACTTCCCTTTTATTTATTAAATACTAAAAGTGTAGTTTAGGATATAATTTGATTTCAAAAGAAGCTCGCCTTATCAATATATGTATCAATAAACATTAAATAATCGAAATTGCAATTTTTGCATTATTTTTCAAGAGGTTTGGCAGAAAGAAAACCTTTCTGAAAGAATCTCACATTATTTGATCTGGAATAAATGGTAAAATTAGTATATTTTTCCGCTGTATTCATTCAAAATACTTTAATAACTTTGGAAATTCAGTAATATCTTGATTATAATTTTATATTTTTTCAAATAATGAATCATAAGCAAGGGCTTCGTCTCGCTCTGAGGTATACGCAGGTATAAGTTCTCCAATGTTACCGACATTGCAGGTTTCACAAGGATAGTCTCAAGTCAAGAATAGATCCGTAGGGACGGATCATGCTGCACAAAGCGTCTCGAGTTTTCACTGCGGTAACGGTACATTTACTGCCAGTTTTAGACGTTTGAAGCCAATCCTCACATCGAAGGGGACATGCGCACTGTGATTTGCTATCTCATTTTCTTCCGCGAGAAGTGTGCGAGTGAGTGCCGTTTTGAATGACAACTAAAAACTGAGGTTATAGTTCCGTAAATATTGTCAAACGAGTTTGTCAATATAGTGCTTATTTATTTCTGTGTTTTTGTACAGAAATAAGTTAACAAATTGTGACCTGGAAACTATGGGTAAGTAATACAGATTTCATTGTAATCATTAAATGATATAAAATGTGCAGATTGAATAATGTGACAGTATTATATTAGCTAACAAATGTTTTTATTTCATGAAAATTAAAAAAAGTCCTGATGTACTTTTGTTCCAATAGGATGTATGACGCTTTGGAACACAACATGCCATTTCTTCTAGTTAGATTTTCCTTTCGCAATTTTCTAACGGTTAAGTTGACTAGTCTTTGCAAAAAAATTTGCAAAAAATCGATATTACCTCAATTTCTGTCGTTGTGATTGTCAAGCACTGGCACTCACTCGCACACTTCTCTCGGGAGAAAAGGAGATAGCGAGTCACAGCGCGCATGTCCCCTCCGATGTGAGCATTGGCTTCAAAAGGCCTAAATCTAGGAGTAAATGTACAGTTACCGCAATCAGAGTGTGTGTATGGAGATCGGTATCCTTATTATTACTTCATGGTTCTCTCACTGAGCGCAATAGCGCGACTTCTCGGGAGAGCGGCTTACCAAAATTTTTTACCGTAATCCTAAACGAGAGAAACGTATTATTACATGTAAGAAACTAATAATTCTGGGTCAAAAACGTTATGGGGCACAGATTTAATTT
>NC_046659.1:15676327-15683112 GCF_010883055.1 Belonocnema kinseyi | reverse complement strand
TGTTAAAGTTTAAGAATTTTGACGACGATTTCGAATTTAACTGACCCAGAAACATAAGGAACAGTACTTTTGATCTATTTATTGTTTTTTTATATCCATAAATTTTGCGGTCAAACTCATGTTATAAAATTGATAGCTTTGGTCGTGAATGGGTTAATAACAAAACCAATAAGAATAAAATTTCGCCCGTAGGCGAAAGGCAAGCCCAGTATGACGCTGAATCCCACCGGTCGATTCTCTGTCAACATTAGTTATCAGCTGATCGATTCAAAGTCAAAAATAAGCATACGTCACAAGTGTATATAGTTACACACTGTTAGAAATATCTGTACGAATTTTCAGACACGCGTCACTAAAGCTTTATACATAAACCGTTTCTAAGATTTGCTAAACTGTAACAGAAGTTTCAGCAAGGGTAATTGTATTCAGTCAAATTTTTCAGTAAATTCTGTTACAGTTTAGGAATTTTCAGTTACTGTAACGAACAGAACTTTATATACTCATTGCTCGTAACAATCCGCTATCTCCATCTGACAAAATACATACTGAGGTTACAGATAGAGCTTATACATTTCTTATAATCAAACGCCAACTCTTTCTTACGTCATTATTGTAGAATTTATTGTCCGTTCTGAACAAACAAAGGCAAAAGGAAGCGCTATTTTTTGCTTGGGACTAAACCATTGTTGCACGTCGAAACGGTTCAGTATAAACCATAATAGTTAATTTTGCAGGGTACGAATAACTGAGCAATAGGGAATTTATTATTTCAAACCATGATAAACGGAAACGTCACTATAATAAAAGATTATTTTTGTTAAACTTTTAGATCTTCCCTCGCACTCCTGACATGCCATGATATCATAATCTTGTCTTGGAGATGCTCAGCGATCTTAGGAACAAAAGTACTTTTAAAAAAATGTTTAATACTTTATAAACATTTTTTTGCAAAAAGAGTCTGAAGGAAAAGCGTAAAATTGCGGAAATGTAGTTTTCTTTTTTTTTCTTTTTTTTTTAATTTCTCCTAGGGTTTTACAGATGAAAGGTTGGAGAATTATAAAAAAATTTGCCACTTCAATTCCTTTCAAAAACTTGAATTATTCGGAGGGATGAAAAATGAGAAAATTAAGAGTACAAAAACGTTATTTTTATTTTATGTGTCCTAAACATACAAAAAAATTGTTGCGAACGTTCAGAAAGGTGAAAAGAAATAGTCTATATTGTTTTTTTTTAGTTTTTGGTTTATTAATGTTATTCGTGTGCAAACGCACAGTCAGTGCAGCGACCCGACCGGGGATCATTACCCATCGCACGCTGGCAAGAAGCGCAGTATACCCGAGTTTTTCGGTCGCTTTCTTGCGAGCACAGTGCACACTTTTTGTTTCGTTCTTGCCGATGTACGTGTACGACTTTTGGAACATGGTTAATGTGTAAAATGGCAGCTATGGATTTATTAAGCGATTTTCGCAATATAACCTTTGTAAGGCGTTCTTGGAGAAGTGGAGTGCTTAGTACCAGCGATAAGTTTTTCTGGAAAATCCGGCGGTTTAATTTTGGTTTATTCACGTTGCACAAGTATAAGATCATTGCATTAATTGCAGCTTGATCCATCCTTTTGAAGAAAAGCCTCATAGGCATGAATTACAATATATACCGTAATTCCTGCACTATATATCGTAATTATCGCATTATAATAGCGCAAAATAGTGATATCGTACATTGCAAGTTTTTACATTATGTACCGCAGAATTGTACAATCTATAACGTAAGAATTTAAGTTTATTACGCTATCGCATTGTATTTCTTATTTTGTGATCTCGCTAGAGTTCGCGTAGTCAGCAAGCGATCACAGAAAAAATTAAAGATAACTTTACATCGATTCCAGGTGAAAGATACACCGGAACAAAAATGAACTTTTCCAGATAAACTTTACATGAATCGAAGATGATTTCCCATTTTCAACCTTGCTTGGATAATCTTTCCTCTTATAATCGCTCCATTTTTATTCGAGGTGCAGCGACAATTACTACGTCAGCACTATCCAGCGTGGCTTAACTTCATTAAATTTGAGAGAAATGGGGATTCCCATCTGTCAGTTACATTTTGCGCTTTTGCTAAATGGTATTAAATAAGTTCTGATTCGTCTAAAATAATGGGATTTATTTCGGAGGAGATATATCAGTAAGTAAAATTTGTGTGTGTGTTTTTTGTTGTTGATTCTACCTGTTTTACAGAAATTTGCTCATTTCAGCGCGACGCAGTCGACGAGTTCAGAATTATTTTGCTAACTTGAGTGAAACGTTCGCCGAAATATGTTTAACCATTAACCGTTGCAGGTTTAACCTGCAGTAAATTTTTACTTTTTTTGTGATTGTTTTAAATCTGTTGTGCCGATTTATAGCTCGAACTCGTCCATACTCTGCCTTTTGCCCGTTGCTGCTAAGGACGCTGTAGCAGACGACGGCGACAAAATTTAACTTCATTTTTTGCGGTGATATTACTACATTATAATATCGTACAAAGCTCCGGTACCTGATTGAACGTTATCATATTGCGCTTTCTTGCAATATAGAGGTTTTGCGATATCATTGTGAGATATCTTTTTCTTCGAGTACCACGGAATACTCGTGGCAGAGCGAGCTGATCGAATGAATCAGTACCGCCTTTAGTTGAATTGTACGCAATTATTATTTTAGGTTTTTCTGTTTCTCTGTTGATGAACTCATCTACAATGCAATATGATAAAATAAGAACTATCTTGTTATTCGGATATAGGAAACCAGTGTCATGTCCAGGTCATATCCAAAGCGTGGTATTCCAACTTCTGTCTCTTTCTTGAAAGATTCCAGAATTTTGCGTTTATTTTTTCGCATAGCCCCAACGATCGTGAGCGATTGTTCCTTCAGCTTTGTTTGCACTAAATTCACTGATGTGAATTAGTTATCGCGAGTCACATTATATAAAAACTTTTTGACTCATTGAGAATCATCATTTTGAATCCCATATTTATCGGGTTTAGATTTAATATACATCCTGCAGGAACAAGGTCTGAGAAATCCGAGGAGCTGTTATCAATTGTGTAATATTCACATAGAATAATAATATAATGTATCATTTTCAAGTGTGTAGTAAATAGGTATCCATGCATTAGGCATAAGCTTTATTTTAAATTGAAAGTAAATTAGTAGGAAAGTGGTACTAAATTTTGTAAGGCAAATATTGCACTAAAATTTGCACAGAATGAAGTTCCACTTCCAAAGCCTTCGTAATATGGCAGCCAAAGCTTTTATTATAAGGGTGAAGCGAGGGAGAAAGTTATTTAGAATTTGGCCCGCGATTAGACAGTTTCAGGGTTGTTTATCGATTACTCAATAATCTTATAACTGACGAGTAAACACCTCAATTTGATTCTCGCTTCTGGAGATCCCATTTCCTCATTAAAGTATAAAGGAATAAATTTAGAAAAATTTCTACCAGACAAATGAAAACACCCATGATAGCCGCGAGATTAGACATGATTTATATTCCTCCATATGGTATTTACTTCATGCCTGAACTCGCTACACTTGTGGATCTTGATTGTATAGGTTGACTGCAAATTTTGGTTAAGTGGACAAGCAATGTCGATGATGTAGACTCTTCCACCTTTTTTTTCTCGCGTCACGATGTCAGGCCGATTATCCGAGATGTAATTATCCGTTTACATAGTAATATTTTAATATAAGATGTAATCTTCGCTTTCTAAAACGGGCACTGAAATGTATCTATAGAAACGCATTTATTCTTTTAAGAGTCGTAGGTTTAGGTCAAGTTTTTGATGTATAATGCCCGCTACATTATTATGTCTATGCGTATATTCTCTCTGAGCCATTACGCGACAGCTATTAGTAATGTGCTCGATCGTTCGTTGATATATCCACATAATCGGCACCGGTCAACCACGTATTGATCTAACACGTGTGTGCGATTATTCCTGGTGCTGACAACTTTGTTCTGCATCGCAATGACAAATCCTTTCATCTCTGGATACAGAACACCCATTCTTAGCCAAATACTGGCTGCCTCACTATCCACTTCATGTTGATCTAACGTTTTGGGGTGCTCGCCTCTATGTTTTCTGCCCTGATATTCAAGGCCCCATCTGAGAACAAATTCGAGAGCATGCAGTCAAGATCTGCTTTGCAGATGGTGCTGTAAAATGCAACATTTCGTTTGCTGCTAAAATAGTTCTTCAACTGTGTGACTTGTGACTCACACCGTTTTTTGACATCTACAACACCCCTGCCCCCTATATGTCGTGGTAGAACTACCCTTTCATTCGCTGAATTTTTGTGGTGCTTCGTCATTTCTACGAGGATGATTCTGTTTAACTTTTCAGGTTTGGTGTTAGACTACTTCGTGAGCCCGAAGGAGTATGTTAGGAAAGGGATGGCATATGTGTTGACTGTCCTGATTTTGTTTGCCCAGTTGAGAAAACTCTTCATAATCAATCTGAGTCTCGTAGTGAAGACATTCGTTAGGCTTTTCTTGCCTATCGTATGCTGAATGCCCTTAGATGCAAGAATAGCCAGATATTTATAGATTCGCCTGCTGCTATTACCTCGATGTCCTTTTCTTACTCATTCTCTAACTCTGCGGTCCCATGAGACATGCTGTTTAGTGTTTTGCTCAAGGGGTTCAACGCTAAACAGAACCATAGCGCACTGAAGGAGTCTCCTTGAAATATACCCGTCGTAATGTATACTTCTCTAGTTATCCTTGATTGTCCATGATCAAAATACTTGATTCTCTTACCCCAGAACCTCATTGCATGATTTAAAAAGTCAGTAGTGCGTGGGCAGTTTTTGTGAAGTATTAAGACTTCAAGCAAATAGTCATGTGGCACAGAAGGAAACACTTGCTTGTAGGCAATGTATGCCATGTGTAAGTTCCTTTGTTGCTTACCAGCTTAAGTCATGGCAACGGCGTCTATAGTGACTAAATCTTTACAGCCTCGTGAGATTTTACAACAGCATAAAGCTGGGCATCAGATCTGGATGTTAAACGATCTTCTGAAAACACCTTGTCAACGCAGGATGCACACTAGTCAGGTACTTTTACCAGAAGTTGTTCACCATGCCCGGAACTGGAGCTTTCCAGTTACTTGCCCTTTTCAAGACCGCTGAAACATCAAAAGCTGCGACGTTTGTCAGTTCCACTTCAGTGATATTGCTTTACACTCAGTTTCAGATAGAACCTTCTTTAATCTAGCTTAAAGTTTCGATTTTGTTGCCTTCATGCACAACTTTTCTTGTATCGACGCAGTCTGGCAGTAAAAACATCAAGTCTCTGTCGTTAGGAGTCCATAATCTCATCCAGTATTGTTGGTGTTAATGTCTCGATGTGCCCATGGTGAATGATTTTCGTAACATGGTTTATCAGCTTTCTGGTTCTATTTCCTATTTTATATTGAGTTAATCGACCTAACTTTCACCTTACTTTGCTGACATCCACATACAACCTGATCTTTCATGGTAGATCTCGATCCCTTGCTGGGCCAAATACTGCATTTATAGACCTAGTTCTGCGGCCCAAAATTCTAACGGCTGCCACAGCTACCCAGTATACAAGAGTTTGCACCTCTAACGAAGTTTGTTTTGTGTTTAAATACGTAAGTAAAACCTTGCTGCTAAGGTGTTCTATTAGTGCACGTAGATCACTTGTGATGTTTGTTTTGGGCAGAGAATGCCTTAGTGTTGGTTCTACATATCTAAACTCTAGTAAAGCATGACGAAAATTCCTTTCAAGGTGCTTTAGTTTTTCTGGGATTTCGCTATGCACATCATCGTTATTAATATCCGGATATGGTTCTGGTGCATCTGGTACATGATGTTCATTATCCCTAGCACATATGCCTTCAGCTTCAATCAAGTCTTCGTTGTCCACATCTGCCAAGGCGAGTTCATCAATAGGAAGCTGCTGTTCCATTTTGATAGCAGCTATTTCAACAGCCGAAAGCAATCTGGTTACAGATATTGAGCGTTTCTGATCTGACAGATTCTCCTCATTTTTTTGGTGGCTAGCTCTGGGTATTTAAGTGAGAAGAGTCGATGATGTTCTCTCCTGACACTTTTTCCACATTTCTCTGCCAAAGAATAAAGGCGCATAACGTCTCTGTTCATATAATATGTCCATTTTTGGCGCTTTTTTTGGTTCTGATCCTCTGTTTTTGCCTCTGGTTGTATAAGGCCATCCACCTCTGGAGGGTGTGGTGGTGCTGGATCATCAATAGCAGATATGATGTGGGAGATTTCCGATCTAATGAAATAAGAGATTGTGAAAAACATGCGCTGATAACTGTGCCCTCTTGACGGATGCTACTAAGGATTACTTTGAAGGCGCAAGTTGCCCGTCGGTAAATGACGAAAGTTGGCAATTTCTGTAATGATTTACCAATTAAGTTTCTACTGAAGAAGTTACAATTGGCGCAAACTGCAGAATTATTTAATTGCAGTGTCCATTCTTTTTATTAATTATATAAGTGATAAATATCTTTGATTATATCACTGTATATTGTTTTTTGTTGAATATGTAGAATTAACAGACAAATTTAATTTTAATGATAGACAATTATTTGAAATTTAAAAAAGTTAATTAACCAGCAAATAGATGTATTAAATTATTCATAAATATACTCATCTTTGATTTACTCAAGAAATGAGTCAATGATCATGTAACAGAAAAATAATAAGTTTAATTTGATGAAATAATTTAATTAATAATTATAGAAAAAAATATATTTTATT
>NC_046659.1:15672287-15676227 GCF_010883055.1 Belonocnema kinseyi | reverse complement strand
TGTTCCAAAATGGCGGACAAAATTCAAAAATGTCCCAAAAACTGTTTGTTTCTATCATCGCTGTTTTTCTCAAAAACTTCAAAGTTAAAAAAAAAGTTCGAAGTTTCTTTTTTCTCCGCTAAAAATAGCTAAAAATGCTCCAAAAATAATGATGGGTTACGTGTTTGCAGATACTTATTTGTTTATTTGCAACAAATGCGCAAATTTTATTGTTTATATTAATTTTTCGGAATGTTTAGACGATTGAGTCCAAATTTTTTGTCCGTACTCAATATACGCGAATCAAAAAATCTGAAATGCATTAAACCAAAAATTATCTGTAAAGTAATGCAACTCGAATGGTAACATCCTATTTTATCAATTTATAAATAAACTTGCTTGAAAATTATAAATATATTGATGTATACAAACGTTCTTTAGTGCTTTTTATTTAATATGTGTACTTTTAAACACGATATCTAAATCCACGTGGACACAGTGAACAACAACAAGAAAAGTTCATAACTGTGAACTTGGTCACGTGGTCACTGAAGAGCATTCCTTTAACGGTTTTTTTACTTTAAAATACAAAAAGGATGAAATGTATATGTACAGAAGTAGAATAATCAATTAATAGTTGTAACTGAAAAAGCAATTTTGTGAAAGACTAGATTTGAGAGATCCCTAAACATTTTTTTTATAATGCCAATATTCAAAGCAAATTTTAAAGCCAAAAGGAATAAAATTTGTGGGGCAGATATTTTTTGAAAAAAATAAATAATTTTTTGGACCACGCTTTATTTATTCCTATTTTTACCACTTTTAATGAACTCAGTTAACTACAATGTAACCATTCACACATGCAAAACAGGAGGGTTTTTAAAAGTATTATGTCAAACTTTTTAGGGGATATAGGATCAGAATTGCGCTAGAACCAAAGATAAAATGTGGGCCTTTTCCTCAACTTTCGAATAAAGTATACTAAATCCACTTTAATTATGCATTTAATAATACAAATCAAATATTTCTAAACAAATAGATTTTTTCAATTTGGACCTGTTTAAAAAAAATAATTTTATTTTCAAGAGTGGAAAAAACGTTTTTCTTGAGCTGGTAGAAATTTAGGAGTGGGTAGTCAAACACTTTCGAAACAATGGATTTCCTAATAGCAATAAATTTTGAATATATAAATTAACAACATGAAAATATAAGATTGTGCAAGTGAATGGTTGTGTTTTACTTATTGCGTATGCGGTCGAGTCCCAGACCGAACGCTTAGTCTCCTCTTTAAAATAAATAACAAATAAAAAAACAGATCCAATCTGAAAAAATCTATTTGTTCATAAGAATTTGATTTATATTATTAAATCAATAATTAAAGTGGATTTAAGTATACTTTAGTCGAAAGTTGAAGAAAACGCCCACATTTTATCTTCCATATGAATTTCCATATCTTTGTTTAATATTGCGGTATAAGCAATTAAAAAAGGTACTTTTTTATGAACATAACTTTTTTTTTATTTTTCTCTAAAACTTTGCGTTTAATATTAAAATACAGAATACATGTCGAATATTTTTGAGTGTTAAACAAGAAAAAAAAATTTTTACGGAAACAAAATTTGTGGTGGCAAATATTGTATGGAATGCCCGCATATATATATATATATATAGTTAAAAATTTGTCATAAGGACAATCGCAGGATTTCGCCGGGAGCGGGTGCTAACCTGAAAAATTGCACCCGCTCCCAGCGAAATCGCGGCAAAATTTCAGCCACAACCACGTCTCACGGCCGTGAGGTAGGTGGTTACAGTCTGTAAAGGAATCAATATGACGATCCAGCAAAAGCCTCATGCACCCTAAGAACATGGAGCGACCCAAGAACTACCGCCTTGTGCATTTTTCCCGCAATTGTTTTAGCATATTGTTGACACGCAGGGAAGCTTTTTAGGCCATTAGCAAGTGACAGCTTGGCACCTCCAAGAGCGCTGAGAAGAACCATGTCAGGCCGCATTGTGCCTTTGAATGTAGATCGTTCCCGCATGACAACTAGATAGTATGTGAGCTAAATGCTCGGGGTCTACATGGCACGCCCTGCAGCTATCATCGGGAATGTCTTGGCTCAAAATGTGGCGACGGTATGTTAAGGTGGAAATGACACCGTCTTGGCATGCAAAAATGAAACCCTCTGTACCAGACTTCAATCCGGGCGATTTAAGGAAAGCAAACGTTAGCTCACAAGACATTGACTGATCCTTTACATTTTTGTGGAAGATACCGTGCATCCTCTTATCGAGGAGCTGTTCACGAAAGTTTTTCTCTTGTGCTTTCGTAATCCGGGGTTTCAGGAGTGACTACTCGAGATAGATAAGATTTGATACATTTTGCTCACCCCTAATACTGAAGTCAAGTCCGAGTGTTTCAGCAGCCTCCTCCGCTGCTTTGTAGAGAAACGCTCCTTTTCCCACTTCTTCGTGATTCCTGACCATTTTAAGAAGAGGGTCTCTTCCATTTGCAACTCTATGTGCTGTACCCAGAATAGTCTTGTTGTGGAGACATGCAAGACTCAATATTCCGCGACCACCTTGATGGCGTGAGATGTACATTCGCGGAACGGAAGACTTAAGATGCATGCTTTTGTTCATGTGCATATCCTTTCGTGTCTCGATAGGAAGGGTGCTGAGCTCGTTCTTCGTCCATTGTACCACTCCAAATGAATAGAGTACTACCGGGAAGGCAAGCATGTTCGTTGCAGATACTTTGTTCCTCGCCGACAGTTCGGAAGACCAAATCTGTCGGATAAGACGTTTGTATCTGCTTCGGAGAATATCCTTTATAGATGTCACATCCTGAATGCGGCTGTGTCACACGCCCAGGTATGTATAAGTCTCTCCAGCGCAAAGGTGTCCCATAGCGCTTCTATCAACGAGCTCAGGATCTTCAGGGATGCCATTAAGTGTTTCTCGCTTCAAATAAACCTTGGCGCATTTGTGTAACCCAAATTCCATTCCAATTTCCTTAGTATATCGTTCGACAATCCCTAGAGCTAGATGTAGTTGCTCTTTGTTTTTAACATAGATTTAAGACCGTCCATGTAAAATACATGAGAGACCTTGTACTTTCGATCTGCAGGTTTGCCGCACTAGTACCCGTCGGAATGGCGAAGTGCTAGAGATAGTGGCAATAATGTAAGGCAAAAGAGGAGTGGGCTCATGGTGTCGCCCTGAAAGACACCTCTCTGAAAGGTGATCTTGTTAGTTGTCACACTATTTTTTCAAGATGAGATAGTGAATCTGGTTTTCCAAAGCGGCATCAATCTCTCTATGCACCTAACTATTTGCGGATGAACCTTTAAGATTTCCAAAAGACAGATGATAAGTCTATGGGAGGTCGAATCGAAAGCTTTCCGATAATCAATCCAGGCCATCGATAGGTCACGCTGGTAGAATGCTACATCTTTGCAGACACATCTATCGATGAGCAGGTTCTCCTGACATCCGGCTACGCCTTTCTTTGAGCCTCGTTGTTCATACATTTCTTGCCACACAGGTTCAATTGTCCGAACAATCCTATCATTTAGAATAGCTGTGAATATCTTATAAAGTGTGTTCAGATAAGTTATTGACCTGTAATTCTTCGGGTCAGCTAAGTTGCGTATTTTCGGCAGGAGTATTGTGCACCCTTCCACTAACCACTCCGGAAGCGGCTCTTCCAACTTCAAATATGAGGTAAAAATACGGGCCAAATGCTGATGGCTTGAAGAAAACTTCTTTCCCTAGAAGGTTTTGATACAATCTGGTCCCGGAGCGGAATAGTTCTTCATCCCTTTTAATACTTTTTTCACCTCCTCGGTAGTGATGGGTGGGCATTCTTTATCAGGTGTTATGCGGACAACACATAACTCCTTGAAGCTATTAATATTTTCTGAGTCCTCGTCCAGTCTATGCTGCACTTCGTATACTT
>NC_046659.1:15670875-15672187 GCF_010883055.1 Belonocnema kinseyi | reverse complement strand
TTAAAAGTTTGTCAGAAGAACAACCGCAGAATTTCGCCGGGAGCGGGTGCTAATCTGAAAAACTGCACCCGATTCCAGCGAAATCGCGGTAAAATTTTAGCCACAACCACATATCACGCCCGTGAGATAGGTGGTTACAGTCTGTAACGGAATCAAGACGACGATCCGGCAAAAGTCTCATGCACCCTGAGGACACGGAACAACCCAAGAACCATGCCGGGCCTCGAGTGTACAACAGAAACAATTGCCGAGAATATAAAGTTTCAGTATATGCGTCACTTCTCATTCTCGATAATTAACTCGATTTCCCTAGGAGCATTTAGAGGAGCGATATTAAGGTTAATACCGTAAGAGTGACCAAAATGATTTAAGAAAAGCAAAAGTTAGCTCACACGACGTTGACTGATCCTCCACATTTCTGTGGAAGATGCCGTCCATCCTCTTATCAATGAGCTGGTCACGGAAGTTTTTCTCTTGTGCTTTCTTAATCCAGGCTTTCAGGAGTAAGTACTCGAAATAGATAAGATTTGCTGCATTTTACTCACTCCTAATACTGAAGTTAAGTCCGAGTGTTTCAGCAGCCTCCTCCGCTACTTTGTACAGAAACGCTCCGTTGCCCACTTCCTGATCATTTTAAGAAGAGGGTCTCTTCCATTTGCGACCCTATGTGCTGTAACCAAAATAATCCTGTTGTGAAGACATTCAAGATTTAATATCCCGCGACTACCTTGATGAAGTGAGATGTAGAGTCGCTGAACAGAAAACTTTAGATGCATGCTTTTGTTCATATGCATATTCTCTCGTGTCCCGATACGAAGGTTGCTGAGCCCGTTCTTCGCCCATCGTACCACTCCAAATGAATAGAGTAATACCGGGACGGCAAGCATGTTCGTTTCAGATACTTTTTTTTCTCACCGACAGTTCGGAAAATTTCGTAGACTTCTCTCAAAAATACTTCGACCTCCTCTAGTTTGGGCTGGTGGTCGACAGTAACTGGAGGGTTTTGGGAGAGTCGAGATGGGTCAGAGAGAAACTGCTGATTTTCTCCGACCCACCTTTCTCTCTGCTCTAGACTTCTCTTAGCGTCAGGCAGTATCCGTATTGTCTCAACAATATGCTGCCTGATGGTCAACAGCTTTGACTTGTTAAGGCTGTGGTAGAGTAGACGTTCCGTTCGGCGCCATGTCATAGGCCCTTCGTTTTGATTCTAGAGGATTCAAACCCGAACCGAATATATGTCACGGTCGTGATAAGCACCTATCTCACGGTCGTGATAGGTGGTTGTAGCTGAAATTTTACCGCGATTTCGCTG
>NC_046659.1:15669327-15670775 GCF_010883055.1 Belonocnema kinseyi | reverse complement strand
CACTAGTGTCTAAACGTTCATATAAAAGTCTGCTATATTTTGGAAATAGAACAATTTTAATGATCCTTCATTAATATTTATAGTTTTATTAAATTTTTACCTGAGCACATTTTATTGAATGGGGAGATTTCTCTGATTTTTGAACACTTTTTGCACTCTCTAAACCAATCAATATTAATAATTATGTTGCAGGTGAGTCCACATAACACTTATATATGCATCTGGTGAATTTTGATTATTAGCGAATCTTACGAAGTATTAAGAATTATACAAACTGTACGTGACTTTAGTTGGAATTGACCCATTTTACAAGCTTTACTGGACTTGCTTTATGGGTATGTACATTTTATGTATGTATTTTTGGATGTGTTTATGTATGCTCCTACTGAAAATTCCTATACAGGTTCCTATATAGGATCCTACATAGGATCCTGTGTGTTGCAATTATAGGTGTCGCATCTGGATAGTGTCCAATACAGGAACTTATATTAGGATCCTCTATTGGGGCCTATTCAGTAAACTATATAGGATCCTATGTCATTTCATATAGCTGGCATCTATATAGGCGAAACATAAGGGTTCCTATGTAGGATCTTATATAGGTTTCTATGTAGAATCCTATAAAGCATCCTATGTAGGTTCCTATATAGTATCCTATATAGGAATCTATATAGGAAGTGCCCGTAGGGGTGCGTGATTACTTATGTGTGGTATGTATTATGCATCTATTCACGTAGGGTGAATCCTGGTTTTTTGTTAATGGTTTCTGGTGAAATATGTGTGTATGAGCAAATCCTATGAAGGACCTCAATTATAAAAAATGTACACGACTTTATTTAGAATTATCCCACTTTACAATCTGTTATTTGACATAAGAACATAAAGGTAGATACTTAACTATTACTTAAAAATAGATAACATGAAATATTAACACAAACTGTTTATTTGAAAATCATTTTTTTAATCTACGCAAACTTCCCAAACAAGGGCACTCGGTCCTTGGTTGGGACACTTTAGCAAATTGTTCACTAATGAATGAGTGATTAAATTAAAGTAATAAAATATATAAAAAGGCGTTCTAAATCCAGGAAATGTATAAGGGAAACAATGTTTAATGGTTTTATCCTGAAAAATTTCCTATTTTGCGAGGGCTCGATTTTTCACAGGGTAATAACTTTTCGTTCGCCTAGAACGTATTAACAAATCTTAAAAATGTAGAATAAAAAATAATTAGTTTCAAGTAGATATCAAGTTATTCAATCAACAATGAATACTCGATTCTTTTATTTCAAAATAGCATTCGTTATAACATGTTTTATAGGTTATAAATTGAAAGAAAAACGACTTCTGCCAAGCTAAGTTAATATTCATTTGTAAAATTTACGAAAACGTTATTTTATAAATTTTAATCACTTGCCTTAATGTCGTTTTCAATAAGAAATCGCTAT
>NC_046659.1:15645696-15669227 GCF_010883055.1 Belonocnema kinseyi | reverse complement strand
TTGAACTTCGTTTATACCAGCTTTACTTCTTGCTCTGTACTGTTATCGAAAGCGAAAACGAAATAAAATGTAACACACAGGCTCGAAGTATCCTGACAGGGATCATGCTGGTTTCCTAACCAAGGAATATTGCATGTTCATAGAAAATGATTTTTTACACATAGTTCATGTGAGTATTTAAAAAACATGATTGGTTATATTAAATTAATTACATTCTCTACAAGCAAATATATATAGATAGATAAACGTTTATTTTTCGGCCTGCTGGCCTTAAAAAATTGACTTGCTTACACTTCCATTTTTTTACAGAATTTTCTTAAAACTACGTCTTACAAAGTACCATCCATCCACACCTTATAACTAATCCGCTCGCTCCTATAGCCTAACCTTCCTCGCTGCGCCTCGCCTCGCACACATTTCGCTCTTTTGTCGCTATGTCTCGCATTACCAGCCTCTGTCTCCGCGGCTAACACCTAATACTTAACTACTATTTACAATATTTACATTTCTCTTACATCTACTTCCTCACCTATTTACAATCTTTCCTTCTCCATTCCTCTTCCTCCTTCCTTCTCTTCTTCTCTATCTTACATAACAACCCCTTCACCCATGCTACGCATTCCTCCAACCAATAATCCAATTTTGCATGCCCCTTCCCGCAAAATTCACACATTCTCTTCTGTCTAGAAAGCCAGAACCTATTATACTTCTCCATGAAATCGGACCTCCCTCTCCCTATAAGTTCCTGACTTTCTTACTCTCCTTTCTTACACAAATATTGCGCTCTCTCCCTTGGCATAATCCATACATAGTTTCCGTTAGACCTTGACTCTCTTATTCTCTCCTCTCCTTCTTCCTTCTCCTTCTCCATGCCATTCTTTTGAACCAACTCATATACCTTCCTTCCTCGTGCATTCTGCTAAATTCATCCATCTGCAATCCATTCGTTCTAAAATAACTTTCCCTTTCCACCTCCGTTTTTGCACCACTACGTCTGTTCTCCTTCTCCCACCAACACTCCCTAACCAATTTACTTCCCCCCACTTCCAAAAATTTCTCCTGATATTTACACGCTCGACTCTCTGTTATAATCCATAAACTCATTCTTGCTGTCTCCCTCCTGACAATATAGTTCGGCGTATTCCTTGCCAACCAAAATCATCTGCGAACAATCTCTTCCCCAGCCCCCACACCTGCCTCATCACCACATTTGCCCTTCTCACTCTCTCTTTTATATGACCATCCACTCCCCCATTTCTTCGTAACAGGAAGCCCAGGTACCCAAACTCTTTCACCTCCTGTACCGCTTTTCCCTTCAACTTTCACTTCCCTCCCCCATCTCTCCCACCTCCTTTCCTGAACACCATAACCTTCGACTTGTCCGCATTTAACTCTAACCTATTCTTTTCCAAGTATCGTCTCAGCTTCTTCATCATCTCCTTTAAACCCTCTTCGCTCTTTGCCAACAGCACTATGTCATTTGCATATGCGAGTGACCATATCCTGACTCCTACTGCCCTAACTCCTCCTACCACTCCGGCCGCTAGCTTACTTTCCATATCTGCGATCAAAATTGCAAAAAGCGTCGGACTAAGCGGGCACCCTAGCCTCAACCCCCTATCCATCCAGAATCCCTCAGAGATTCCCTCCCCTCCTCTCACCCTGTCTTTCGTCTCCTCATATACTTACCTTACCCTTTCGATCAGTCCCTTCTTCACTCCCCTCTCTTCCATTGCCTCCCACAACCTCCCCCTATCCACTGACGGGAACGCGCTCTTTAGATCTACAAAAAATGCGTACACTTCGGCACCCTTTTTGGTTAATTCTCTATCCACCACGTGTTGCAAGACGTAAATATTGTCAATAGTGCTCCTTCTCTCTCTAAAGCCCGTGTGCGTCTCTGGCAATATTCCTTTCCCCTCAGAATCCTTTCGCAGCCTATCTGCTAATACCATCGCGTATATTTTGTACGCAGTACTCATGAGCATAATTGCTCTATAATTTTCCTGCATCTCCCTATCCCCTTTTTTATACAGTGGTACGATCAACCCCGCTCTCCACCCTCTTGAGAATCCCTTCCCCAGCATAATTTTTTTCACTACCCCCTTCACCCTTGGCCTTACCTCTTGTGTGACGAACAGCCTCGCTTCGTTCTCTACCCCGTCAATCCCTGCTCCCTTCGATTTTTCCAACTTCCCTATCTGCTTCTCTATCTCCTCGTCGTTCAGTTCCTCTTCATCTACCTCTCTGTTTCTTCCAATCCCCTCATCTCTCTTTTGAGTATCTGACCCCTGAAAAGAATCCTTAGAAAATTTCCTCCATTCGTCGCTCCTTATCAACTCACTTATCCCTACCCTACGTTTCATAAACTTAATAATTATCTTCCACAAGTCCCCTTCTGTCTTAACACTTCTCAACTCCTCTTTTTCTTTTTTCTGCTCTTTCTTCTTACACATCGCCCTAAACCTCTTCCTGATTTTTGTGTACTCCTCCCTTTTCGCGGTTCCTTCCTTCCACTTTCTGTACTTCTTTTTCACCTTTCTCTTCATCATTTTACATACCCCATCCCACCATGGCTTTACTATTTCTTTCTTTTTTTTCCTAAATATCTTATTTTGCACACAACCTTTCACTTTCTCTTGTAGATCCTCCCATATCTCGTTCACGGACTCCCACTCAAAGCTTACGTTGCCCAACTGCTCCTGATACTTCTCTATCGCCTCTCTCGTCCATGACAGCCTCTCCCCTAACGACCCTTCTTCCTCACCCTGCCTTTCGCCCGCCTCCCCCTGTATCCACAAACTCAATGGCTGATGGTCTTATTCCACCCTTCCTTCTGCTGCGAATTTCTCTATCTACTCAAACCCTTGCATATTCATAATCACGTAGTCTATCACCGATACACCCCTTTTACGTGTATTCTCCCTCTTCGTCCCCTTTTACCATACCATTCGCCACTGCCTACCCTCTATCCTCCATCCAGTCTCTTAGAATCTCCCCCTCTTTATTTATTATTTTATCCTTTGATTTTCTTTAAGCTCTCCTCTTTCTGATACAGGCCCCCTTCCTGCCCAATTCTCGCATTAAAGTCTCCCCCTATTACCACCATACCCTCATCTCTCTCTCCTAGTAAGTTTTCTGTCCTTTCTCTAATCCTTTCCATTCCATCCTTATTGTAAACAGTCACAAACTTATACATCACCCCTCCTATCTTTACAGCCCTCATTTGCACGACCTCCCCCTCTCCCTCTCAATGAACTTCTTCCTCTAATCCATCCCTAACCCCTGTTATAATTCCCCCACTAGCCCTTCCAGTACAATACCTTCAACATTCCTCCACCCTGATTTACTTCCATCGCTTTTATTTTATCCTCTTTTTCCTTCCTTACAGAAACCAACTCCCTTTGCAATCTTTCTACATTTCCCCTCAGCTCTTTTACTTCCACTCCCCATCTCTCGTCTCTTACCCTCAGGTCCTCCCTCATACATTCCATCTGCTCCATAGCCCCCCTTACGTCCTCCCTTAACCCTCTGATCTCACCTACCTCTGGAAATTTCTTGCCCCTCTACTTCACTACCGGCACTGCCAGTACTCTCGCTGCCCACCTCCCGCTCGTCCGTTGGTAATTGTAACCTATCCATACACAAAAGTACTCACTGCCGCCGACAAATGCCTCGTAAGGCTGCTGCCGCTCACCGCCCTAAGATTTCAGTTTCTTTGCCCTATTTCGCCTCACACATCCCCTTTAGCCACCCTATTCTCATCCCTAACATCCCTCATCACTACAAGAATCACCCTTTCCCGCCATGAACGCCCAAAAACCTGAACACAAAACTACCCTACTCCCTTGCAAACCTAACCTCACTTTCCCTATTTATCCAAATCCACCCCCCCCCCCCAACTACAATGTAAAATAATTTCTATCTTCCCAATGTACCCTTCACAACCGTACTCACCTCCTAGACTTCCACACTCACACTCCACTCACACCTTCCACACAAACTTTGTAAAAACTTCTCTCCGTCTGTATACAAATGTATAAAGCTGCTGCTGAATAGTGAGGAAGGATACTACGATCAAAGAACTTTTGACCGTATTTGTTCTGACAAGATTGAGGGAATGTAGTGCACATTTAACGTAAATATCCAGACGGTTTAACTCCTAGATTCTCTCTGGAACTCCTGAATATATTCCTGACATGTTAGTCTCGTTATCAAAGGACTGACTACGGCAGTTTTTTAGATCCAGATTGTATTAAGCTAAGACCTCTAAAATTGTAGTAACCGTGTGTTCTTCTTTTTGACCATATTTTGGAATGAATTTAAGGAAATGGTCTTCTGGTAAACCTTTTTCAGATACATATCTTAATGTTAATATTAGTTGGTCGGAATGATCTACCTACGTCCGGAATTGAATCTTTGCTAATTGAAAGGTATTTAGCTAGCTTAAGCTTATTTATTATTTCACAAACTAAGCTGTTTCCGAAAATTTGAATAAACTCTTTACAAAAAAATGATGAAAGATATACCTTTGTTCTCATACAGCTGGATATGTTCTTATAAAAAAGTTCAAATTCAGCTATCAATGATAGAGCCATTATACAGGATGTTCAAAAAGTCCCGAGACAGCCAAATAAATCCTTAGGTACAATTTTTTTGGAGAAGGTTGAGGTCATTCTTGAAGTAACTTTTAACGAAAAATCCAATGTTGACCTTAGTTTTGACATTGACCGTGACCTTCATGTTTATTTCAGGGTCACCTTTGTTTTTTTTTTAAAAAGAATGGCCCATTTTTCACATATAAGGTGTGGTCTTGATGGACGTATCAAGGTCATTCAAACTTCAATAAGGTCTGAACAATTTTTCGCAAGCTAGCTTGTGAAAATCATCCTCTTGCCCTTCTTACTTACTTCAACAATGTACATTAAATAGTGACCATTCAGTGACCTTGCCCATAACCATCAAGGTTATATCAAGCTCACTCTTTGTTTTTTAATTGAAAAGACTTTTTCACATCGGAAATAGAAAGAACGGAAAATTTTACTTCAAGAAGTGTAGTCAGGTGACCCTGATGTCCATATCAAGGTCATTAAAACTTCAATAAGGTTTGAATATTTTTCGCAAGTAAGCTTGTGGGAAATCTCCTCTTACCTTACTTACTTAATGGCTTTGTGAACAGGGCCAAATTATAAATTTTATCCTCTACCACCATCATTCCAAATGTTCAGACCATATTGAAGTTTGAATAACCTTGATACATCCATCAACGTGACACCTTACGTATGACCTGCCTACACTTTTTAACGTAAAATTTTCCGCTCTTTCGATTGCCAATGTCAAAAATGGGACATTCTATTTCAAAAACAAATGAGACAAGCCTGTATAATTTCTGGAGCGTGGGGAGCAAAATTTATCGCCAGTGCCTCTAAATAGTAATCCGAAGATGCTAAACGTTTCATACGCTTTTCAACACCTTCCTTCAGTAATGTATTTCCTTTTCAGCTTCTTAAATTAAAGCCTCGTTGATTTTTTGATTAAATAGGGTCTTTGGCATATTTCTCACACGATCTGTATACTCACGCTTCGACTTTGAAAAATTGGCATCGATATATAGGTTGAAACCGTGTTTGATTAAATATTCTACTGTGACATCGTTGATTATCCATTTAGCTTGATCTTCACTAAAGCTTGCATTTTTAAAATTAAATTCCTGACACATCGGTGAAATATTGTTAGGAGATTAATTATTGGGATATTCTGAATTTTCATTTGGCGAAAGGAAGACCTGTTAAACTCTATCTTGCGAGAAGTTATCAGATCCAGAATGACCACTCAAAATAAGATTATTAGCATTTTCTTATAGTTATTTCGGGAATCATATTCGGTTGATTTATTTATATAATAATATCCAAGCTCTAAATCCTATCAACTAATGACTTATATTTCAAATTTTAGGGCATCAAAGCAGCTTTCTTTCATAATTTTGCAAGTTTACATTTTTATAGTTTGCACGTATTTGAATAAAAATACATACGAAATAGTCTGATACATATTTTTCAAGAAATATTTTCTCGTGATCAAAATCATACATTTTTTACAAATAAAGGTAATGAAACATTACCATGAATAAGTTAACAATTATGAGCAAAATCATATGAGAAACAAATATAGGAACGGAGGGAAAGGATATCTCGGGACATTGATCGACTTCTTGAAATATTCTCTTTTAACTATAATTCATTATGGTCATTTAATTTTTCTGTGAGGTTTGGTTTTATCTTTGAGAAAAATAATATAATTTTGGAAACATAGCGATTTGCTTCTCAACATATTCAGCATATTCTTTCGCTTTCTTACGATATTCCTGCAAACTTAAATTACTTTTTTGCCTGACATAACCTATAATTTAAAAGAAATACTTTTAAAAGACGTATAAAATTACAAAAAAACTGCCAATCATGTTTAGATTTTTTTGTCTTCATTTTTTAAGTAAGAAACCATTTAAAAATTACGTACAATCGCCGAAGCAAATAGTAATGATCAATTCTCTTTCTCATCGTCGTTTCCCTCATCTCTTCTTTCCTGGTCGTTGTCTGGCGCTCCCGTTTTTTCATCAAGATCATCTTCTGATTCACTGCTCTTTCTACTACTTTTCTTTGAGTCGTATCTATTAAGATATTTTTCGATTTCATTATTACCTGCGTTTTAGTCATCGCTACATAGATTTTCGCATGTAAAAGAGGTATTATCAGCAGCATCATCTCAAAAAAGATGTCTCAAATGTTAACAACAATATAAGAAACTGCGCGATACAACTTTCGCTTCGATCACTTGGCAACAACTGTTTACAGTAAAACAATATTACCATTCAGGACTTAAAGATTTTTAAATGATAAATTCATCATTTATTGCTGGTCTTGTAAAAAAACAACATTAAAACATTTTTTTTACAAACTGCTATAAAAAAAAGAATGGACAAAAGTTGCTCTTCAAAAAAAGAGATTCAAATTTGTCCTGAATAATTTTTTACTAGGATGCGTATTTTTTGTTTTATTCGTAACAAATAAGATTAAAAATAAAAAAATTACATTTTTTCTTAAATGAGATAAGTTACAATAAAATGTTTAATCACAATTTTTACATTCACATCCTGATGAGAAGATACTAGTTTTATGTAAAAAGTTATTTTTGCGGATTCCATCAAATGCTGACGTTCTGAGACACCCTGAATAAGAAAAAACAGTGTTTACGTCGGTGCCTGTCTGTCGTCGTTGACTTTGTTGTATGTAAACACTGTAACATTTAAAAGACTCATTCGATCGGATTGAGTACTCTTGTAATCCTAACAATTCGAGAGCATAAACGTCATTTTAGCACTCTTGAAACCCATTGGGGATTATTTTTTAGATGCAAACAACTACCCAGAAGTTTGCGTAGCAGCTCCACATTTGTGCTAAAGTTGATTGGCACACTGCCAAAAATGTAAAAATTCCAGTGCAAAAACTAAATTTTAGTACTCTTGAAACCCAAGGGGAATGATTTTTTAGATGCTAAAAACTAACGAGAAGTTTGACTTGCAGCTCCTGAGTGGTGCCAAAGTTGAGTGACAGGCTGTCAAAAATTTCAAAAATTCGAGTGAAAAAACGTCTTTTCAGTACTCTTGAAACCCATCGGGGATGATTTTTTAGGTGCAAACAACTACCACGAAGTTTGAGTGGCAGATCCTGAGTGGTGCCAGAGTTGACTGGCTGACTGTCAAACATGCCAAAAATTCGAGAGATGAAGCGTCATTTTAGTACTCTTAACACCCATTGGGATGATTTTTTAGGTACAAACTACTACCAATTAGTTTGAGTGGCAGCTCTTGAGTGGTGCCAAAGTTGACTGGCAGACTGGCAAACATGTAAAAATTCGAGTAAAAAAACATAATTTTAGTACTCTTGAAAACCACGGGGAATGATTGTTTGGATACAAAAAACTAACGAGAAGTTTCACTTGAAGCTCCTGACTGGTGCCAAAGATGTATGGCCGGCTGTCAAACATGCTAAAAATTCGAGAGAATAAACGTCATTTTAGTACTCTTGAAACCCATTGGCGATGATTTTTCAGATGTAAAGAACTATCAAGAAGTTTGAGTCGCAGCTCCTGAGTGGTGCCAAATTTGACTGGCAGGCTGTCATAAATGTCAAAAGATCGATTGAAGAAACATCATTTTAGTACTCTTGAAACCCACTGGGGATTATTTTTTAAGTGCAAACAACTTCCAAGAAGTTTGAGTGGCAGTTCCTAAGTGGTGCCAAAGTTGACGGGCAGAATGCCAAACATGTAAACATTCTAGTGCAAAAACGTACTTTTAGTACTCTTGAAACCCACGAGGAATGATTGCTTGGATGCTAAAAACTAACGAGAAGTTTGGCTGGCAGTTCCTGTGTGGTGCCAAAGTTAACTGGCAGACTGTCAAAAATGTCAAAAGATCGAGTGAAGAAACCTCATTTTAGTACTCTTGAAACCATTGGCGATGATTTTTTAGATGCAAACAACTACCAAGAAGTTTGAGTGGCAGCTCCTGAGTGGTGCCAAAATTGACTGGCAGGCGGTCAAACATGTAAAAATTCGTGAGATGAAACGTAATTTTACTACTCTGGAAACCCATTGGGGACGATTTTTTAGGTACAATCCACTACCAATAAGTTTGAGTGACAGGTCCGGAGTGGTGCTGAAGTTGACTGGCAGATTGTCAAACATGTGAAAATTCGAGTTGAAAAACGTAATTTTAGTACTCTTGAAATCCACGGGGAATGATTGTTTGGATACTAAAAACTAACGAGAAGTTTGACTTGCAGCTCCTGACAGATGCCAAAGATGTATGGCAGCCTGTCACACATGCTAAAAATTAGAGAGAATAAACGTCATTTTAGTACTCTTGAAACCCATTTTGGAAGATTTTTTAGATCCAAACAACTACCAAGAAGTTTAAGTGGCAGCTCCTGAATGGTGCCAAGGTTGACGGGCAGGCTGTTAAACATATAAAAATTCGTGAGAAGAAACGCAATTTTAGTTCTCTTGAAACCCATTGGGGATGATTTTTTTAGTTACAAACTACTACCAATTAGTTTGAGTGGCAGCTTTTGAGTGGTGCCAAATTTGAATGGCAGATTGTCAAACGTCTAAAAATTCGAGTGAAAAAACGTCATCATGGTACTCTTGAAACCCATCGGGGATGATTTTTCACGTGCAAACAACTACCAAGAAGTTTGAGTGAGAGTTCCTGAATAGTGCCAAGGCTGACTGGCAGGCTGTCAAACATTTAAAAATTCCAGTGCAAAAACTTAATTTTAGTACTCTTGAAACCCATTGGCGATGATTTTTTAGGTGCAAACAACTACCAAGAAGTTTGAATGGCAGCTCCTGAGTGATGCCAAACTTGACTGGCAGGTTTTGAAACATGCTAAAAATTCGAGAGAAGAAACCTGATTTTAGTACTCTCGAAACCCATTGGGGCTGATTCTTTATGTGCAAATAACTACCAAGAATTTGGTGTGGCAGCTCCTGAGTGCTGCGAAAGTTGACTCGCAGGCTGCCAAACATGCTAAAAATTCGAGAGAAGAAACATCATTTTAGTACTCTTGTAGCCCATTGGGGATGATTTTTTATGTGCAAACAACTGCACACAACTACCAAGAAGTTTGAGCGGCAACTCCTGAGTGGTGCCAAAGTTTACTGGCAGGCTGTCAAACATCTACAAATTCGAGTGCAAAAACGTCATTTTAGTACTCTTGAAACCCATGGGGGATGGTTTTTTAGGTTCATACAACCGTCAAGAAGTTTGAGTGGCAGCTCCTGAGTGGAGCCAGAGTTGACTGGCAGACTCTCAAACATGCCAAAAGTTTGAGAGAAAAAACGCCATTTTAGTACTCTTGAAACCCATGGGGGATGATTTTTTAGGTTCATACGACCGTCAAGAAGTTTGAGTGGCAGCTCCTGATTGGTGCCATAGTTGACTGGAATACTGTCAAACATCTAAAAATTCGAGTGCAAAAACCTCATTTTAGTACTCTGGAAACCCATTGGAGATGATTTTTTAGGTGCAAACAACTACCAAGAAGTTTGAGTGGCAGCTCCTGAGTGGTGACAAAGTTGGATGGCAGGCTGTGAAACATGCTAAAAATTCGAGAGAAGAAACGTGACTTTAGTACTCTTGAAACCCATTAGGGATGATTTTTTCGGTGCAAATAACTACCAAGAAGTTTGAGTGGCAGCTCCTCAGTGGTGCGAATGTTGACTGGTAGCCTGTCAAACATGCTACAAATTCGAGAGAAGAAACGTGATTTTAGTACTCTTGAAACCCATTGGGGATTATTTTTTAGATGCAAACAACTACCAAGTAGTTTGAGTGGCAGCCCCGGAGTCGTGCCAAGGTTGACTGTCAGGCTGCCAAACATGCCAAACATTCATGAGAATAAACGTCATTTTAGTACACTTGAAACCCATTAGTAATCATTTTTTAGGTGCAAAAGAACTACCAAGAAGTATGAGGGGCAGCTCCTGAGTGGTGCCAAGGTTGACTGGCAGGCTGTTAAACATGCTGAAAATTTAAGAGAAGAAACATGATTTTAGTACTCTTGAAACCCATTGGGGATGATTTTTTAGATGCAAACAGCTACCAAGAAGTTTGCGTGGCAGCTCCTCATTTGTGCGAAAGTTGACTGTAATACTGTCAAACATGTAACAACTGGAGTGCAAAAGCTTAATTTTAGTACTCTTGAAATTCACGGGGAATAATTTTTCAGATGCTAAAAACTAACGAGAAGTTTGTCTGGCAGCTCCTGACTGGTGCCAAAGATGTACGGCAGGCTGTCAAACATGCCAAGAATTCGAGAGAAGAAATGTGATTTTAGTACTCTTGAAATCCATTGGGGATTATTTTTTAGGTGCAAACCACTACCAAGAAGTTTGAGTGGCAGCACTTGAGTCGTGCCATAGTTGACGGGCAGGCTATCAAACATGCTGAAAATTGGAGAGAAGAGACGTGATTCTAGTATTCTTGAAACCCATTGGGGATGATTTTTTAGGTGCAAACAACCATCAAGAAGTTTGAGTGGCAGCTCCTGTGTGGTGCCAGAGTTCACTGGCGTTCTGTCAAACATGCCAAAAATTCGTGCGAAGAAACGACATCTTAGTACTCTTGAAACCTACTGGGGATGACTTTTTAATTTCAAGCAACTACCAAGAACTACCAAGAAGATTGAGTGGCAGCTCCTGAGTGTTGCCAAAGTTGACTGGCAGGCTGCCAAACATTCTAAAAGTTATAGAGAAGATACGTTATTTTAGTACTCTTGACGCACGTTGGGGATGATTTTTTAGGTGCAAGCAACTAGCAAGAAGTTTGAGTGGCATCTCCTGATTGGTGCCAAGGTTGACTGGCAGGCTGTTAAACATGCCAAAACTTCGTGCGAAGAAACGACATTTTAGTACTCTTGAAACCTACTGGGAATGATTTTTTAGTTGGAAGCAGCTACCAAGATGTTTGACTGGCAGCTCCTGAGTGGTGCCGAAGTTGAATGACAGGCTGTCTAAAATTTCAAAAATTCGAGAGAGAAAACGTCTTTTCAGTACTCTTGAAACCTATTGGGGATGATTTTTTTGGTGCAAAAAACTACAAAGAAGTTTCAGTGGGTGCTCCTGACTGGCAGGCTGTCAAACATGTAAAAATTCTTGAGAAGAAACGTAATTTTTTTGCTCTTGAAACCAATTGTGGATGATTTTCTAGGTACAAACTACTACCAATATGTTTGAGTGGCAGCTCTTGAATGGTGCCAAAGTTGACTGGCAGACTGCCAAACATGCTAATAATTCGAGAGAATGAACGTCATTTTAGTACTCTTGAAACCCATTGGGGATGATTTTTTAGGTGCAAACAACTACCAAGAAGTTTGAGTGGCAGCTCCTGAGTGGTGCCAAAGTTGGATGGCAGGCTGTGAAACATGCTAAAAGTTCGAGAGAAGAAACGTGACTTTAGTACTCTTGAAACCCATTAGGGATGATTTTTTCGGTGCAAATAACTACCAAGAAGTTTGAGTGGCAGCTCCTCAGTGGTGCGAATGTTGACTGGTAGCCTGTCAAACATGCTAAAAATTTGAGAGATGAAACGTGATTTTAGTACTCTTGAAACCCATTGGGGATGCTTTTTTAGGTGCAAACATCTACCAAGACGTTTGAGTGGCAGCTCCTGAGTGGTGCCAAAGTTGACTGGCAGACTGCCAAACATGCTAATAATTCGAGAGAATGAACGTCATTTTAGTACTCTTGAAACCCATTGGGGATGATTTTTTAGGTGCAAACAGCTACCGAGAAGTTCGAGTGGCAGCTTTTTAGTGGTACCAAAGTTGACTGGCAGGCTGTCAAAAATTTCAAAATATCGAGTGAAGAAACGTCAGTTTAGTACTCTTGAAACCCATTGGGGATGATTTTTCAGGTGCAAACAACTACCAAGAAGTTCGAGTAGCAGCTTTTTAGTGGTACCAAAGTTGACTGGCAGACTGTCAAAAATGCTAAAAATTCGAGAGAAGAAACGTGATTTTAGTATTCTCGAAACCCATTGGGGATGATTTTGTAGGTGCAAACAACTACCAAGAAGTTTGAGTGGCAGTTCCTGAGTGGTGCCAAAGTTGATTGGCAGCCTGTCAAACATGCTAAAAATTGGAGAGAAGAGACGTGATTTTAGTAGTCTTGATACCCTCGTGCTCGTAGACAGGCATGACCCTGGGACCACACAATTATTTAAGCTACTCGAAAATACGCAATTTTGAGCCATTTCCTCCTCCATGAGGATTGGCATGGGGTGACTTTGCCGACTCGGTATTGACCTCTAAGTACCCTCTGATGACTTTTCATCGTAAAGTCACCCTTGGAAGGCACCGGTATCGATTTTAAGCCCATTTTTGCAAAACCTTACATTTTAGTGTTTTCAGTGAAATTTCGAGATTTCACCCTCAAAGAACAGACTGAAGATATTATCCGATTTCAAATTTTCAAAGTGCGCTGAGTTTCGGATTGGACTGGGCCACTTTTACGCATCCAGCCGTTTCCTGGAAGCACAATGTTGGTTTTTCGCCCCAGCCTAATATATATATATACACACAGGATGTCCCGCGAGAACTGTAGTTAATTTTGCAGGGAGGTTGTGCACAAAAAAAGAAGAAAAAAAGTCTCGAAAATTTTTTTGGCCTGATGCTTATTCTGGACGCAACAGAGAAAACGCAACAAATAAACAATAAAAATATGTTTATAAAAATTTTGATGAACGGACATTATAAAAACATTAATTGCAAAGGTAAAAAAATACAAGAAATTACAACTATTAAAAATATGTTAGTTTAAACAATTAAACTCCATATTAACGTCGCTTCTCGACTAAACAAAATGCCCAAGGAACATCCTTTAACTTAAGAGGATGTAATAATGATTTTTTTTATAATAGAACATTTTTTTATTACAATACAAGATTATTAAATTTTAACGACAAGTACAATATCTATTTTTATCAAGTTTATCACTCCCTAACCCATCAACTTTTCTCCTGTTTAGAAGACGCAAAACAGGAGGAATGTTTATGGGTCAGGGACTGATAAAAGTTAATAAAAAAGTTTGAACTATCAAGACGAGGGAAAATCTCTTTGCTTGAAGAGTACACAATAGACAAATATGTTTCACTTATTCCGGTTCTCATATTTTTCTCATCACTCAACATTCAATTGCTACGCTTTTTTTTTTGAAAGACATTGAATAGTTCATGCACGTTCCCATTTGGTTTTTGTGTTTTCCCGACTTTCATTATTTAAGACTCTTGAGTCGTAGGAGTTTCATTTTTTATGATATAATCAACATTTCATCAAGAAAGAGATTTTTCCTATTTAGTAGCGTCTATTAAATGCATTTGTTGAGCAGAATTGTTAATAAAACTGAAAAATATTATCAAACGTCAGTTTCTTCCATCAGAATATTAATTTAGGGATAAAATGAACAATTATGCAAAAAATGGATTTTTTCTATCAACGAGTGATCGTTTAATGTATTTGTTAATCAGTATTGTTTATAACAATGGTAAATATTTTGATTGTCCATTTCTGTCATGGAATTTTCATTTTTGAAGGCAAACCTAATGATTGCGCAGACAAAATGCATTTTATATATGCAGAGGCGCTTATTTATTAAATTTGTTATTGAAATTTGTTTATAGCATAATGAAAAGATCTTCTAGGCTTTAATGTACAGCAAAAATCGATTTTGTTCATAAATTTATTTATAACACTTGAACAGATTGCACGAACTTCCTCTAAGTTATTAGGGTTTGTTAATCGATTGTAAATCTATCATTTTTTCACCTTTTTGAGGTAAAATCCATTAACGCTACAGAAACCCATAAATTCCGAATTATTAGGTTTTAGGCTGTTAACTATGAAATTAAAAATATCTACTTCCAAATTTTAATCCGAAAGCTTAACAAAGGACCTTTGAGTGTCGGCTACTCTATTGAGATAGCCTCTCTGCTTATTATTTATGATCGTATTCTTATTTCAATTTCGGAAAGGATATTTTAAAGCCTTCAGACAATTTAAACGAGCTTCCTGGACCTTTAAAAATATCTACCTGAGTGCCTGCGGAGAATTTCTTTGAGATTCTTTGACCTATAGCATTTTTAGTATATACTCAAAGATTCTTTTCGGTAGGGTGCTCACGACCCCTAGGGCGCTTTAAGGGTTAAAGAACTTCAGCAAGATAATTTGCCAATCTTGTTCAAATTTACTAAAACCAACGCTTTTAACTTAATGATCTCCTAAAAACAAAATTTGCATAATTTTGAAAATGATCCAACTTTTGGAACTTTTGTCTAATTAAGAAATTTTATAAGAATAGTTTCGAATTACATATATTTTATATCTAGGAGAAATTCCTATTGATATTTTTTAACCCATTAGAAAATGTTATTTTTTTGAACATTTTCAAAATGTTGAAAAGCATATGACTTTTAGAAATTTAATCGAATTTTAAAATGTCATAAGGATAATTTCCCAGCCTTTTTTCCGTGTACCAGAAAATTTGACTAAAATTTCTAAAACTCATAAAAAAATTTTATTTAAATTTGGAAAAGCTTAAACTTTTTGAATTCTTGTGCAATTAAAAAATTTATATGAGATAGTTTCTAAATATATTTGATATCTAGTGACGAATTTAGATGGAATTTCTGAATCTATCAGAAAAATATTTTGTTCTATTTTTCCGATTATTTTCAACATTTTCAAAAGTATATAAATTTAATAATTTTCATCGAAATGGAAAATTTTATTTTGATAATTTGCAAGTCTTCTATCCATCTATAAGAAATTTTAACAAAAATTTCTATAATTAAAAAAAAAATTTTCTTTAAATTTTGAAAATGCTCTTAATTCTCTCATTTTTGTTAGAAATTTCTGCTTAACGAACCTAACCTTCATTCTGGGAACCTAAGATGTGTATCAAAGACTGACTTGATTGGACGAATTCTTCAAAGTTCAGCGTGTCTACAACATTCAGGTAACAATAGATACAGACATACGTACAGAGACAGACATACATACAGACAGCCAGACATAAAAACAGACAGACACCGATAAAATTGTATGATTTTCGGATTCAGTGCGTGCCGAAACGTAAAGATCCGTTAAAAACCAGAGATCGAAAATTTAGACGATTACATTACACTTCTTCTTCTTTATTTCTTAAATTGATTTATTAGAGTAAGAAAACGCGTACAAGTTTCAGGCCGAACGTTTGAATTTTTTTCGAAAAACTGTTCCTACCTTTTTTAACAGTCAAAAACGTCAGTACAATAGCACCTGTATCATTAGCAAAGTGTTAGAGGTAGATACCCCGCGGAGAGTCGAATCAACCGGACGAATGACCCTTTTATTGTTACGAAATTAGGGCCAGTTACAAAATTGAAATTATGAATGCATGTATTAAGTGAATTTCAATTAACTAAGTTAATTTATTCATATAATTGAAAGAAAGTGAATATAGACTCATGAAAATCGTTTAATATTTGCAGTATTAACAGAAATTTTGAAGTGCATACAAAAGTATAGCAGTTGTGGTAAAAAGTTAGTGCTACTACCTAAATCTAAATTATTAGCAATACGTTTAAAACTTCTTAATAATTCGAATACTTAGCCTCGCTAAATAAATTAGCAGTTTTCTACTTAAGATTTTGAAGAATTCCTCGTGAAGCAATTACTAAACGACTTTCCAATCATTCAGTAGTACAAAACTATACTTATTATATGCTTATCCGTCGGTCAATAAAAATTTAATTTTCACCTTATGCACTTTACTTTCGAATAATTATCACCTAAATAAAATCAAAATGTACAAAAAGCGGGGTTCAAAATATGAGTAGTAAATATTCTATCCATATCTAAACGGATAAAATTTATGAGTTCGAACAAAAAAATGATAAAAATTCAAATCAGCCAAAGTCAGGTATATTTTAAAAAATTTATTTTTATTTTTAAAAGAGGAAACTGTATCCCAAATCATTTTTTCTGAATGTTAACGGTAGTTTTGAGAAAAATGTTCGATGTTTTCGGAAACCAAACTGATGCGATACTTTATCTTGCACTTCATCATCTGAAAGAATAAATGTAATATGAACAATATTTCTACCATGGTACTGCTAGCTTCGTGTATAGTTGGCAGTACCATGCATTTTTTTGAAAAAATGCAGAGCCCAGAATTCGGCTTTTAGATATTAAATGAGCCCTAATTGAGCTCCTAATTCCGGCATAGGGTATAGAATGTTCAGGCACAGTCCGAAAAAATCAAACACTGCTGATGTTCCTTATTCTCAGTTTAACGTCGCATTCCTTTACAGGGTAGTTTTCGAGTGTTAGGGGCGGTTTTTGGAAAGAGTTCCATATTTTATGTAGGCTAGAAAATATTACAAGCTGACAAAATACTTTTTCTTGCACATTATCAGCACTTTTGACTAAGGGTTAGTTTTTTTATGTTAAGGGATGGTTTTAGACAATTGATTTTGCGGGCGTTGGAGAGTCTAAAAGAGCTTCTAATTCTGATGTACTCACTTTTAAGATTAGGGCATATTTATTTCTTAGAGTAGTTTTTTATTATATGGGTTGTTTTTGAAAAATTGCGCCGCAGGTCATGCAAGAGCTTTAAATAAGCTATCAATTATTGAGAAAGAAAATATTAGACAGAACCAATATTTCTACCATGATACTGCTAGGTTTATGTAAAACTAGCAGTACTATGCATTTTTTTAAATGCAAAGCCCAAAATTTGCCTTTTATAGGTATTAACTGAGCCTTAAATGAGTCCTCAATTATGGCATAGGTCGGACGATCTTTGGACAAAGTGGTACTTCCAGCTTTACCCATTTGATAATAAGTGAAGTTTGGATTCATTTATAAAAGAGGTATTAATGAATATATTTACAGCTTGTATGACTTTAAAGTATTCATCCTCTGCCTTCCCAGCTCAGAATTCTGTTCACCATCTTTCATCTTTACTGATTGTTCTACGCTTTTATTTCTGTTAACATTTCTATCCTTTTTCACTCTTTCGTCATCAGATTTTTTATCAGCATCGTCTTTTTTCATTAATTTAATCTCCCGCAGTCGCGCATCTATTGCTTTCGTGTTGCTCGAACATCTCTCGAAGTACTATCCTATTACTATTACTTCATATTCCACTCAATTTCACATATAAAACATGAAATTGGATTTCCAATGTTCAATTTGAAAAATTTTGTAATTAAAAACAAGTTCAAATAATTTTATGACGAATTATGATTGCTTTCAAACACATTAATTATTTTATTGAAAATTCATGCACAGTTTTAAATACTTTAAAGTTTAAAGTGTAAATCATAAAATTGCTTACCCTTGAAAATCTCAAACATACACTGAGAGACTTTTTGTCAGAATAAATGAAAAAATAATAATTTATAATTTAGTATAATATCGTTCCAAAATAGGAATCACCGTAGTTTTATTATACTTATTCGTATTTCGGTACCGAAGTTTAATATTATCATACGAGTATTTAAAACACAAAGACGACAAAGTAGTATTCTAAATATAAAATATTATGAATCTCCCCGAGTCGAAATATAGCCCCTACTTTGAGACTCTTAACGCTAAAATTTGTAGGGGCTAAGGTTGTAAAGTAGAGGATATTGCCATACGATTTTTGCCCCTACTTTACCGCTCTTATGGGCAGAAATTTCCGAATGTTCCATTTGTGGCGTCAAAATAGAGGCTTAGTTTTTGTTTCTAATTTATCGCTCTACGCTCTACCTTCCTGTTCAGAATAAAATTATTGGACGGAAAATTAATTAAATGGAGCAAGAAGAATAGTGATATTTGCGTAATGTTTTAAGTTATTTTCCACACGGAAAAAATATCCATTAAATTTTATAAAACTAATCCTATAGTAGAGGATACGCTGGGTAGTTTAATAAAAGTTAAAATCGCCTTTGTTTTACATTGCGTTGAACTGGTCCCGAAACTATGGAGAACAGTTCAATAAAATCATAATCGATTTTTCGCCACAAAAAATTAATCTTCTGTATTATTATATTATTAGTATTATAATCTCATATTTGTTCACATGTTTAAGGACACAATTATTTACTATTATACAATCACCACACTATTTATAATCGCACTCTGAGAAAGTTTTTATTCGCCGCGGGGGTTCGAATCCTATAAGTTTCGAATTCCTAATGCCTAAAGCCTCTCGGCTGGTCTAGCTTGAAGTATGCAAAAAAAATTTGAAATATAACCTATAGCTGTGCAAGACCATCTGCAAATTTTTGTAACCCATTCTGTACAAAATATTGCTACGCTTACAATAATATATGTACTAAGATTTTAAATTTTAGAAATATTACAAATTATTATTGTATATTTTATGTACTTAATCAACATTTAAACTTAATACAAAAATATTTCAAGATATTTTCAAAGATTAAAAAAAGTTCAATATATATTTTCAGAAATTTAATAGATTTTAAAGGATTTCCACAAATTTCCGTAGATTTCAAAAGATGTAAGCGACTTTAAAGAATTCAGGAACATTATTCATATTTTCGAATTACCTTAAATTCATTAAAAATATCTTGAACTCTATTAAATAATTCGAAAACTTTGGAATTCGATTATAAACTTTAAAAAATTTTGTTATCAAATAACTCTCGTTAAATCCCTTGAAACTCCTGAAAATCTCTTTAAATACATAAAAATATTTTTAAATTACATGAAGATCCTTAAACTCTTTTGAATTTTTGAAAAATTATAAAAAATTCTAAACTATTTTAAATCGATTAAAATGCCAGAAAATCCTTCAAAATGACTAAAAATCTCTTGAACTCATAAAAAGTATTTTAAAGTCTTCAAAATCTCTTAAAAACTTTTGGACTTTTTGCAATTCTTCTAAAATCTTTTAAAATTCTTTAAAATTACTTGAAATCTTTTGAAATTCAATTATAAACCTTAATATTTTTTAATTCAAAAGAATTGTTAAATCCTGTTAAATTATTTTAAAATTCATTAAAATCCTTTTAAACACTTGAACAAATTTTGTAATTGCACAATAATACATAAACTTTTTGGAATTTCTTGACATTTTTTAGAATAATTTTAAATAATTTGGAATCTTCAAAAACGCGTGGAGCGCAAAGGGAAATGGAGGAATATGTCAGAATATTTGTGAATATTTCGGGATATTTCGGAATATCTTGAAATATAAAAAATATCTGAGATTGGAAAGAATATCCAGAATGCAAAGAATATTGAAAAAATACGTACATGGGAATATTTAGTGAATTTATCAGGCATATTGGAGTGATCGACCCCTCGGCATATAGAAATAAATTGGTTTAAAAATATGACATTTTGATGAAACAATTTATTATTTTAAGTAAATGTTACATCCAAATCTTTGGTATATATTTATAACCATCGGTGATCTTATTAAGAGTGGTTACAAGTCAACTGTAATCAAAGTCGGCTTTTTTGGAGAATAACGTACGAAAAACAATCATCGCTGACCGAATCGATTTGAAATCAGCAGGGAGCTACACTTGAAATCGCAGAATTTCTCGAGAGGGAAAGATGTTGTTTTTGAAAGGATGATATAATTTTTTTCATGTTTTTAAAATTTGAAGAAAATTGGTTGAATTTGGGAAAGTTTAATTAGCAATTAAAAAATTATTAGTTTCCGTGTGATTTGAATTAAACACAAATAATTGAAATTTTAAAAGCTTTGGTTAAAGCAAAAGTTTTAATATCACAATTTTTGGTAAATATAAATTTTGTCAGTTTAAAATAAAGTTCGAATTCTTTAAGTCTCAAGCTTCTGGAGTAGATTTTTATATTCTAATCAGAAAAATTTGTAAAGTAAAGTAAAATTTGACCCCCCTCCAGTTTTTGTCAAATTTCCACGTTTTGAGACCCTCTGAAATCGAAAAACAGGTTTTTACGAATGTGTCTGTCTGTATGTCTGTCTTTCTGTATGTCTGTCTGTCTTTGAACACGATAACTTTCGAAAAAATTAATCTATTAGATTGCCCTTTGGCACACTCTTTTAGTGTCCTAAACTAAAAGTCAAGTTCGTTAGCCAGACACTTTGGATAAAAATTCAAAAAGTGGGCACATTTTGAATATTTTTTAGACCACTTTTTTGAAAATTCCAAAATTCTCTGTACGGTTATTTATAGTATTCAAAAATATGAACAATTTATCCTAATGACTTTTTTTTGAAAAATCAAAAATTACCAGAGTTAGAGCATTTTCAAAATAAAAAAAGAAAACAAATTAAAATGAAGATTTTAAGCCAAACAACGCATGATACGAAAAAAAAGTCAAGAGAAGAAAAACGTTGCTTTTCGAAATCCCTACAAGATCATGATAACAAGTTTTTTAATTTGGTCGAAAAGATCAAAATTCCAAATTTGATCGTGCCAAAAATTTTTGAAACCACATTTTTTCAAGATTTAAAAATTCTATGTACGGTTGTTCATAGTACTCAAAAACTCAAACAATTTATTCCTAATAATTTTTTCTATAAATAGAAAATCATCAGAGTTATGACATTTTAAAAATAAAAAAAAACAACTAAAATGAACATTTTAAGCCAAACAACATATGATATGAAAAAAAGTCAAAAGAAGAAAAACTTTGCTTTTTGAAGGCTCTACAGGATTATGATGAAGGCTTTTTTAATTTGGTCGAAAAGTTGAAAATTCCAAATTTGATCCTACCAAAAAAAATAAAAAATCCACAAATTCCATTTTTTGGTTAAACTATGCAAAAGACGAAAAAAAATGAAAAATCTCAAATTACACGCACAGGAAAAAACTGCAATTTAATAATGAATCAGTTTTTGACACACGTTGCGAAAAAATAAACAAACTAAATGTGTGGAAGACGGTACTCGGTACAGTATAATATGTAATAAAAAAATGGTTTGCCTAAATTGTTATTACACCATTAAGCCATTTACCTTTCGGTGTAGGCGTGACTCACTCGGTAGGGGAAAGGAGTAGTTTTTGGAAGGCACAGAGATTTTAATAAGATCTAAAATTTTCATTTTCATATTTCTTTGATAGGGCACGCGTTTTTTACATTCACACTATAATGAGAAGGTATTGGTTTCATACGAAAAATGACTTTCGCGGATTCCATCAAATATCGACGTCTTGAGATTTCCTCAGAAGGAACAAAAAGTTTTCAGGTTGGTATCTGTCTGTCGTTATCGCATGTATACTGGATGTCTTTGGACCGACTAATTAAATCGAATTGGGCTTTGGTACCCAGGTTTAGGGGCCAAAGATTTATAATTCCACGTGCGGCTATTTATAGCACACGAAATAGTTAACAATTTATCTTGATGGATTTTTTTGATAACAAGAAATTTATCACAGTTATGGCTTTTTCAAAATACAAAATTAAAATTCTAAACCAATCAATGCACGATATAAAAACAGGTAAGAAAAGGAAAACGTTACTTTTTGAAAAACTTACAAGGTCTTCATAACAGTGTTTATAATTTAAAACAAATCGAAAATTCATCTTTTAATCGCACAAAAAATACTGAATTATGACATTCTCATCATAATAAGAAGGTATTGTTTTATGGGAAAACTTACTATCGCGGATTTCTTGAAATTTTCACTTTTAGAGAATCCCTAATTCCCAAAGAAACCGGTATTATGATGACGTCTGTCTGTCGGCTTTGCCTTTGTCGTCGTTTTCGTTGTAGTCTGTAAACACAGTAACATTTGAAGTAATTATTTTATTGAATTTCCCTTTGACACACTTTATAAGGATATGAAAAGAAAGGACGATTTCGTTAGCCAGCGATTTTAAATAAAAATGCAATAATTTGGAGTATTTTCAAAAATCTTAAGACCACTTTTTCAAGATTTGAAATTTTCATATAGTGCTCTTTCCAAATTAAAAAAAAAATAATAAAAACGAAAATGACTATTCTACGTTATTCAACGCACCACATGAAAAAAAGTTAACAAAAGAAAAATATTAGGTTTTAAAGACCTACACGATTATCATAACAACTTTTCAAATTTTGTTAAAAAATCGAAAATTCAAATTTTTGTCGCACAAAAATGATGTAATATTACATTCTCATCATAATGAGAAGGCATTAGTTTTATGTGAAAACTTTTTATCGCTAAATAATATGAATAAATGTATTATAAGTTTGATACAGAAGTGTTAAACATAATACTTAAAAGTTAACATTTTGGACAAAATCGAGTGCGAAGCACGAGATACGTGACGAGAATGTGTTCATTAAAGCCGAAGAAGCTTTAACAAAGGAGAATTTACAATCACCAAATTACAGTTGTCGATGTTTGGTTCGTTAACCTTAATAGGTCTGTGCACAAATGTGGGGAAAATACAAAGACCGAGCGCAAAGGGCGAGACAAATACACCATCAAGCGCGAAGCGCGAGATGAATACATCATCGAGCGCGAAGCGCGAGAACCAACAGTCGCGCGCCCTAGGCGCGCTCAAACTTTCAAGTGAAGCTAGCAAGTTTGAATTTCAGAAGCTTCAACTTTGAATGATTCAATTTAGTTTTCAATCAAAAATTATGAAATCTTGATCGCTTTGAATTTATAATTGTTCAAATTCAAAAGTTTGAAATCTTTAATTATTTAATTTCGAACGCTTTTAAGTATAAATAATTTCCAATGATCTAATCTTAAAATATTCAATTTTTAAGGTTTTGACATTGCCCTATTTTCTAAATTTTTAAACTAAAATCATTCAATTTCGTGATTCATCAATTCAAAAGAAAATTGCGTGAAAGGAAAATCTATTTCTTCAGAATCTGTGGTAGCAATTTGGAGTTATTTTTTTTGGTACAGAAAAAACTCAATACAAAAGATTTGTATCTTTCTTACCTTTTTCTTTTGACGTTTCTTCTCGTGCGTTTGATACTTTTTT
>NC_046659.1:15640177-15645686 GCF_010883055.1 Belonocnema kinseyi | reverse complement strand
GATCTGGGTTTTTTATAACTATCTTTAAAACCTTAGCACTGGTTTGCATTTTTCCTTTTGCTGCAACCACCAGACTACAAACTTCTTTCTTCTTGAAACCATTTCGATGTTATCATTTTAATATTTATTATTTAAAACCAATTTAACTGTTGCTTTCACGAACTGTGATGATGGAATTTTAGAGAAAACAACAAAGTATCTGTCATGAGGGCGCAGGCGTCGAGGCAACGACGCCACATATTTTGTGCGTTAAAGTTTAAGAGCGTTAAAAGAAAATTTAACAATTCTACGGAGAATATGGAGCTTTAAAGGAGACATAAGTTAAAGTCAAGAATATACAGGCAAGACCTTCAGTATAGGAGCTGAAGCTTATAAAGCAGCAAAATAGAATGAAAATATCTTTAGGAGTGGCTACGTACATGATAGTAGAATAAACAGCCGCAAAGTAGGGACTATTACTTCCACTGGAAGCGTCAAAGTAGGGCCTATATTTCGACTTGGGTCTGTTTCAAGAATTAACACTATAAAAAAATGATATTGTTTTACTGAGTTTTCGTAAAATAATTTGAATAACAAAAATGGTGAACATCATAATCTCGGATACGTATTTTAGACATTGATAATGTCAATATGAAGATGTCAGAAATCTGAGACACATAGTAAACTATGGAATCATTATTCTTGATTTTTCACATAGTTCCGTTTGAGAATGCTCCTCGATTGATTCCGCCATTTTCCGATCGAGCCGAAAGGTTATGATATAGAACATTTTAAATAATAGTTAACTCTTTCTATTTTTCAATTCCTTCATTTACTATGAGATTTAAAACATTAGGAATTCTTTCTCACGAAATTTATACACTAAGGTAATAAATTTTAATGCAATGAGCATGATTGGTAAAATATTATATCTAAGAACACTCAAGTTTATTATACTGAGATATCAAATTAGAGAACTTTATTCGTAAGGAATATTATGAGTTACGTTAAAAAAATTTTTTTTATAAAAAATCAATTTAATCATTAAAAATGATAAAATCTTTAACCCATCTATTAACGAAATGTCTGAAGCAACAAATCACTCGTAAAAAAGGGGCCAGATATGTTTCATACTGCCATGAGTTATCAAGCGACACCGTTTAGCCGAGATGTTTTTCCAAATATTACATAATGTAAGTTAGCCGTGGGGTTTAGTTGTTTGGGAATGCGTTAGTGCTTTAGGTAAGTAAGGTTCGAATCTCGCCGCAGCCGTTCCGATTTTTCACAGCGATTAAGCGTGGGATTATGTATGTAGAGTGAATGAATTAAGTATATGATAATAAAAATAATAATAATTGTACGCGTGATTCCGTATTTAATTGTATTTAATGTATTCAATTTGTGTATTTAGTTCTTCCTTCTAAAGGCTACATCTTTTGGTGGAGTGATTTATTTTTCATATAGTCGTTTGAGATTCTCATATGCCTAAAATGTATTAATATCGTTTTAATTTCGTCTGTCAACTTTGATATAGTGAATTTTTAATTCTCGCAAGTATTAGAAGATTTAATGCAACATCCTTTCCATTTGTTCAAACAAAAATATTGGTTTTGACGGCTGAAAGCCGCTATATTAATCTTCGATAAGCAATTCCCTTTTTCCCTATTTTGAAACAATATTATACTAAATTTTCATTCATTTTTATCATGTATTCTAACAAAAATTCTGTCAGTGTAAAAATTTTCAGGTAATAATATAGCAAGGATTAGTACTGATGTCATATTTGTACGAGTAATCACAAATAAAGTAAATGGACAGGTAGAGAGAGTCATACGCGTAATAACTAATGTCAACGAAACTCTCCGATCCTTCTTCCGGCAAGTTATGGTACGAAATCTTAATCGACGTTGTATACGCTGTAAATAATACCGCACACAGCATTACAGGAACAAGTCCTATTATATTATTATTTAGGTAAACCAAGGCGGTTCTGTTATTGATCCTGTGGCGGATTATTTGGAGAAAATCAAAAACAGCGATGACGCCTTTGACGTCGACAAGGTTAGATCCGAAGTGGTTGAGAAAAATAAAAAGTCTCAAGAATATAATAAGGTTTACTTTGACAAAAACAACAGAAAAATCTACGAAAATACGAGTTAGGTAACTATGTGATGGTAAAAGACTACGATACTACGGTGAAAGCATTGAAAAAGCTTATTTGACGCTTTACAGGCCCCTATGCATTTGTTAAGGTGCTACGTAACGATAGTTATGTGCTCAAAGATGTCGAGAATTTTCAGGTTACGCAAAAACCATGCATCGGTTCATGGGAATCATGTAATATGAAACCTTAGTATGACGATCTTATTTCTACAATATGTAATGTTTATTGTGATTATATGTTGTACGACAATTTAGTTTAAGTTACTTGTAAATATTAGTTTGAGTCCTAAGGCCCTACGAAGGGCCAGTTGTTGGCGAATCACCGAGCCGCAAACAACCTTCCGAAAAACTCTGCATTATACTTTATTGTTGAATGAATGTATATAATATATTAATGTGTCTTATAATACAATAATTTTAATTTAAACCGTTCACAGTATTAGGGTGGTTAATCTTTTACGAACTTTCAAAATATAATATTGCCCTAACCCGTTATTCGGTGGCATTTGACAAGAAAATGAGTTTAAAAGCCAAAATCGAAATTGGTTAATATTCAGAAATCACGCATCGCATTTAAAATTTTTCAACATCATTTTTTCGTTAAATCTCCCTATTTAAAGGTTTAGTGCAATAACATTTAGAAGCGTTGTAATACCGTCCATTCATATAAGGAAGGCTGTGTCTTTACATTCAGTTAAATTTAAATATTTTTTTTCTTAAAAAGTTGCAGTCACGAGACTCGCATACATTTTTGTCGGAAATCTGATTCGCTGCGGCATTGCTTGAACATGACTTTCAGTGGCTCTTTTCAGTTTTTTTGTCTATTAATAAAGGTTAATAATTGTTTGCAGCGTCAATTTCATGATTGATGATTTCTAAACAAGTAATTCTATATTATGATAAAATTTATTTATAAATTTTTAATATTGGGAAATACTTCAACTCCTGATATTATGCTATGAAACTATAATTTATAAAAAAATTACACTATTAAGGGGATGTGACAGACTGAAAAGTCTATATTACCGATATCTCTTTTTTAGTTTTCTGGATTTATTTTTGAGTCTTCGAACTTTTTTTTGTAAACAAAATATCAGACTGAAACTTTGGAAAATGTATGAGAAGACCATAGACTACTTTTACGAGCTTCAGTTGAGAAGGAATTTCATTACAAATTATTTCTGAAGAAATGAAAACTGGGATAATTTTTTTAAGAATAGAGCTTTTTTTATCCTCAGGCTTCAAAATTAGACCATGCATTTACAAATGCCCGGATTTTTTCCACAATGATGAATTTCTTGATCTTATATTTTAACCACATAATTTTAGTGGGTAAATACAATCCCTCAAAGAGGGATTTTTCGAAAAATGGCATGGCTCTTGTTTTATTGCAATTTATGTAAAATTTGATGCATTTTGTGCGCCTGGGAAGTAGCAAACGGCCACCATGAGTGTACCCATGGTGAAAGAAATTCTGGGCGCTCGTTTCCGAATTGATTGATTGCCTGTCATGCCTCACTCAACCTTTTTACTGTTAGAGATAAGAGCCGGTTGAGAGAAATTAACAATGATTAAAATATTAAGGAATTTAATTTCAATATTCTGCATTAGATGCATTAGATAACGACGAGACGATTAAAAAAAGAAAGAAGAAAATCGGTTAATCCGTTAAATTTCTCTTGAGAGTTTTTGTAACTTATCCTCTCTTCTCAGATTCGACAACAAAAAATATGGAAGAAAGATGCTGCGTATTCTTGAATCGGAAAAATGTGGAATTGGAATTTATTTCATTTTCAAGATTACACTTGAAGGGTATGCAATTCGCATCCTTTTCTTCAGCAATTCATTTTTTGTAATTTTCAGCCGAAAATTCGAAATTTATCATTTTACTCTCTTTTTATCTTCAATCTTTGTTTCAAATACACCTGCTTGCTTTACAATAAATGAGATGTATCTCAGGATTGATGCATTATTTCGCATCAAACAAGATGGTTACATTTTTACCAAAGAGATTAATTTATATCAACTAAAGGCATGAAGCTCAAAACATGAATTTTCAACAAAACAGTCTCACATTCAACCAAATAATTAAATATTCAACCAAAAAGATGCTATGTTAACCAAGACGGTTTGTTTATTACACAAAAAAAAACAAATGTGCAAACAAATAGTGCAAGTTTCTATACTAAAGAAAGGATGAATATTCAACCGAAAATTGAATAGTAAAATTTTTTGTGCAGAAGACTAATTTTTATTTTAAAAATACGAATGTGCACCAAAATATGTACTTTTTAACAAAATTTTGAAAACTATGAAGCAAAAAGAAAATTATATCATCTTAAGAAAAAAGTTAATTTTCTACCAGGTAGTTAAATTTTCCAATCGTAGAAATGTAAATTTGTATTAAAATAAAAAAATTTGCGATGTAACTTAAACATTTATTACAGCAATGTTTTGAGAATCGAAATAAGGACACCTTAATTCTTCGCAGTCAAAATAAAAAAAAACAGTCTCAATTGTAATCCTTGTAAATGGAATTATTCTGAAAGAACGTTCGAAATAAAAAGTATGGTTAAATGGAAAATATTAAAAAATGCAGAAATGAACAATGCTTAAAATATTAATTGGACTGTTAGAATTTCCACAATTTTAATGTTAATTGAAAAGTTCAAAGTTATAAATAGGGAAACTTTTATAATTTAATGCTTACCGTGAAACTTCAGAATTCTAAAATTGCAATCATTCAAAAATGAAGAAATTATTCCATTTTTTGATAGCATTTTTTTTAAATTGAGCTTTCAAGGACAAACTTATTGAAAAATTGGTCGAATACAAAATTTTCCATTTAAATGTACATATGGGCCGTCCACAAATTACGTAAGGGTTCAGAGGGATGAGGGGATGGGGTACATAATTTTCTTACGATTTTTTACGTTCGGGTGGGAGGGAAATAGACAATTCTTATTATTACACCATTAAGCCATATCCCTTTCGGGGTAGGCGTGACTCACTCGGTGGGGGAAGGGAGTAGTGTGTGGAAGGGATAGAGAATTTTCAGAATAATCCAGAATTCTCGTGTTATTTATGTAAATAACACGTTCGTTCGACAACAATGCTCCGAACCAGGTTGCTGATAAATCTCTCTAGCAATCACCCCAAGTGAAGATCCTCACAAAGTCGTTATGTCAGGTTCCCCACTTGGGTCCATTAGTGGCCAAGGTCTTTTGTTTCAGGCGTCATTCACTCTACTGACACTCTTTTTATTAACTACGAGGGTGAATCAAATATTAACCGGAATTATTTTTTAATATTTATTTATTTATAAAACAATACAAAAATACTATTGATTATTTTTCTACATAGTCTC
>NC_046659.1:15638341-15640077 GCF_010883055.1 Belonocnema kinseyi | reverse complement strand
ATAAAATATTGCATAGTGTTTTCTCACTCTTTCCTTCGAACACCATAGTTTTTGTTTTATTTGCGTTAATTTTGAGGCCCATGCTCTTCATACTTGCATCTACTTTATTCAACATTCTTTGTAAGTCTTCGATTGACTCGGCCATAACAACCTTATCATCTGCGAGCGCTAACCCACGTACCCTTACTGTTTCGAGATCCACACCCTCTTCGTCGAAAAGAGCCATTCTTAAACACTTGTCCATAAATAATATAAATAACCATGAAGACATAACGCATCCTTGTCTAACTCCTTGAATAATATCGAAACAGTCACTCAATTTCCCATTCACCCTTACACTAGCTTTGCTACCCATATATATTGTTTTTATAGCTTGTAGGAGCCATCCATTGACTCCATACTCTTTCAGGACTTCCCAAAGTTTACTTCTATCTACCTTCTCAAAAGCTTTTTCTATGCCTACAAATGCACAGAAAACTTTTTTTCCTACTCTCAAACTTTTTTCTGTTTTTTGCATTAAGATAAATATTTGATCCTTACATGACCTTTCTGGCTTTTATCTGCCTTTCTTTTGTATATTGGTACGATAATCGCTTTTTTTCAATAGTCTGGGACGTGTTCCATCTCGACACATAAATTTATCAATTCGCACAGTCTGTGTGTTATGTACTCGCCACCATGTTTCCTGCTTCCTTCAAAGTCATTTTGTATTTTTATCTCTTCTTCTGCTCTAATTGTATCTTTACTTTCTTTAACTAATCGTTTAAGTATCCTGTTTTCGCGTCTATAATAATTTTTACGTCTATTTCTTTCTTCATTGCTAATACCTGCGATGTTCAAAGTTCTCTTGTACGCTTCTCTTTTTGCTTTTTGGGCAGCCTGAATTTCATCATTCCACCACGCATCACCAGACATTCTTCCTACAACTGCGGTACCACACACTTCGATCGTACATCTAAGAAGGATATTCCATAACATTGTCCAGGCGCCCTCTATACCTTTGTTTTTTATACGGTCCTCCTATGTTGCCCTATCTATGCTTTCGATTATCTTATTTTGGAAATCTATTCGCACATCCGATTTCGGTAGGTTCTCAATTTTGATTCGCGTTTGTTTTGCTTTCTTGGTTCTCTTTTTTCTCCATCCCCGACCTAAGTTAATTTTTGAGATCACAAGGTAATGATCAGTATTGCATTCAGGATCCCTCGTGACTCTTGTATCTTTGACTAACTCTCTTAGTCTTTCATCCGCAACAACAAAGTCAATTATACTGCGGCTATTTCCTTTAGACCAGGTGTACATGTGGATCATTTTATGCCTAAACCAAGTATTTCTAATAAACGGAACCCTTTCTAAGCATAGACCAACTAATTTATCTCCGTTATAGTTTGTTCTTGGACCCCCAAAATTACCTAATACTCTTTATGTATCCTGATTTTGGATGCCCACCCAACCGTTCATGTCTCCGAGTAGAATTACTCTTTCCCCATGTTCGCAAATGTTTATTGTGTCATTTAAAGTGTCCCAGAAGGCGTCTTTTACTTCTCTAAGATCACCATTAACCGGCGCGTAGCATGCTATGATAAGTAGTCTTCTGATTCCTACTTTCATTCTAGCCCACAGCAGTCTGGGACACACGAAACCATGGTCTCCGAGATGCTGCTTTGCTCTTTCATTCAAAATCAGACCTACTCCTTGTTTACCATGTGATTCACATTCTACTCCTGACCATATTT
>NC_046659.1:15635906-15638241 GCF_010883055.1 Belonocnema kinseyi | reverse complement strand
TATCAAATCGTCATATGGTGGAGATTGTAGTTCTAACGTCAGTCCCACCAAAAACTTCAGTTAATAAGGGAGGGTTGGGAGAGGGGGGAGGTAGAACTGGAGACGAGAGAGTCGTCTTGGGTTTGTGTTTTTGTTTTCATGCTGAGAAGGTCAGCAGCCTTCAGCAGCGTTGTGATATACGGAAGTTAGTATCCGGCCGTCTTTTTTCTATCGTAAAATTATAGTGAATTGCTATGAATTACTTATCTTTGAGTACGTTTCTGGATTCCTAGTAACTGCATATCGAAGCACAATTTTAAGAAAGTGCATTTATACAAAATTAAAAATTTTTTATTTGGCTTTTTCCCCAACCGAGTATACGTACGACTGGTCTCTTCAAAAGATACCACGAAACTGTTACAGAGAACTCAAGAGAATTTAACGGTCGATTGACAACTGCGTCATTTCCGACAGTCGTTAAAATATATACATACATACACGCGCATACACACACACACACAGACATATATATATGGAAAGTCAAGAAATTTCAATTCCAAATGTGCAAAATTGAAGAAATATAAAATGTAAATCCAGAAAAAAGTAAATAAAAAACCAAAAAAAAGACAAGTTTTCAGGAAATATTTAAATCTGAAATAAAGCCAAAAACAGATATTTTCGATAAAACTCTTAATCAAAAGAATTGATTTTCCACCGAAAGAAAAGAATTTTTAAACAAATGGGATTAATGTTGTCAAAATTGCCCAATTTTGAAGGAAATAATTCAGTTTTGAGCCAAGTTATACAATTTTTGACAAAAAAAAAGAACCATTAACAACAAATTTCATTGTAGGCGTTTCGACTAAAAAGAATGAATATGCACATAAACATACACACACACACAAACACACACACCCATACGCACACACACACATATATATATACATATCTTTTTTTGTGTGTTTATTTTAGGCCTGGTCCTATAAATATAAAATTGATTTATTATTAAAACTTAATGAGTGATTTAGTCTAATTTTTTATAAGCAAACGATATTAATGCATAAAAACGATAAAAAGTAAAATAATAACAAACAACAACGAAAAACACGCAAGGATTATCGGACGAGCAAAAGATTCTTGCGTCGTGGTTCGTTGCGCAGTGTTGACAGCCGAGATCGCCGCCGCCGAGACGCCGCGTCCGCGCCGATGTAGACTGTCACTTTTTAAGTCCGTAGTGTGTTGTAAAATAAATTTGACTGATGCAATTTTTTTCTTACCTATATTTTTACGTTTTAAACGTACGACTTCTTATGTGGCGATGTATAAATATTTATATTCATTTCGAATGCTTTCATGTACTATATAATTTTATGTATAATGTACATAAATTGACTAATAAATGTAGTGTTCAAAGTCAATAACGTCCTATTTGATATCAAAAATTATTACGTAAGATGCGGGGGGAAGGGGTTCACGAAAATCTTATGGTACCTTACGTGAAGGGAAGGAGGAGTCGAACATGTGTAAAAAGACCCTTACGTAATCTGTGGACGGCCCCATACTTTGAATTTAGAACGTTTATATGCAATAATTTGATTTTGAAGATCTACAATGTTTATATTGTCTAAAATATAGAAAAAAAATGTTGTCAACATTGACAATGAAGGTGAATTTATTCGTTAATATTAGACAATTGTCTTAAATCAATGTTTACAATGAATCATGATTTTTTTTAATTCCATAAAAATGAATAATGTAATTAATTTTTAATTAAAAAATGGATCTTCTTGGATGCGAAATTGTTTTTCATTCAATATATTCATCTTTTCATTTGGTTGAATATTCAACTCTTCTTAAAATAAATTCGGTTTTGTAAAGATTCGTCTTTTTGGCTTAAAAATAGATCAAATTGGTAGAAAATAAAAATTTTTGGTAACAAGTAAATTTTATTGTTGAAAATGTATACGTTTGGTTGATAATTTAACTATTTTGGTAGAAAATTCAACTATTTTGTTAAAAATAAAACTATTGATTGAAAAATGTAACTGCTTGGTACAGAATTACCTTTTTTTTTTAAATGATATAATTTTCTGGTTGAAAATTCAACCCTTTTGAAGATAGTTCGCTTTTTTCTTCATAGTTTTCACAATTTTGTTGAAAAAGTACATATTTTGGTGCACATTCGTATTTTTTTAAATGGAAATGAATCTTTTTCACAACCAATTTTTCCATTTTCGCTTAAAAATGTAGCTGCTACAGTCTGTCAAGTTAAAGCGTGGGTGGCTTTACTCGCAGTCGGTAAGGTGTATTGACATGATTTTGGTGTCAAAATATTAAGAAGAGCTCCCTCTTTCAT
>NC_046659.1:15613308-15635806 GCF_010883055.1 Belonocnema kinseyi | reverse complement strand
GAGGGAGCTCTTCTTAATATTTTGACACCAAAATCATGTCGATACACCTTACCGACTGCGAGTAAAGCCACCCACGCTTTAACTTGACAGACTGTAAGTCAAGGCCATAGTTATCAATCCGGCAATGGCGCGACGATGTCAGCTAGGTTTGGTCCAATACTGGTTCTCAGTGTTGCGCCGACAATGGCAGCCAAACCGTGGCTGCCAAGTGCAGGCTATAGTTATCATTCCGCCATTGGCGCGATAATGGCAGCCGAGCTTCAGCAATATTATTGCCGACTATGGGCCAAGGTTGGGCCGTATGTGACCTTCCCTTGCTACTTCCCAGGCGCACAAAATGCATAAAATTTTCAATGAATTGCAATAAAACAAGAATCAGACTATTTTTCGAAAAATCCCTCTTTAAGGGATTGTATTTACCTACTTAGATTAATTGGTTGAAATATGACATCAAAAAATTCATAATTGCGGAAAAAATCCTGTCATTTGTAAATACATGGACTAATTTTCAAGCCTAAGGAAGCTCTGTTTTTTCTTATTTTTGCCATAACATATTTTTGTTTGTCAAGTGGAATGTTTTCAAGTATTTTTTAAATAATTAACAATTGTTTAAATAATTTGGTTTTGTTTAAATATTTTTTTTGCACTCACTCATTGAAAAGTAGATTTTTTTATGTTTGATTGGACTATTGGACATTTTTAGGAATAATGTTCTTTGTTTCAAGCATATAGCATTTGTTTAAAGAATGAATTATTATTTAATTGTAACTTTTTCGTAAAAAGAGGTATGAAACTCTACTTTAAAAAAAAATAGTTAGCTTTTCTGTTTATTATTAAATATCTACGTCATTTAGATACTAGTACCTTATTTAGTAATAAATTTTTATTTCTTGAAATAAATTTCGCTTGTTTAAACAATTTTGTTCGAAAATAAAATTTTGATCAACATAAACAAAAAACTTACTTAATTTCAGAACGACAAAATTGAATGTAATTTTTTAAGATGAAATCTTACTAAAAAACTAAACTTTTCATGACCAATGTAAAAAATTTCATGAACACATATTAGTTATTTAAAGCATTTGTTTGACGTGTAAATATTTAACAATAAGCGATATACTTAATTGAATTAAGAAAAAAATCAGATTTTTGAATCACAATTTCCAATAAAATGTTATATTAATATTCAATAAATTTATTAAACAATAAGATAATGGTTTAGACAAAGAATTTTGCTTTTGACAATGACAAATTACCACAATAATTGCAGAAAAACCGAAATTTCAAACATTTATTCTAAAAAAAAAAAGTTTAAACAAATAAAATTTATATAAACAAATAAGAATTTATTACAAAATAAGGTACTAGTATCTAAATGACGTAGATATTTAATAATAAGCACTAAAGCTAACTAAATAAAAAATAGAGTTTTATACCTCTTTTTAAGAAAAGAAAAAGTTACAATTAAATAATAATAAATGGTTTAAACAAATACTAAATGCTTGAAACAAAGATCATTATTCCTAAAAATGACCAATTGGCCAATCAAACATAAAAAATCTACCTTTTAATGAATAAGTGCAAAACAAATTATTTAAACAAAAAAAAAATGTTTAAATAATTGTTAATTAGTTGAAAAAAACTTTAAACTACTCCACTTAACAAAAAAAAATAATTTATGGCAAAAAAGGGTCAAACAGAGCATTGATGTGTCAATTTTGGGCAAAAATGTCAATTTCAGTTTTTTGGGGCATTTTTGGGGCATTTTTGTGGCTCCAAAATGTGGGGTGGCGGGCATCAAAATTTATCCATGTTAATCTTATGGGAGTTTCAGGGCTTTTGCGCCATGTCTTAATATAAACCGATTTGGTTTAAACCTGAAGGTAATTTTTTTCCGGCAACCTCACAAAATGGGAGGGGGGGTGTGGCATGCCCTCTATTCGAAAGTGGGTGTTCTGGACCACCCTACTGTACAAAAGGTGGTCCAAAAATGCATGACAACATTTTTTTGCACGCTAGAGGGCAAAGACCGCCCCCCCCCCATTTTATTCCAAATCCAAGAAAAGAAATTCCCTAATTTTGTATTTTTTTATTTTTATATGTGCCGGTTTTGACTTGAAGTTTCCCATGTAAAAAAAGCATGGGTAAAAATCACTTTTTTGAGTTTTTAGAATAATTTTTTAGCGTTTGAAAAAATGTGACTGGAAAGTATGGGGGCCTGTAGAAAATTAACCAACGAAGAATTTCAGCTATCAGACATATGGGTTTGACACACCTAACACACCCCCACGAGTACCTGAAAACTACCCTTAAAACAAAAAATGTTATTTCCTTATGAAATCGACCTTTTGAACAATTTATTCTCGTCTTTTTTTACTTAAAATTATTAATATTTACCTAGTGGAATATTTACTACCATTGTTTAATTAATTTTTAATTATTGAAACAAATGGAATTTGTTTAAATAATTTTTTTTCGGAAATTCGCCCCCCCCCCCCCTAAAAATTATACCTACTAGTAGTCTTGCGCGCACCACGGCGCGAGCCTGTTTATCTTTATTGAAAATTAATTTACACCTAATGTTGATGAATAGCAATTATTACAATTTTGTAACTCACGATGTTGATAATCATATTCTTTAAATAATGAACTTCGCATTTTTAAACCACAATTTTTATAAGTCAATTTAGCAACATTTTTGCACGCGCATTATAATAATCAACTTACTTATAGGTAGAAAAACACATGTAATAAGCTTGTTGCCACTTGGTAAACACTCCACTGAAAATCTTGGCCAAGTCTCCCCAATATTAGTTCATGCGTTCAATGTCATAACATTTTTAGTAATAACTGTTTTATTATTCCGATTGATACAAAATCATTACACGACTTTGCAATGAATAACGCGATATATGAATACTGTACGAATTTTGATTAGAAGAGTAGATGAATCCTTACAAATTTGGAAAAAAATTACATTATTGAACTCAAATTTCTGTGAATTGTCGAATCTCGGGCTTAGTTAACGCTCCCATTGTCCCCTCGACTTTTCACATTAAAGTTGATGAAAAACATGAATATTTTCTTTAAAATGAAACTAGTAATTATTATATTTCAAATTATATTGAAATTAATGAAATTATTTATTAAAAATAACACTTTAAACAAATAAATACTTGAAAACTAATCATGTGCCGTATAGAAATTGCCCTAATAGTCCCTAATAATATTATGCTTTGTTAGGGGCCCCAACAGCTTACCTTTATTAGGGTTGCCCCCATCAGGACCTATTATGGTCCGAATATGGCAACCTTTTAATTGAGATGACTTCCATCATAAGCCCCCTATTGTGGCCCTGGACAGGATCACTTTAGACCCTACAGAATTTGCATGATAAAAAAAAATTTTCTTAATAGGAAAAAAAAATTGAAAAATCTGACATGCTAACTCATTTGTTCTAACTGTGTACCACGCAATACAAACTTTTAAACCATTTTTTGAAAATTTCAGACTATTTTTGGAAATCGATGAAAATTTTAGTGAATTATTCTTCTCGTGTTAAATTAATAGCAGTAAGTACTCAGATTAAAATAAACCTTTTGCAGATTAGCAAAAGAAGAACGTTGTGAATAACGTTTATAGGTTAGGTCATTGTGTCACATACGTGCCACATGTGAAAAAATGATGTTTATATTTATTAAACTTTATTCATATGAATTGTATATTATTTGTGCGAATTATCTAAAATGATTTTATTCAATTATTTTCATAAAGAGAAAAGAGCACCAATTTTTAAAGTATGTGAAGACGCTTGAAAATTTGTTCACGAAAATCCTTTTTTTATACATTTTTATTATATTAAAACACTTAGCATTTCGTAAATGTCACAATGAAATTAAGGTTAATTCAACGGTTATCCTTCTGTAAAATAAACCTCTATTCCCTCGTATTACATACTGCACGACATGTAAAATCCACTGAACCGAGATTAACGTAGTAAGATTAACTTACCTCGCTCCTAAAGTAGCAACGCAACCTATCCGCGCGGAGCACCGGGTGAATTCATGACGCAATTGGCAATTAATGGATTGCATCACCTGAAAAACATTCCTTTTTGACATTTCTGTGACCGACGTCAATAAAAGTAATACAATTTTGGATGGCACAACTTATTCACAGATCGCGTACACTTGAAAGTTTATTTAAGCAAGACGTGTTTTTGGTCCGTGACTGTTTCAGCTGACATATAGATATGAGGTAAATGCTAGAACTTTTGTTGTGTGCCGCGATGGCATGGTCGCAAATTTAGAAGTCGTTTCTAAGATGGCCACCCTCAGTTACAAATGCATTTCAAAATTATTTTACAGATGCCAACTCGTGTAATAGTTTAGTGGTTAAGGTGATTATTGACTTGCGTGCTTAGGTTTATGCTTTCGAATCACACCCGTTGCGTGCGAAATTTTAAATGTATTATAAACATTATAACTTACAAATACCGATTAATTGTAATTATATCCGAAAATATTTATAAGAAATAACCGTGCGCCTATTTAATAATTATTTTTTAACAATACTTTTTCACAATTTATAGTGCGGTCTTAACTGTAGTCTACGCCGATAACATAATTTAGAACTCTTTATAATATTCGTTAAAGTGACATGATAATTCGCAATTTCAGCATCCAGAAACTGTACAGAATAGTGACTGTACTTGAAAGATCGGTAGATTTAACTTGGTTTTTCAGTAAAATATAAGGTTCTTTTTTCTGCGTGTACAATAATAGCCGACATATTTTGTCAATGAAACGAACAAGAACGGCATTTACTTGCACAAAAGGCCCTATCGGGGCCCTAACGAGGGCCCCTAACTTTAATTGGGAAATAATAAGGATTCTTGTGAAGGGCCTGAACAAATTTCCTTTGACGGCCCCTAACAATGTTGCGTGACGAAAACTAGTACGGCCCCTAACAATTTACCACATGCGGACCCTAATAAAAATAGAGAAAGCCCATCAGGCCCTCAATAATACCCCATGAAGATTTCTACACCGGGTGGGGTAAAGGTGTTGTGAAAAATGTGGTTTATGGAGGTAGATGGAGGGGAAAGGTGTTATAACTGCTTTACAGAAAAATAGTATTTTTACTTAAAAGTTTAAGGTTTGGGACAAATTTTTGTATTTCCTAACAGACAATTATTTATTTTTTGAAAATTCGGTTTTCTAGATGAACAATTCATATTTTTTGTGCAAAACTCACCTTTTTGGTTAAAAAATGTACTAATTTTTTTTTTAATTCTTTTTTTTCGAAAATAAATTAATCTTTTATGTGAAAAAGTAACTTTTCTACTTTTGGTTTAAATTCGAATCTCTTATAGAAAATTAATTAGATTAATCTTTTTTGTTTAAAAATTCGGCCATTCAGTTTAAAATTTATATTTGTATGTTGAAAAATTAAGTATTTGGTTAAAAGTTAAACTCTTCGGTTTTAAATGCAAATCTTTCATTAAAATGTCAAATTTTTAACAAAACTGTTTACACTGAAAATGATTGAAATGATTTTTAGTTTAAAAAAATTAACGAATTTTCAACCAAATAGTTACATTTTCATCCAAAACATAAGATTTTAATAAAATAATGAAAAAATTTAAATAAGTAGATAAATTTTCAAACAAAAACTAAAAAATATGATTATTTTAAAACAGGAACAGCTGAATTGAACCAAAAAATGCATTTCAAGAAAGTTTTAAAATTTTTCAACCAGAGATAAATTTTTAACTAAAATAATGAATCTTCAACCAAAAAAATTAATTTTTAAAACGCCGTTGAACTTTAAAAAAATTAGAGAAATTTTCAACAAAAACGATTAATTTTCAACCAAAGAAAGAAAGAATTTTCAACAAAAGAATTAAATTTTCAAATAAAATGATGAATCTTTAGCACAAAAAATATCCATTTTTACTCAATTAGTTTAACATTTACCAAGTAGTCGAATGTAAACAAAACAATTGAGTCCTCAATAAAGGCGCTTAAACAAAAGATAATTCACAACTACCAAATTACAGTTGTAGATATTTTAACTTTTAATTTTAAGTATGTGGACAACTTTGGGCGGTTGACAAAAACCGAGCGCGAAGCTCTAGAATGAACCAAGAAAAAAGAAAAATATATGCAAAATTGTCGAGTTTGCAACCGAAAAAGGCAAGTTTCCAAAAAAATAGTTGAATGTTCAACCAAAAGGGATACATTTTTATTGTGTTCATGTTCAGTAAGAAACTCAAGTTTCTGCCCAAAGAGATGAGTTTTTAACTAAGAAACAATTTTCTGTCAAGACAGAACAAAAATTCAACTAAATTGTTGAATATTTTCAACAAAGAATTTTTTTAAACTCTTCCTTTATAGTTTAAAAATCAAGTAATTGGTTGAAAATTCGTCTTTTTTGTAAAACATTAATATTATTTGTTAAAAATTAATCTTCTAAACATAGAATTTTTGTTATGAGGAAAAAATAGTTCTCTTCAAATTTAATTTAAAAACAACATAATTCCCTTCCTGATCGATTCAGCGACTTGAAGTGCAGAACCTGCCTGATGTTAAATGGATTCGATTTCCTTTGAAATAATTTTTATAACACTGTTTTTTATTTCTTTGAAAATTAATTTTTTTAACAGAAAATTCAACTATGGCATTTTTAGCAGAAAATTAAACCACCTGCACCCCAACGACAAAATTTATTATTGTAAATGAACCGCTTAATTTTTTGTGATGTGTTCAGAGCTTACTTTTTCAAAATACCATGGTTATATGTAACTTCTAAGGTATCACTTTAAGAAAAAAAATAACCTGGAAATCTGTTTCAAAAAAGGTATTTATTTTTTTTAATCGAAATATTGTCGAAAACTGTCAAAATCATGTAAAATAATGTATCATCAAATTTTACTATGCATTACCGGCATAATCTTCGCCAATCACGTAGCTGTGCTGGTCGAAAGCAGCGCGAATCCAACTAGCGCAAACTTTTCTTATCTTTCTATCATTTAATTTGGAATACAATGCGCATCTTTTTTGTGCGTCCTTCCAGTGACAGTACAGGAATGACACAGTTGGTCAAAATTGTCCTCGAGCACGAGACTCTAGAATGCGTGGATTTAAACTCGCATCCTCGATATCAACATCCTCGATATCAACATCCTCGCTTTCGCTTTCTTATTCTTCTGTAATTTCTTCAAAATAATTGCTTTGTTCGTCGTCAGAATCATGCTTGCTGTCATCCGAATCGTTCTCCTCATCTTCTACGAGTAATTCTTCGCGCATAGGGCAAGAAGGCAAATTGTACGCCATCTGATTGATTATTTAATTAATGAGAACATACCATATAAAAAAAAAAGTAGGAAAATGTTTTGTACGTACCGGATTCTTCAATCTGAAGTCAAAAAACAACGTAAAAAATCACTCAAAATTTCTAAATTGAATCATACGCGGCACATTGGGGTGGAGGTGGTCCCACGCGATTTGGAACGACTGACAGTCGAAGACTGATGATTTGTTGCGCAACGCTGCTGCCCTGTCCCTGTGGTGGCAAGATTGAACTTGAGTTAAATGTCGAGTAGACCCGCTTTTTCTACGTTTAAGTACTTAAAGCCAATGAATTAGAGCCTGGGGGTGCAGGTGGTCCCAGTGTGCCGAATAAGGGTTAAAAACCAAATAATTGTTTAAAAATGTATAGATTTTGTTAGAAATTAGTCTTTTTTAGTAGAAAATCAATCTTCTTATTTGAAAATTCATTTTGGTGATTGAGGATTCAACCAATTTTCGGATAATTCTTATTTTTTCAAAATGAATTTATTGAAGTGAAAATTTAACTTTCCATTTTTGGGTAAAAGTTTATAGATATTTTTAATTACAATCTGTTTTGGTAGAGAACTTAGACATTTTTTAAAATAATACTTCTTTAAATTGAAAATAATTTTTTAAACTAAAAACTGAACCATCCCATTTTTTCGTTGAATATTAAGTTTATAATTGAAGCTTCATCTGTTTCGGTTTAAAACGAACCTTTTTGATTGGAAATTGAACTATTTTCTTCAAATTTCTATATTAAAAAAAATTAATTTCTATAATGGTAAAATCTACTTATATTAATTTTGGCTGAAAAATTATATTTTTTAGTTAAAAATTATATATTTATTTGAAACTTTCTAGATATTGTAGAAAATTCGTAATTTTTTGTAGAAAAGTAATAATCTTGGTTGAAATTAATACTTTTCATTAAGAATTCGGTTATTTAAAAAAAATTCCTTTTCGTATTGACAAAAACCAAATTTCTTTTAAAGAAATGTTGATTCTACTATTTTTGTTGAAAATTGATATTTCAAATTGAAAATTGACCGTTTTTACTTAATAATTCAATTTTTTAAATTTTTCTGTTTTTGTATCAAATTAATCCTTTTGGGTGAAAGTCGATCTTTTTTCGTTAAAAATTGAACTATTTGGAAACAAATTCATCTGTTTTCATACAGTATTTGGAAATTCAGAATATTGTTGAAAATTCGTCATTCTTGGTAGAAAAGTAAACATCCTAATTGAAATTTTATCTTTTTTTTGAGGATTCTATTATTTTGTAAAAATTCTTTTTTTGTGAAAAATTAATTTATTTAAGAGAAAATTCGATTACACCATTTTTTATAGAAAAATGATATTTAAAAAAAATGGTTCTTTTTTTTGTTAAAAATTGAATTTGCTTTAAACCGTCTTCTTTAGGTATGAAATTAGTCTTCGCGGTTGAAAATTTATCTTCTTCATTGAGGGTTCATTTTTTTTAAATTCCTTCATAGTTAAAAATTAATTTATGTAAGATAAAATGGGATTATACCATTTATGCTACATAATTGATATTTGAAGTTAAAAATTGATCTTTTGTGGTTGAAAGTTCAACCATTTGTTTGAAAATGCACATATTTCGATGAAAATTCGTTATTTTGGTAGGAAATTAGTCTTCTTGGTTGAAAATTTATCTTTGTAATTAAGATGAAAACTATTAGGTTGCACATTCCTTTTTTTGTTAAAAATTAAATTCTTTAACTGAAACTTTAACTATCCCACTTTCGGGGAAAAATTGAAATTTCGAATTAAGAATTGATATTTTTGTGTTGAAAATTCAATTACTTGTTTCAAACATAGTCTTTTTTATGTGAAATTAATCATCTTGGTTGAAAATTTATTCGTTTGTTTGAGAGTTTAACTATGTGTTATAAAATTCATCTATTTTGATAAATTTCAACTAATTTGTTGAAAATTTAACTTTTTGTTGTTAAATATTAATTCTTTTAACTAAAAAGAAAGAATCCAGTTTATGGTTCTATATATTTCTATTTTTAAGTAAAAATTTATCTTCTTTAGTTGAAAACTCCACTGTTTGTTTGAAATTTGATCTTTTTGATTGATGATTCAACTATTTTATTAAAAATTAAAATGTACAATTTTATTGGTTGAAAATTTACATTTATAATTGAAAATTAATTTTTTTAATCTGAAAATTCATCTTTTTTGTAGAAAATTAATTTTCTTTGTTAAAATCTTGTCTTGTTTATTGAGGATTCAACTAATTTCTTGATTTTTTTGTGTTTTAAAAATTAATGGCTTTAAGGAAAATTTTAATTATATCATTGTTGGTTGGAAAGTAATCGTTTTTTTGCAGAGAATTAATTTTCGTACAGACAGATTATTTGAAAAATAATGAAAAAGGAATAAAATAAAAAAATTTAATATAATTTCATATACGTGACTGAAAAAACAATTTGTAAACAAATTTTTCGAATGAAAATTGTTTCATTAAATAAAAAATTAATGACAAAACTTTTTCGACTTCATTGGTATTCTTTTCTCATCAATTATACTTTGTTAAAATGAAACCATGTTTTAAGATTACTGCAAGATTTCTTGATAGTTCTTAATAAGATTAAACAAAATTTAAATTTGAAAATAAGTAATTTTCATTTTTTATTAGTTCACAACTAAGATATTAATCAGAAAATAATGCTTACAATTGTAAAACTGCGTACCTACAAGATATTGTGTACTTTTCACAGATTTAATAAAACTCACTGATGAAGGTCACCATTGTGTGCCGAAACGTTTGAAACAACTTAATTAGTTTCAATTCACCTGACCTTAAAGCCAACAACTTACATCAACAATTTCTACAAAATTCTGTTATTTATTTAAAAAAGAAATTTTAATAGAAAATTAATCGTTGTGATTGAAAATTCACCTTTTTTGTTAAAACTTTTACTATTTGGTGTCAAGTTTGCCTGCTTTAGTTAAAATTTGAAATGATCTGTAGAAATTTCATTTTTTTTTTTGATTGAATATTAACCTCTATAAACTAAAAATTGAATTATTCTATTTTTGTTCAAAATTTCATATTTCTTATTGAACCTTGATCCTTTTTAGTTAAGAATGGAATTATTTGTTTAAAAATTCCCGTATTTTATTGAAAATTTGTGTTTTTTATTAGAAACATAAAACCTCTTCTTTGAAATTTCATTTTTTTAATTGAGAATTCAACTATTTTGTTGTAAGTTCCTTTTTAGTTGGTTAAAAAATAATTTCTCGCCGAACATTGGTATTTGGCAAAATTTTCGGCAGATATGAAGACCCGATATATCCATAAAACTGAACATAATTTATTCAACCCCACATTTCTTAAACCATATATTATTTAAAAGCATATAAAAAATTGGAAGCCTATATATTTTATGCAGCTGTTTTGGAGTGAAGGTGAAGTGCAAGGAGTTTAATGGTACTTTTCTGCTATTGAGTAAAGTTAGTGTAACATTGGTGTATTTTTAGTTATAAGTTAATATTTTAGTTACTATTTTCATTTAATATAAACATTAACATTAAGTATTATTCCTGTGAAGCATGAAATTTGTTATAAAACTCCATTTCTGATATAGAATGCTATAGAAACTTATTGAGATTTTGAGGTTAATATTTCATTTTGCAATTCAAGAGCGAACTGCTTGCAGTCAAAAATTTATCAAAAAGAAGTAGGATGAAAACATAAAAATCTATTTTTTATTTTAATCATGATTAAAATATTTTCTGTTTTTTTTTTCACCAAAAATTTTACAAATTTGAATGAAATTTTTGTGAAATTTGGATACAAAATTTCACTAATTTTCAATGTGTTCCAAACACGGAGTTTTTTTCATATTAAGAAAAATGAGTAAAAGCTTAAATTTCGTAAAGTTTTTGTAGTGCATCTTCGTAACCTTTCATAGCAAAAATATTTTATAGATTTTTGTAGATACACGGATGATGTACATTAAAGAGGCAAAAATTAAAATGGCGGACTGAAGGTGCCGAATGGGGCCTCTACAAAGTACCCGAAAAGACCACATTGGGTCCCCATTCGGTTCCTTTTTAAAGAACTCGAAAAAACAGCAAAATCAACTTTAAAATTGTTGAAATTTGGATTCTACGTTAAAATTCCCTGTAGAAGGTCACAGAATAACCGCAATAGTTCTTTTTGCAACGGTAAAAATTGGAATAAAATATGAGACGTATAACGCATGTTGACTGCTACTTACAGGTGATGCGTTTGAGTGTAGAAGTCAACAGGCGCTATACGTCCTACATATTTTTTAAACTTTTTACCGTTGCAAAAAAAACTATTGTGATTACTCCGTGAGTTTCTAAGCGAAAGTTTAACGTAGAATCCGAATTTCAACAGTTCAAAAGTTGATTTTGTTGTTTTTTCGAGTTGTTTTAAAAAGGAACCGAATGGGGATCCAATGGGGTCTTTACGGGTACTTTGTAGAGACTTTATTCGGTTTCTTCTGTCTGCCAGGGCATCTAATTCTGCGACCAATAGTTCGCTCTTTTATTCTGAAATTAATTCCTAACCTCAAAATCTCAAAAAGATGTTATCGCATTTTACACCAGCAATGGACTTTGATAACAAAAATTATAACAAATTCCATGATTCAAAGGAATGTTACTTGATGTTAATGTTTATATTAATAACAAATAATAACTTAAACATTAACTTGTAATTAAAAATAAACTAACTCTACCGATAGAAATCTCAGAGTATATGCTAAAGATTCTCATGGTTCTAAGAAGCTCTGAGAAATTCTCCGCAGGCACTCAGGTAGATATAGTGAATGGTCCGGATAGCTCGTTTAAATGCTTTGAAGGCTTTAAAATGTCCTTTCCGATATTGAAATAAAAATAAGATCATAAATAAAAAGCGGAGAGGCCTAAATTAAAATAAGAATTCGATCATAAATAACAAGCAGAGGCTCTGTATTGCGGTGGTACGGGTGGCAAGGTGGTGGTAAAGGAGAAGCGTTGATTCGTATTGTCGACTTTGAATTTCGATTCGATTATTATTCCCAACAGTGATCCAAAAATATTTGCGCATGCTTGAACTGTGCGGCGCCATAGTTTCTAGTTCGCGTACACACTTAAAAATCACGTACAGACGAGCACCGTAGCCAATGAACGTCACTAAAATCCAAGCAAGCGCAGACCAAGTCAGCTCCGTTGGCATCAATGACTTCAGATACTCAAACGAAAAATCTTGAAACGTTGCATTACTGTCTAACTCACGATGCCTCGTGTCGCACGCGTCTAGCTATCAAAGAACGAGCAATCGTGACCATTTTTTCAATATTTTCCTATGCTGTCTAATCCACTGATACCTCGTGTCTCACGCAAATAGCAATGAAATTGGAGTATTGTGACAATCGAAATCGACAATATCGTTTAGAGATTTTATATTAAGGATTAGTCTAGAGGAATATTTATTAACATTCGTTCAATAATTGTTTATTATTTAAACAAATGGAATATCTTGAAACAATTTTTATTTAAAATTCTTTTTTTCCTTCAAAATTATAAACTATTGGTTTAGTGGAATATTTATTATCATTAGTTAATTAATTTTTAATTGTTTAAACAAATGGAATTTGTTTAAACATTTTGTTATATAAATTATTATTTCTTCAGTGGAATATTTATCAACATTGTCTGATTAACTTTATTTTTTTATATTTATTTTTAAATAAAAATTATTGCTTAAATATAACTAATGAATTAATTTTATGCTTTTATTAAACTTTTACTTGGGTAAACCCGGTTATACATCATAGCCACGGACTAAGTCAAGTGATTGATGAGATTAGAATATTATAGGTTAATTCAACTAATTTAATACGATGCTTGAAACCTCCTGCGATTATGTTGTTGTTATACAATTACGAGTATCCACAACCGTTGGAGGTGACAACATTCACCTCTGGATGTTTTCTTAGAGCTACCATCTGTCACTCCACGGGTTTTTAGTAGCTCACTTCCTAATGGTCAAGAAAGTTTCTTACAATGCGACATGTGTTTAATAAAACCGCCTTCTGAGCTGCTGCCAATACCCTACTGACTCCTAAATGTTCAAGATTTTCCGTGCAACTTGCATGCACATTGCCTGTAACCGAAATCACAATGGGATGAATAGATGCATGCTTCATAGTCCTCCATATGGTCATTACTCCATGCCTTAACTCGCTATGCTTGTGGATCTTGGTTGTGTAGGTTGACTGCAAATTTCGTTTAAGCGGACAAGCAATGTCGATCATGTTTACTCTTCCACCTTTGTTTTTTCTTGCATCACGATGTCAGGTCGATTGGCCCGGATGCAATGATCCGTTTGGATAGTAACATCCCAATATAAGATGTAATCTTCGCTTCCTAAAACGGCCATTGGAATGTATCTATAGAAAGGCATCCATTCTTTTATGAGTCCTAGGTTTAGGGCAAGTTGTTGATGTATAATGCCCGCTATATCATTATGTCTGTGCGTATATTCTCTCTGAGCCATTTCGCGATAGCCATCAATAATGTGCTCAATGGATTCGTTGGTATCTCCACATAATCAGCTCCGGTCAACCATGTCTTGATTTAATACGTGTTTGCGATAATTCCTGGTGCTGACAACCTTGTCTTGTATCGCAATGACGAATCCTTCCATCTCTGTGTACAGAATACCCTTTCTTAGCCAAATATTGGAGGCCTCACTATCCACTTCATATTAATCTAACGTTTTGGCAAGCTCGCCGTGGATAGCTTTCTGTCTCCATTGTATTTCTAACTTCTCTATGGTTTCTGCCCTGATATTCAAGGCCCCATCTGAGGAGAAATTTAAGGACGTGAAGTAAAGATGCGCTTTACAGATGGTTCTGTAAAGAGTAATATTTTGTGTGCTATTAAAATAGTCCTTTAACTTCAAACTTCATTTCTGAGCGGACGACTCTGTTAAACTGTTCAAGGTCGGAATTAGACCACTTTATGAGCACGAAGGAGTATGTGAGGACAGGCATGGCATATGTGTTGATTGCCCTCATTTTGTTTGGCGAGTTGAGAAAACTCTTCATAATCAATCTGAGTCTCGCAGTAAAGGTAGTCGTTAGGCTTCTCTTAACTATCGTTTGCTTAGTACCCTTAGATTCAAGAATACCTAGATATTGATAAGATTTGCCTGCAGCAATTGCCTTAGTGTTATTTTCGAACTCGCTCTGTAACTCTGCGGTCCCTATTTCCCCTCTGATTAAATGCACTGTTTTACGTTTATCTTGTCCGAACTCCATGTGGATATCACTGGAAAACTGCTTTGTGACATCGATCACTTGCTGCAGTTTCCGGGCTGAACTAGCGTACAGCTTCAGGTCATCTATGTAAAGAAGATGAGTCACTTGATGATCATCCTCATTATCATGAATTCTGAACCCATGAGACATGCTGTTTAGTGTTCTGCTCAATGGATTCAACGCTAAACAGAACCATATTGCGCTGAAGGAGTCTCCTAGAAATATACCCGCCGTAAAGCGTATTAATCTAATTATCCTTGGTTTTCCATGATCAAGATACTTGATTCTTGTACCCCGGAGCCTCATCGTATGGCTTAGAAAGTTAATAATGCGAGGGCAGATTTTGTAAAGTTCTAAAACTTCAAGCAAATAGTCATGCGGCACAGAAGGAAGGGCTTGCTTGTAGTCAATGTATGTCATGTGTAAGTTCCTTTGATGCTTGCGAGCTTGAGTCATGGCAACAGCGTCTATAGTGACTAGATCTTTACAGCCTCGCGAGTTTTCACAACATCTTTTTTTGTTCTTCTGTAAGAATGTCATTCTCGTCGCAATGAGAATATACCTTATCTGCAATGATAGCTGTAAGACATTTATAAACTGTTGGAAGACAGGCTATCGGTTGAAATTTAGATGGATTTTCAGCGTCTGGTTTTTTTGGTAACATATACGTAGTACTCTGGAGCATAAAGCCTGGCATCAGATTTGGGTGTTCAATGATCTTCTGAAAACACCTTGCCAACGCAAGAAGCACACTTGTCAGGTACTTGTACCAGAAGTTGTGCATCATGTCCCGACCTGGAGCTTTCCAATTACTTGTCCTTTTCAAGACCGCTGAAACATCTATAGCTGTGATGTTTGTCAGTTGCGTTTCAGGGCTATTGCTTGCCCTTGCTTCCTCCACTTTGAACTATGCATTATCCAAATTGCATCTGTTCATTTTTCCCCAAACACCCGACCAGTACTTAGTCATATCTTCCAAATGAGGGACTTCGGTGTCTTGCTGGTTATTTGGCTTTACTCTCAGTTCAAAATAGAACCTTCTTTCATTTGTCTAAAATTTTCGATTTTGCTGCCTACGTGCACTACTTTCATTGTACTTTCGCAGTCTTGCAGTGAGAACATCAAGTCTCTGTCGCTGAGAGTCTATAATCACACCCAATATTGCTGATATTAATGTGTCGATGTGCCGAGGGTGGATGATTTTAGTAACATGGTTTATCAGCTTTCTGGTTTTATTTCCTTTTTTATATTGAGTTAATCGACCCAATCTGCACCTTACTTTGCTGACATCCATATCTAAAGTGATCTTCCATGGTGGATCTCGATGCCTTGCTGAGACAAAAACTGCAATTGCAGACCTAGTTTTCCGGCCCAACGTTCTAACGGTTGCTACAGCTGCACAGTATACAAGAGTTTGCACCTCTAATGCAGTTTGTGCTACGTTTAAAAACGTAGGTAAAACCTTGCTGTCGAGATGTGCTATTAGTGTACGAAGCTCATTTCTGATGTTCATTTTGGGCAGAGAATGACCTAGTGTTGGTTCTACATATCTGAACTCTAGTAAATCATGACCAAAATTCCTTTCAAGGTGCTGTAGTTTTTCTAGGATTTTTCTATCCACATCATCGTTATTAATATCCAGATGTGGTTCTAATGGATCTGGTACATGATGTTCATTATCCCGAGCACCTGTGCCTTAAGCATGACTCAAGTCTTCGTTGTCCAGATCTTCCAAGGCGAGTTCATCAATAGGAAGCTGCTGTTCCACTTTCATTTTGATAGCATCTATTTTAACAGCCGAAAGCAGTCTGTTTACAGATACTGAGCGTTTTTGATGCGCCAGATTCTGCTCGTTTATTTTTGTGGCTAGCTTCTGTGTATTTAAGTAAGAAGAGTCTATGATGTTCTCTCCTCACACTTTATCCACATTTCTCTGCGAAAAAATAAAGGCGCATAACATCTCTGTTCATATGGTATGTCCATTTTCGTCGCTTTTTGGTTGCTGGACCTCTGCTTCTGTCTCTGGCTGTATAAGGCCATCCACCATTGCTCCTGCTTGACCGTTTGACGCGGCTTCCTTTAACTGATGTTCATTGCCATTTTTTCCAAACCAAATCAACCTGTTGTTTAATCTCCATTGCTCGGTCTTCTGTCACGTGTAAATTAGTCCTGATGTCCTTCACCTTAGCATTAAGATCTCTTAGTGTGACTTCTTGTATATTAGGATACTTTGCAGCAAATTTTGTTCTTAAATTATATCCTTTTTGCATTTTACATTCAAACTTCGCACTTTCGTAATAGAGACGCACCAATTGCGCTTTCATTGTGGTATCCCAATTGATGCTCTCCCACGGTATTTCTGTTGAGGTCGTTGGCTGCAAATAGCTAACGCTAGCCAAAGCATCCTCAGCAGGCAAAGTTGATGTTCTACTGCTTACCGTTTGTCGCAGATGTTCTTGCTGACCAGCTGTTTGATTAGTGAGATCTGCCTGAATATCTCACATCTCATCATCGCCACCGTCCCGCATGCTGTGGCCCTCTGCTGCGGCTCCAGGGGCACCCCGACGATCCTCGGGAAGCGACAAGCGTTTCAAAATCTTTAATATACTCTCCATGTTACATTTATGTGTTTTGTTGTTCTTTTTGGCTCCTCTCTTTTTCGTTATCCGCCTATCTGGCTTAGGAAACCCTATGAGTAGCAGTGCTACCGCCAACATAGCCATCAAAGTCATGAGAGGAAAGCTCAAGCTCTACCGCGACATCAACGCGGAACACCTTCGGTTGGGATGAATTAATTATTATTAAATTAATTATTAACAGGTATTTAATTATTACTGATAAATATTCCACTAGACTAACAATAATAATTTTAAGGGAGGGGGGGGGACAAATAAAAAAAACAAATTTAATTTTTTTAAATAATTAATAATTAATTAACCAATGATAATAAATATGCCATTATGCCAATGGTAATAATTTTAGGTAAAAAAATACGAGAATACAGTGCTCAAACGGACGATTTCATGAAGAATTGACAGTTTTTGTTTTAAGAGTAGTTTTCAGTTACTCGTGATCATCACATTTTTTCAAACCCTAAAAAATTATTCCTAACACTCAAAAAAGTTATTTTTCCGCGTGCATTTTACATGGGAAACTTCAACTCAAAACCGACACCTGTTAAAATCAGAAAATAAAAAACAAATAAAAATTAGGGAATTTCTTTTTTCGGATTTGGAATGTAATTGGTGGAATCCTTGCCCTCTAAAAAGAAAGCGCTTTTGAGACACCGTAGTTTACACTAAAAAAAATCTTCTTTACATTTTACATAACTAATCCTACAGTAGAAGATACGATGAGTAGTAAACTAGTCTCAAAACTATAGAGAACAGTTCTATAAATTTTAACCGATTTTTCGCTGAAAAAAATGAATCTTTTGTAATATTATTATTAATATTATACTCTAATAGTTGTTAACATGTTTAAAGTACACAGTTATTGACTATTAAACAATCACTACATTATTTATAATCACACGCTATGCAAATTTTTATTCGCTGCGGTTTTAACCCATAAAAGTTTCGCATACGTAATTCTTAACGCCTAAAGCCTCGAGCTAACCTAGCTTGAAGTATAACAAAAATCTGAAATATAAGTTACATCTGTGCAGAGTCGTGTGACAAATTTTTGTGACCGGTTGCACAAAAAATATTGCTAGGATTATAATAATATGTATGCCAAGATTTTAGAATTAGGATATAAAATGATTTTAAAAAGAGTTGAAAAAATTGCAAGTGATTCCAAAATATTTCAAATTGTTATTGAAGAATTTAGGAGATATAAAAAGATTCAAACTAAATGAAAAAATATATTTTAAGATATTTTAAAATATTTCAGGGAAATTAATATATATTTTAAGAAATTGAATCAATTTTGAAGGCCTTTCCAAAATTTCCGAAAATTTGAAAAGATTTAACAGGCTTTAAGGTATTCAAGAACCTTTTTTATATGATAAAATTACGTATCAATCTTGAAACTCATTTGTATTCTCCTGAAATTTATTTCAAATTCTTTAAAATTACTTAAAATATATTTGATTGACTAAAAATATCTTAAACTCTTTTAAATATTTTAAAATATTTTGAAATTTATTTATAGAATTTAAAATTTTTAATTTTAAATACTAAACACAGAACAAACAAAAGATAAAGCTTACATTGATTCCAGGTGATAGATTCAGAGCGACTAAAATTAACCTTGCCACATAAACTTTACATGAATCGAAGATAATTTCCGATTTTTAACCTTGCCTGGATAGTCTTTTGCTTTATAAGCGCTCCTTTTTTATTCTATATGTAGTGAGAATTACGATGCCAGCGCTATCTACCGTCGTTTAACTTCATTAAATTGGAGACAAATAGGGATCCCCACTTCAGTTGCTTTTTGCACTTTTTGCTAAATGGTAATAAATACGTTCTAGTTCATCTACAATAATGTGATTTATTTCGGAGCAGATATATCAGTAAGAACAAATTTTGTTGTTTTCTGTTTTGGATTCTACATGTTTTACCGAAATCTACTCACTTCAGTGCGACGCAGTCGGCGAGTTCAGAATTATTTTCCTAACCTCGGTGAAACTTTCGCCGAAATATGTTTAATTATTAACCGTTGCAGGTCTTACCTGCAATAAATTTTATCTTCTGTTTTTCTTTGTTGTTTTAAATCTGGTGCCCCGATTTATAGCTCGAATTCACTCATACTCTACCGTTTTCCCACTGCCGCTAAGGACGCTGTAGCAGACGACAGCTTTTATTCCATCGTAGGATAAACTTTAGCCAAATAGAATGTAAACTTTACCAGCGGGAAATTTTACATGCAACAAAACTTAACTTCAGTTTTTTCTGTATTTGTGATGTTTTGAAATGAGCATCTGAATTCAGTTTTCAAAATCAGACGTACATGTGTTTTATTTGTTACAAAAATAACTATCAAAGGTTATTATTAACTAAAATTTTCAGTAAGGAAGTAAGTTTAAAATATATAAAAAATACAAATAAATTTATTATTTCGCTTCGATCGCAAGTTTGAGCGCGCCTAAGGCGCGCGACTGTTGGTTCTCGCGATTCGCGCTCGATAATGTATTTATCTCACGCTTCGCGCTCGATTATGTATTTCCCTCGCGCTTTGCGCTCGGACTTTATATTTCTCCCGAATTCTTGGACACAGCTTTTAAAATCAAAGGTCAACGGACTGACAACTGTAATTTTGTGATTTTGAACTCTCTTTTGTTAAAGCGCTTTCGGCTTTAACGAACACATTCTCTTCGTGTATCTCGTGCTTCGCACTTGATTTGTCCAAAATGTCAACTTTTCTACGTTATACATAACACTTTTATATTAAATATGATACATTTCTTATGTAACTCTGTCTAGGGTTGCTTATTCAAAAATTGTAAAATAAAGAGCAAATTGTATTTATCATGATTATTTTTATATTTGTTTCTTATTATGCTTTAAATTGTATTCTAAGCTGCGCTTAATCATGCATCATTTCAATAAATTTATATCATCATTATTCATAATATGCATAAAAATTGAATAATAATAATTCTTATTTCCTTGTTTTTATCATTTATTTTTATGTTTAATCTTGTTTTTTTACGATTAAATAAAAAATACTGTGCATCTGTATAGGGCCTAATACAGGAATATATATATATATATATATAAGGTCCTATATAGGATTCTGTGTCCTCTTTCGTTTTTTCTATCCTTTTTCCAAAAATTTAATTTTTTTATTTTTTATCTCATTTCTTTACAATTAAAAGAAAATCGACTCGTCCTATCTAAAACCGATTAATAATAAATTAATAGATTTTTCAGGCGAATATTTTTTGTCTGTTAATTTTAGTTTCTACATTTTTTCATTTTGAAAAAAAGTTGAATATTTTCATTTTTAATGTTAATTTTTACGTCTAAAGCAAAAACTACGTGTTCTATTAAAAATTATAGCTCTTTTTTGGATGAACAAGTTTTGTTTCATTTTTTTCCGTAGCTTGTGTCTCTAGTCCAAAAAATTTTATTTTTCATTTTTAATGTTTTATTTTACGACTGAAAACAAAATCTACGCATCCTATCGAAAAATGATTTATTATAAATTTGTAGGTCTTACCAGGGCGCGCAATTTTAGCTTATTCATTTTTTTCGTATCTTGCATAGTTTGGCCAAAAAATGAAATTTTTGGATTTTTCATTATTTTTGGTACAATCAAATTTGGAATTTTTAACTATTCGACCAAATTAAAAAAGTTGTTACCATAAACTTGTAGGGCTTTCAAAAAGCAACGTTTTCCTTTTCGTGGCTTTTTTTCATATGGTGCGTTGTTTGGCTTAAAATTTTCATTTTATTTTCTCTTTTTGGATTTTGAAAATGCTCCAAATCTGATAATTTTGGTTTTACTGAAAAAAGTTATAGGGATAAATTGATTGAGTTTCTGAGTACTATGAATAATTGTACATAGAATTTTGAAATCTTGAAAAAATGTGGTTTCAAACATTTTTGGTACGATCAAATTTTGAATTTTCCATTTTTTTGTAAACATCCAAAAGGTATTTAAACAATCTTGTGGGGCATTGAAAAAGAAAAATTTTTCTTCTCTTGACTTTTTTTCATATCATGCGTTAATTGGCTTAAAATGTTGATTTTCGTGTGTTTTTTGAAATTTTGTAAATGCTAATACTGTGATAAATTTTGGTTTTATAAAAAAAAATCAAAAGCGTGAATTGTTTGTCTGATTGAATACTATTAATATCCGTACAAATAATTTGTGAATTAAAAAAAAGTGGTCTCAAAAATTTGCAAAATACGCTCAATTTTTGAATTTTCATCCAAAATATCTGGCTAACGAACCTGTTTTTCGGATTCAGGGGGCCTCAAAACGTGGACATTTGACAAAAAAGAGGGGGGTCTAATTTTACACAAATCTAATGCCTTCTCTTGATGAGATTGTAAAAAGTAAATTTTTGAAAACCTACACATGAGACGAAAAAAAAAATTAAAAAACATAAGTTGTGATGAGAATGTGCCCACGCAGCGGGCTGATTTTTTTTATTGTTAATATCGTGTTTCACGATTAAAACAGAAAATACCGATGATATCAAAAAGTTATGCATTACAAATTTGTAGATCTCTTTGAAATGCACAATTTTTGTTCAGTCACCTTTTTACCTATTTTGCACATTTTAACCGCAAAATGTAAATTTCTTATTTTTCATTCTTTTTTATTCTGTCAAAATTTGAATTTTCCATTTTTTTGAAAAATCAAAAAGGTGTTAAAACAATATAGTAGGGCATTAAAAATAAAACGTTTTTGTTTTCTTGACTTTTTTTTTCATATCATGCGTTATTTGGCTTAAAATATTGATTTTCGTGTCTTTTTTGAAATATTGTAAATGCTGTAATTCTGGTAAATTTTGGTTTTATGAAAAAAAGTCATTAGGATAAATTGTTCGCCTGATTGAATACTATGAATATCTGTGCAGACAATTTTTTAATTAAAAAAAAAGTGGTCTCAAAAAAGTTCAAAATACGCTCACTTTTTGAATTTTTACCCAAAACGGTTGGCTAAGGAACTTGACTTTTATTTTAGGATACTTAAAGAGTATACCAAAGGCCAATCCAATCTGTCAATTCTTTCGAAAGTTATCATGCTGACAAACTAAAAATTTACACGCACACACGCATATACACACACGCACATACGCACATGCACACAGCCAGACACATTTGTAAAAACCTGTTTTTTCGGATTCAGGGTGTCTGAAAAAGTGGACATTTGACAAAAACGGGGGGGGGGGGG
>NC_046659.1:15611526-15613294 GCF_010883055.1 Belonocnema kinseyi | reverse complement strand
TCAAATTTTACACAAATCTAATACCTTCTCTTGATGAGAATGTAAAAATCTTTGGGGCTTTTTAAGTTGTGAACTGATTAATTAATTATCTAATCTTCTAAATTTAGTTCAAAAGTTTATAATTGAATAAAATTTTTAAAAATGAAAGTTCAAATTTAAAAAAATATTTTAATGGTTTTTCTTTTGTAAAATGGCCAATTGATTATTAGTTGACTAACTTTCTGAGTATTGAAATAAATAAAGATTAAAATTTAGTTTATTAAATTTAAGTAACATAAGATAATGAATTTCTTAAATGTTATATAATGGAATATTGAATATAATTTGCCTATTAAAGTTTAGTTTTTATTTAAACGTATATTATTTCAATATTTATATTTTATTATTAATATTCTTATTTTCAATATTTGAACATTCAACTCTTTTAAGGATAATACGTCTTTTTCATGTTGTATTTCGTTGAAACGATTTTGTAGAAAATTAATGCATTTTGCGGAAGATTCATGTTTATTAATTGAACTTAACTTCTTGAGAATACGCTTTTTTCGAATCAAATTTTCTAAGTGAAGGCTTAAAGTTTTAATTTCGGATTAAAAATTAATGTTTTCGGTTGAAAACTTATCTTTTTAAGTTGAAAATTCAACTATTTAGTTGAAAATTGATCTCTTTTGATAGAAAATTATAACTTAAAAAAATTCATCTTTTTGGGTACAGAAATAATCTTTTTTGTTGAAAGTTGATTATTTGGTAGATGATTTAAGTATTTTGTTAGAAACTCGTCTTTTTTCGCTCAATTTTACTTGTTTAAAATTCTTTTTTTTTTTAATTATTTTCACATTCTCATCAGAGAAGAATTGGCAGATTTTACAAAATTGACAAATTCTATTGGAATTTGTTAAACTCTTATTATCCTAAACTTAGGGTCCAATTCATTAGTCAGCCATTTTGGATAAAAACTTAAAAATTATTCGCATTTTGAAAATTCGTTAGACCACTTTTTTCAAGATTGAACAATTCTCTGGGCGGTCATTTGTAGTACGCAAAAATACAAACTATTTCTCCTGATAACTTTTCGTGATAAAAAAAATACTCGAGTTATAGCAATTACAAAATAAAAAAAACTTTAATGAAAATATCAAGACAAATAACGTTCTATATGATAAAAAGTCGAGAGAAGGACATTTTTCTATTTTGAATGCCCTGTAAGATTATCATAACAACTTTATGAATTTTCTTGAAAAATCAAATATTCTAATTTTGTCACTATAGAAAGTAAGGAAAAATCACATATTCCATTTTGCGGTAAAAATACCCAAAATACGACAAATGATGATTTGACCAAAATTATACAATCAAAAAAGAGTTACAAATTAATTAGTGGTCACTTTTTGGTCGGACGCGTAGTTTTTATCTTATTTGTAAATAAGAACATTGAAACTAAAAATTTTTTAATGAAAAAACGACGCAACGCAAGAAAGAAAATTAATTTACCAAATTTGTTCATAAAAAAAGGATATACAAATTTCGCTACCTGCGCACAGTAGGTACTGCACAGGTGCATTTGATAGAACTGAGGTCTATAGATCATATATTGAAGTAGTTGACAAACGCTCGATACCTCGAATAAAGTTTACAGAACTCTTGTAGAGTTATTCCAGATTTGTTTTACATTACAGTCTGTCAAGTTAAAGCGTGGGTGGCTTTACTCGCAGTCGGTAAGGTGTATCGACATGATTTTGGTGTCAAAATATTAAGAAGAGCTCCCTCT
>NC_046659.1:15605785-15611426 GCF_010883055.1 Belonocnema kinseyi | reverse complement strand
GAAAGAGGGAGCTCTTCTTAATATTTTGACACCAAAATCATGTCGATACACCTTACCGACTGCGAGTAAAGCCACCCACGCTTTAACTTGACAAACTGTACATCGTGAAAGTTATACCAAATTTATCACATTTGTTTAAGGTTCGCTCTTATCCCCGACTATAGAAATAAATCAGGAAAGATTAATGAACTTTTTCTTCCGTATAGTTAATTTAAGTATACGCTTATACTAAATTTTATGTTTATGAAAGAATGTATGTGAAAAATGCCAAAATTAAGGTAGAAGAGGAGTGAAAGTGAAAGAGAAATAAAAGGGAAGTCGCTTAGATTAGAAGCGTACAGATCTATTAGGACTTATTATGTAAAAGTCTTAAGTAAATTAAGATGCCGATGAGCTCTCACTTGCTCCCTCGCGCTAACTTTCTCGCTTTCGATGGCTCACTCATGCCTTCGACAGTAAAATTTCGTTATTTTTAATACAGAAGCAAGGAGTAGCAACTTACGTGAGTAGATAGATAGGGTGTGTTCTGGATCACTTTTTTCCTTATGATTAGCAAACTTGCGGTTAGAGCTCAAAAGGCTGTGAGATAGATTTCACTCCTTGTTTTGACGTACGAATCACAGTGTTGTATCCGATTCTCACTATCGATATTGAAAAGCAGTATTTGAATCCGGGAAAGAAAATTTGTCACTTAAATATATATAACAGGATATTAAGTCTCACGTCACAGTATCTAGTGAAGGTCAGCGTATTCGAAGCTTCTCGAAAATACCATAAATCATATGTTGAAAAATTCATTGTTCATACATTCCGTAAGTGTTACTCGTCTCACGTCATTTCTTTTGAAATTTTTAATAACAAAATTCCCTTTGTTGTTGGCCGACATCATGCGTTGGAGGCGTCATATTTCAGATAATGTTAACCAATTCTAGGTAAACAATATTCCGTTTTGATGGCGTCATCGTATTTCCTGGAATCCTTTCATCTACTGGGTTACCATATGTCGTCAATGTTGAAAGACTCGACACAGTTGAAGAAGGGGAAGACGAAGTGAACTAAAATTAAGCAAATGTTAAAAAACGTATTTTTTAACTCTCATGTTAATTATTGCATCATATAGCCAACTATTACGCAAGAGTTTCTAGTAATTCGGTAAAGGGGGTAAGTGTCTATAAGAGGAAGAAGAAAAGCAGCAAAAGCTAAAAAGTCGTTTAAAAGTATTCCTGAAGAACATTCAATTACTAAAACAAGTGATACAATTGCGAACAGATTTACAAATTATAACAAGGAAATTCAAAACTTTCAATCTTGAAGACACCAAACGGTGGAAAAAAAAATGGATTTCTTAAAATTAAACAAAATCGCTTTAGTGATGAATTTCTTCCAAACAGGAAGCTGACAGACCTAGAAGCTGACAAAGAATACGAAATAACATATATTAAGGTTCGTGCAAATGAATAAGGCCTGTGAAGATCAAATCCTTGAAATTGTGTATTTGGGTGGACGCTTCAATTCCTTTGAATTTATTCAGAAGAAAAATATGAAAAGTGTACAATTTTGAAAAATCATCCCTCAGTGTGTAAAAGACTTAAGTGAGCTCAACATCATCATGACTTATACACCTCGAAATTTGAATTCATCATTCACAAAACAAATGATCGTCGGTGCTGAATTTTAAAAAGGAGGAAGGATCGCCTTATCAGTTAAATTTCAGGCCAGTCATCATCATGCAAGTATAATCCTGAATCTTAAAGAGTGCAAATTATTTAAATCTCACTAAATCTGCTCTTAGAGATGCACGTGTAGCTGTAAAAAAGACTGCTGGAAAAAGAAATTTAAAGAAACCTCGAATTTCACCATTTACAAAGAAATTGGGTAGTTTTCTACCCTTTCTTATACACATCTTTGCCGGTCTGAGTGCTACTGGTGCACTAGCTGGTGCGGCTGCGGGAATAGCTAAATCTGCTAATGATTCAAATAGTGCAAAACGACAGCTTGAAGAAAGAAAGCGTCATAATGAAGCAATGAAAGCCATTGCTGTAGGGAAAGGTCTTTATTTAAAATCGTTTAAGGGAGGATTAGAACTTCATCTAAAAACCACTTACTCAAGGAGGACTTGAGCGCAAATAAAAAAGCTTGAAGTGAAGCTACCTCACCGAGCATTAGCCGATGCAGATTTACTTAAATTAGCAAAACATTTAAAAATTAAACATTTTCTAGGCGTTTATGTGTAATCGATTACCAGACTGTGCGGCACGTAAGTATGAAAGTGCCGTATGAAAGTATGAAAATATAATCATGAAACGTATCAAAATTATGATACATTTGTGTGTGTACATTTATGTCGGAAATTTTATTTAATTAATTAAAATCTCAAAGTATGTATAATCTATATAAATGTACAGACAAATGATTTTAAGCCAGTTAAAGACTAGCCGTCGTCATGGATGATTAATTAACCATTGACAATTGAGTTGTCACCATACAAACATTACGCTCTTAATCTTGTAGAAATTGTTAAAAATAAATTCTACGTGGGTGAAGGAATAATTGAGATACCTACGGGAAGTATTGAAATAGATGATATACAGCGCTATCTACAGAAAGTTTTAGTAAGAAATGTCATTGAAATTCATTTTAAGCCTGATATTAATACATTACGAAGTGAAATATATTTTAATCAAGGTATAAATTTTGAAAAACCAGGCTCAATTGCGCGTTTATTGGGATTTATACCAAGAATATTGGTACCTAATAAACATCATGAATCTGACCAACCAGTATCCATAACTAAAATAAATGCTCTCAGAGTTGAATGTAACATAACTACAGGAATGTACATCAATGGTCAAAAAGTGCACAATATTTATGAATTTTTTCCCATTGTAACGTCAGCATATAAGATAATGGAAGTCCCATCGCACATCATTTGCTTGCCGATCGTCACCAAGACAATAGATCAAATGGGTGATTCTCAAAAAGTTGGCCATTTTGTGTCCAAGCTCTACAATCAATAATAAAGAATAGATGGGCGATGCAAAAAATTCTCATAATAGGAGCTCAACGTGAGGAAAAACCTCTTTCATTTTAATGAATCTTAATTATTTCTAATTGCAGCTAAAAATAAAAAACCATCCAAAATTTCCTGTCGGTCCCGTCTCCGCAGCACGAGGTTTCTTGGATTTTGGCAACATTAAACTACTATTAGCGTAAATTATTTCTCTGGGACCTAAATACTATCATTAGTATGAATAATAATATAAAAAAATATATTTTGTAACTTCGATAATTATTTTATCGACTATTACAAATAATTTCAAAGTTGTCCTTCGTTTTCAAGTCCATTTGGTCCCACGCATATTTAATTGGTTTTCATATAAGAAAACGTATTAAAATCATTGTAAATTTGGGTGAGATTGGTTACTAGGATAGTTCTTCAATCAATTTCACCGGTAGAGAATTAAATAGTCAATTTGGCTTTTCAAATAATTAGTTAAACTGTGCTCTCAGACACGCGTACCATAATTATATGTCCTGTCGGTCCTGCCTAAAACTCCTCAATTATTTGAGAAATATAAAAAAATAAGGTCAGATTTGGATTCAGCGAGTGAAAACGTACAGGTATTGATTTTTAGTAAATTTATAAGGTTAATTTTTATGCGCACAAACATGAAATATTATTAAATTTTTCGTGCGCGAGATGTACTGTCAGTCCCATTCGCGATTTTCGAGGTTATTCGTACTGACAGTGACGGAACGCGGAGTGCTAGCATTCCTCGAACTTCAAATATACGACGGTGCAGTGAATAAGTAATTGTGATTGAAAAATAATCGTTCTGACCCAAGTGTGTAGTAAAAGTGCTACACACTGACTGAGATCTAATTATTTGAGAAATTATAACACTGAGACTGCACATTAAGTATTTACGATAATGGGTATTGTTTTCAATAAAAAGGTTGGAGTCGGCTATAATACTTTAGTACCATGGAGCAAGCGCATTAGTCCACAGCAAGCCTTCAGAGGGATAACGCTTAAAAACGTGCTGCTGCTGACAAGACTGGGTTTCGAGGTCATGCCACTTTCAAAAAGAAGAGAAAAAAAACATTACAGATTTTTTTCTGCTTGCATCTGCATTTTTGTATATCGACGTTTAATTGTTTGTCATGGAGGAGAAATTTTAATTATGGAAACTTCCATCATTTTTGGCGAATCTATCGCTTATTGTGAATTGCATGTACACCAGCCATACGCCTCCTCAACCTTTAGCAACAGTGATGAAAATTCGAATTTCTGTGCAAAGTCAAAATCGTTTCGTGTTACCAAGCAGAAGTTCACTTCACATTCAAGGAAGATTGAATAAAGAAATTGGAAAATCAGCTACTAATACAGTTATTGTTAATAACGGAATATGTCGTTTATTTAAAGAAGCTAGATACGAGCTCAATGCCGTTGAGATTGATAAAACCAAAAATGTGGCTCTTACAAGTTTCATGAAAAATTACGTTTACATAGGCTGCAGTGGGAGCAGATTTTTCGAAACCGCTGGATGGCTTGAATTTACCAATGAAAAAACATTAACCAATGCAATTGGCTATTTTCATGTATCGATATCTCTTAGTATGATATTTGGTTTGACTGAGGACTATCAAAAAATAATCGTTAATTCTAAGCGTGAGCTCATATTGATTAGATCAAAAGATGATACAAACGCTATTATACAAACAGCAGCAGCAGGGGACGCAGAGGAAGCTTTTAAAATTTTAATTATTAATCTAGAGTGGTTATTACCACACGTAAGATTATCAGATCAACGGAAATTCAAGTTGTTGAAGTATAATGAAAAATATCCCCCAATTTAAATGAGTTTTCGTTCTTGGGAATGATATCAATAGTCAGTTCTGCCGACCACATCTAAACATATGTGGATAGTAAAAAATTCTACTAAGTTGGAAAAACCCACCTTTTTTAATATTAGGTTTCCAAGCAAATAAGACAAATGTTGTTCCGCAAAATTCAAATTATTTTAATCATTACAAAATATCTGATGTCAAATTATTTCTGAATTCTCAATGCTATCAATGCGACAATTTAAATATAGATAAAAATCAGTATGCTCTTCTTTATGAAATGTTTGCAAATTTTCAATCAACATACTATGGTAAAGACCCTCAGTCTTTAATATCAAAGAAAGATTTTGTGCATGGACATAGGAAACAAGGGACTAGGCATGCCACTGTGGGGGTGATGCAATGAGGGGGGAGGACCGCCACCTTTTGATGTCCCGCAACAAACATGGCAGCGCCCACATGTTTATATTTTCATGCACAGTTTGTCGGCAAAAATGCTCGTGCGCATAATCAAATGGCACATCGTAAGATGGCGGCTCTCCCCACTCATGGAATTCTCCCCCCTCCCGTGGATTCAACCCCGCTTGCCCAAGTTAGGATGGCATGCCTAGTCCCGTGTTTCCTATGTCCATGATTTTGTGCAATATGCTCCCCTTTCGGTAATTGACTGTTCGAAACAAAACGAAGTATGAAAATTTTGACCGGTTGATTATAAACCAATAAGTTGTGTGGTGAAAAAGTTGGTATAAAAACTACTGTAACCAAGTAGAAATAGTTTAGTTGCATGTATAAA
>NC_046659.1:15602788-15605685 GCF_010883055.1 Belonocnema kinseyi | reverse complement strand
TATTTATCGTTTAAGTATAATGTGCTGTTTGTTTTCTGTTCGAAATGAAATTTAACGAAATGAACAGAAAATTATGTTGCTTTTTCAGAGTTCCTTGTCCTTATAATATATATTTCAGTTACAGTAATATGTAGATTAAACACTATATCTACTAAATCAAAGGTTTTATACCTGTCCTAGGTCTCTTTATCTCTCTCACTCTCTCACTCATATATCCACATCACTCATCATATTCATCGCATCGCTTGTTTCAGGGTGGCGAGTAAAGAAGGATTTCGAAATTCCCCGATTTTTCCCTGAATTTTCACTGAACGAAAATTAAAATTCCCTGATCACTTCTCAATTTTTTAACAGTCTATTAGCCTGTTACTGTGCTTATTATTATTTAATAACTGAGTCGTTCGCATAAAAAAAACTTTTAAAATATATTCTATTTGAAAATTACATTATTCTTTGGCACGAATTAGCAAAAATGTAAATTTTCCAATCACAGAACAAATCGTAAAATAAAAAACACATAAAATAAAATCAGCCTCTTCTTAGCTGCTGCCGTATTCTGAGATTCGGCTTGTTTTCGGCGCTCCTCAGCTGCTTCTTTAAAACGAGAGTACGCATATCGCGCTGCGAGAATGACTTCTTTGGTAACATTGAATTCTTCGACTCCACCAAGCGTAGTGACTGCGTCATAAACAGCTCTTCTCCCGACTAGAGTTTCCTCCTTCATATTTTCAATAAGACATTCTTTATTTACTGAGAAGCCTCGTTTGACGCTGGCGTTTCCGTGAGAGAGAACAGTGATCATTTTCATAGCTTTTTTTTATGTTTTCACTAGGCTTGTTGGCCTCGAAAAGTTTGATCCAAAAATGGTCCACACGCTGACTTTTTCTACAAAAATTTTTTAAGTCTTCTTGAACTTGTGGAAGCTTACACATATTCCTGAATTTACGAGCTGCTTTGTCTGCGATATTGCCATGGAGCCAATTTTTATCAACAAGAGTCGTTAACAAAGTTTTAGATCAGCTGCAACGTATGGATCAAAGCAGGAGAGAGCTTTTGTCAACGTATACGCAAGCGGTGAGCGTTCCTGATACTTGCTAATAAATTTGATTATGCAATTTCTGCAGTCTTGACGGAAGTCAAGAATTTTGAGGGCAGTGCAAGTCTTGATCTTCATTAGGGCAGCTTTGGTGGCGACTCCGAGGTGAATCTTTGCAGCTGTCAGTAGATTTTCCTCATTGCTCACATCAACGTCGTGTACTGAGGTTGCTTTTTCCATGACCGTAGTCTTAACGACACGTTCCACTTGATCACGCATGATACCAGTAAGGGCATTATATAAAAATGGTACAAGAGGTGAGTCTGACTGGAATTCGATCAAAAAGGGCTTGATGTCCTGCGACATTGATTTGAAAAAAGCCAGCTTTACTGTCAGCAAAGGGTCCTTACAGAACTTTTCAATAGTTTTGAAGCTATTGCAAGTCAGAGTTTTCGAATTTTTTGAGTTCTTATTAACGTACTGGACGTACTTAATAATTCAGCCATCGAACGGCACAGAATTTGAGTGGGAAAATGGAACATTCAGTAGCGTCGGAGAAGGTTTGTCGTCGAGCTGGAACATCGTTGAAATGATTATAAATTGCCCTTAAAAATTGCTTCAAGTTCCATTCTGTTTCTTTGAAACCACCTTTGAACGCACCATTCAAATTGTGAAGCCCACAACTACCAATCTCCAAAATGTCAGGATCATCCTTGTCAGTTTTAATATGGACTTTGATGTCTTTTAAAAACTTAAAATTGACGTTCGGACCACCCATAGAAATTTGAAGAATCTTCTTCGGTGGAAGAGGTGATATGCCTCCCAAAAATGCGGTGAGCAAGTCTGATGCTCCGGCACGCCTCAAAAATACTGACGTGAGGTATCGTGTTTTCACTTCTCCACCATCTTTTGGCCAGAAACGAATATTTAAATCCATTTGTTGCTTTTGAGCAATTTTGTTGAGCGATTCATCGAATCCTACTGTGAAAAAATCACATTCCATCACCTCGTGAACCAATTGTTTCCTAAAGTACGGTGCCAAACCAAATACAATGATGTAGCCAATCTTATCGCGCTGCAACTGCATTTTATTTGCAATTTCACTGTCGGGAAACATTTTAAGAAAAAGTTTCAAGTTTTGTCCTGCTGATCGTAATGACTTATGCGTCATAACACTTTCAATGACCCATATTATTTCTGCTCTGGTGACATCATCCTTAATTAAAAAACTCTGAAGTCTTGACGATGGCTTCTCCACTGTTTCTATTTGAGCTATCTGTGATGTAGAAGGCAAATTAGCGACTTGGAAAATCTGTGGCACAAGATGGTTTGAAGCAGACTTTTCATTGATAGCATTAATAGAATCAGTTTGCTGAGAAGACTCGCTGCAAAGAAAAGATTGCAGTGTATGCATGGTAGTCAAAGCATTCATAGCTTTTTTGTGCTTGTCACCTTTCATATGATTGATCAGAGCTCTTCGCCCCATATTGCTCAGGCTAAATGATTTTCCATTCCCACATCTAATACACTTCGCCGAAGTCGCATGATTTTCAACTCTTGCTAGCCAAGGTTTGAATTCAGGATCTGTCAACCACGGAGTTTGAAAAGTGGTCATTTCCAAAGACGTTAAAATCTACAAAGGAGGAAAATTATTTTCATTTACGCGTCAAAAAGAGAGATAATGGAATTTGTGGTAAATGATAGTGTATTTGAATATATTAATTAATAAAATTAGAAATCATAACCTCATTCTTGTTGTCAATTATATCACAGATAATTATTATTTTGGGAAGAACGAAGAAAATATGAATGCCTTCATGAATGTGGTTAAAAAACAAACAAAACTTCAAAAACGAACTCG
>NC_046659.1:15587010-15602688 GCF_010883055.1 Belonocnema kinseyi | reverse complement strand
GGAATCCCTCGCTCTTGAAAGTTGTGACGTCATTTAACGAAAAGATGTCCGTATTCCCATGGGACAAACTAAATATCCAAGCCAATAACATACCTTCATTGAGCTTCGCAAGAGCATTGTCATTGGCTAGGAGGGCTAGTGGTTTCACACTTCGACACCCCATTGGTTGTTGAGAGAGGCTACGAGTTTTAACACGGTAGGGTATCATTTGTCCAAAAAATCATTTTACCAAAAAAAGAAGGCTAGATAGGAATACCGTGTTCATAAAATTGATGAATATCGTGCATCCATTTAAAAAATACGGGACTTCCACCTAGTCTCCACACAGAGGTCACCCAATCTAGTTCGTTTTTGGTCGAATGAGATTTTTCTAAAATGGTTTCTTGGATAAATGATTACCCTGCCTGTCAACACCTTGTCTGTCTTTCAACCATATTTCAATTAGTATTAAATTTACATTGTTCATTTATAATCTACTTTTACATTTGTTAGCTGAAATCCAAATTCCCTGATTTCTACAAAAATTCCCTGATTTTTCCAGACTTTCCAAATTCCCTGATTTTTCAAGGTTTTCCAGGTTTTCCAGATCGCTCGCCACCCTGTTGTTTCTACACATATATACAAGTTCTTTAGAATCGCTGTACAAAATGTCAACTCTCCTTTGAGAATTAAATTCATTTATCGAAAATGAATTTATCTCCTGTGTTTGCGTTTCATAGCCCCATAAAAGTGTTTCGGTTGTATGAGGAAGCAGCATCCTCTTATCATCTAGCCAGCGGCGCTTCAAACAGTTGTAAAATTCGCAAGGGGCAAACTAAATCTAAACGGTTGAGTTTTTGAACGCCATATTTTAAGTACATGATTTAAATGCAATTATACCGGACGATTCAACTCGCTTTTTCCCGAAAAGATCCTTTTTGTTGTTGTATTTTGTAATTAAAAATAAAATGTTATTTGTCGCTTGAAAATCACACGAGCTAAAAAATGAAACGGTAGTATAGAGGCCAATAGAAAAAAAAAATACATAAATAATTACCTGCATAATTATTTATATATTTCTGCTTGTTTTTCTATTGCTTTTTTCATAAAAACATGTTCTAAGGAAAAACGAAATATGGAAGTATGTTTGAAAGCAGTTTTAATTTAAATTTTGTTATCATTTTCGACATCAATTTTCTTATCGGCAGGTTTCTTTCTCAAAATATTACTCTGTTTTTATGGTAATAACAAATATATTATCTTTGGTAATAATACAGATGGTACCGCTCCCTCTTTTAGTGTTCAGTTGTGTAGCACAACGATAATCACCAGGTTGAAAATGATGACAACAACTTATATGTCAGCTCTCAAACAGTTCTTTATGAGTTAGGTTTCACATGTGCTGACGTTCGGAAAACAACGAAGGAGTAAGAAAGATAGATCAAACATTTTTGCCCCTCAGCGACATGTAGCGGGGGAAAGTACTACAGAGCCATCTAACGAGCCCGCAAAACAGGATTAAAGTATGTGTCTTCACGGTTGCCTATATTAGTGACCACAGCCTGAGTGGAAGCTGCCATAAGAGTCAAATGTATTTTCGCGTACACGATTTGCAGCGCCACCTCTGGTTCAGATGCAACACCAAGTCTGCCATAACCGCGAAATTTGAATGCCATACTATTCTTGAATGTCAGATGAACTTATTATTTAATATCTATTATTATCTATTATCTATTATTATATTTAATATCTTAAAATAAGGGAATAATAATACAAAAACGGTTAAAGTTATCACATGATTTTTGTTTATTGCACAAAATGAATTCTTTGTATTGCACAATACAGATTGCTTAACAGTACTAATTACAATGAAGCTTTGCACATATATTTTATAAACAACGTAATACTTGTCCAATAAATTAATCCTATAAATTAATTTTATTAATTCTAGCTTTTTCGTCTTATACGAGCAATTCTAATTCTTTTTGCCTGTAAATCTCTTCATTTTTATCTTGTCTTTGTCAAGAGAAATATTACTGACAGAAGAACTTGTACTTTTAGTTGCGCTTTTATTTTCTTGTAGCTTACGCCTTCTAAATCGTGCCTCCCAGTGACATCTCACTCGCAGAAACGTTCGCATGAATGAAGCATTACTGTCCGAAGAACAAAGAATAACAGGGAGACAAGTTTTTTTTGACAAAAAAAAGGAATATTCTACCAAAATTACAAATCTTCAACCGAAAAAATGAACTTTTACGACAGTTAGTCAACTTTAAAGAAGTTTTCAACTATTTTTAAAATAAATATGAAATAATTTACACTTCAGAAACAAAAAACATTTGAATAAAAACTTGGATTTAACCAAGGAAAACTTTTTTTTGAACTCGATTTGTAACCAAAAAATTGGGTTTTCACCAAAAAAGACGAATTTTCAATAAAATACATACATTTTTAGTCTAACTTTCTATCAAGTTGTTGATTTTTTTTAGCCATATACACAAATTTTGTACAAAACAGTTGAATTTTCAACCCGAAAATGTGAATTTTAAAAACAAAAATTAAATTTTCAGTTAAAACAAATTAATTTTAACCATAAGGTTGCATTTTCAACCATAAAGATGAAAATTTAAACGAAAAAGATGAACTTCCAAGAAAGGCTTTGAACTTTTTATCAGAAAAACAAATTTGTTATTTAAAAATTAAAAAAAATCAATGGCATTGTTGATTTTTCAAGCAACACAAAAAAAGATTTTGAAACCACATTTAATCTTTTTTGTTAAACATTTCACCAATTTGGTTGAACATTTAACCAATTGTTTAACATTCCATTCTTTTGTTTGAAATTTAAACAGATTTTCAAAAATTCCAATGAACTTTCAAGAGATTTCAAGAGTGTCAAGAGATTTCAAAAACTTTAAAATAATATCTAATAACTTACAATTAGGATTGCATTACGTCCGCCTATATATTATGAATATTATACTTACATTTCCGAATCATTTGGTAGCCCAAAAAACGAATATTCCTTGTCGTCTCTAGAGTTGCGTTTGCAGCAACCAACGCGACAATATAAGACCATTTTTGTTTAAAACTTCATAAAAAACACACGATTTTTGATTTGCACTTTCCAAACAAGCCATTAACTCTTTAACCATACACTAAATGTATATACAAATCGGACTCGCAAGCCAAATTCACCATAATAGTGTTGCAACTCAGTCACTGAGGCGCTACTGTCGCGTATACGCTCAGCTTCCACTCTCTATAATACTCTTTGCCAGTGGCATGGTGCAAGAGCGGCAATCGGGGGCTCCACTGTCTGCTCAATATAATATAATATAATTTTTTTTTTTCTTCACACAACTTTCGTTATGAAATGACTGTATTCGTACGTGCATTCATTATCAATTGGCGAATAACTAAAATAATTGTATTAGCAAGCAAAAAGTTTTCAACTGTGAAGCGTAAAGAAAACAAAGTTTGTAATTTAATATTTTCAAAATTTTGAGGATGTTGAATTTGTAACATTTACAGTTTAAAGTTATACAAATGTTTCACGTCAAGGCAAACAAAGCATTAATGTAAAAAGTAACAAAACAATTGTTATTCATAAATTCATCTTTAAATTGAGTACGGATGGCTTACATTTTTTTTGGCGCACTATTAATTAAACAATAAAAGTCAGAATAAAATTTCAATGATAAAAGTGCTTTCATTATTGCATTCTTTATAGTGTTACAATCTTTACTATGATTGTAATATGAAAAAGTACATTCAAGAATGCAAATTATGATTCAAGTTTCAACATTTTCCTTGAACAAGATTTATGAGGACGAAGCGCTTTATTTTGGGTAATTTTAAATAATTACAAAGATAAAACATGACTTTAGTTAACTTTGCACAATTAGTATAATTTATCTAAAATAATTTAAATAATAAAACGCATAAGATAAGCCAATTTTGAAATTGACGAAAAAAATGAAAGTTACGAAAAATATGAGTTCATCGCGGCGAATTCACGTTTTTTCGTGATTTAGAATCTCAACATTTCTCCTTAAAGAAAACGCATCAGATATAATTGTTTTAAGCAAATTATATTTGTTCAAACAATTAACAATTTGTGAATAAATTTTTGTATAAACTGTACAGTCAAACAAATAATTGGACGTTTTCTATTTTACTTCCTTTTTCTTTAATTTATCAGGAAAAACTACTAGAGCAAATAAAAATTGTTTACAAAAATAGAAACTGATCACATATGTGCATTATCATGTCCTGCGACGGATAACTTTAGCGAAAGTTCAAAATGTTTATTATACAAATTTTTAATAATTTTTTTCCGACACGGTGCATAATTCGTGCAGAAACAACTTCCAATGTTTCGGGAGTCGAGCCAACTTTGAGCCGAGTATTTGTAATTAAAATACGAGAAATATGAAAAATAATGGTTTATAATAAATATTTCTTTTTGGCCTGATAAAAATATTTCAATGCTGCCATTTATAGAAATATGAACTTCATCATAGTTCCAAAAATAAAGAATCTCTCTACATTTCTTTTTCTATGATAACAATATATTGAAGTTTTCCAGTTACAAAATGGAAAATAATCTGAAACCTACTAATTGTAGAAAACGAAAGAAGCATGAAAGATTGTAGGAAAGAAATATTCTTGTATGTAACAGAAATGCGGTATGTAATAGTAAATTAATCAATTCTTTCTTGTCTAATATACATGAAAAATATCTTGAAAAAAATTAAAATATATTTCTAAGTATCGCAATAATGATAATGATGATACCATTGAATAGATACATTATTATTGTATATGGAAAAATGTGAATCATAGATGAAAATAATTATTTGATAAATATTATATTTTTGCTGCAACTATTTTTGAAATATTTTTTTACATTAGAAATATTTTTCTGAAATAAAAATCGTTTGGAGAAAGAAGGAAACTTGAATTTTATAAATTGGAAGACATTATTTCTTCGAAAAATGTGTTTAACTATATTTTAATGGGGAAAGTGGTATCATAATTATTTTCTTTAGCATCGAAATATCAATTTATACATTGAAAAACAGTTTTATACTTAATAAATAATGATTTTTATATTTGCGGTGTTTTTAGATACAAAAACTCGGGTCGCTGTGAGACACATTTGTACCTAACGCTGGGCTAGCGGATTACCGGTCGGGCCGTAGTGTACGCGGGAGAAAATCCATGGCGCCAGCAAATTAAAATTTGAACAGTTCGTTAAATACTATTCCAATTGATCTAAAACTTTCCAGAAAACTTCCTTGAACCTCCCTGAACAGCTTGCTCACTGACAGTTTTCAAAATATTTTAATCAGAGAAAAAAGGAGTTTTTCGTGAATAATTCAAAAAATAAAATGGTACAACTTTTTTTATCAGGAGCAAAGATGCGGTATTAAATTTCCATTGTGAATATATATCTTCAAGATTGAAAAGTAATGGAAAATATTCCAAATTTCCAGTAGTAATTATTTGTATGAAAACGACGACAGAGGTAGCTAACAATTAAAAGTAATAAGTAAAATTTTTTTTTGGGTTTACGTCTGGGGCGATGAAGGGAAGGGGGGAGGGGGTAGAAAATAAAAGTTATTATCATTATCTTATTTCGTAGATACTCCTTTTTAATTCTTCAACACACACACATGTATAATCGGTTCGGTTTTGATTCCGCTAGAATAAAACCGAAGACACCGTGAGGTGTCTAGAACGGTGAGTCTGGGATACCGGGCGACCTCGAGTACGCAGCCTTATCCTTGCATGCGGGACTCCACAAGGATGGACGAACCCCTTTCCCTAGCTTCTCGTGGGAACAACAATGACAACACCAAACATATTTGTAGTAAGTGCGGCTCAAAACAACCGAACGCGCAAGGCTCCCGACAATGGGTCAGCCAACAATGCCGACCACTCTAGAGCTGGGGGAGCCTATGAAGATGGATTCAATGCGATGTATCGGCGGAATCACGGGACCTTTAGGTGGACGGAGCGACTGAATCGCGACTTGCTAGAGTGCTACGATGTGAGTGTGGCCCCTGAACGGGATTACATGGCACGACTGCATGTTCTGTGATGCGAAAAACACCCGGAGCTATCGCAGTTTTCGCATCAACGTCTGTGAAATCATACCGAACTACTCAAAAAATGGGGCTATGTAAGCGGAACGCCTTTTGTACCACAGCTAGAACAAGCCGGCAACAGAGAAAGAGAGGCGACACTAAGAACAACCGTGGACAGGCATCCGATAGAGGAAGAGCGATGCTTCATGACCCGGAAAAACATCAACACTTAGGTTTCTGTAAATCCTAAAGATCTAGCTGAAATGGATAACGAGCTTTGTGGACATTATTCCGAAGAATTCGACCTCTGTGCTATCAATTGTGTGTATAATGCAGCAAAAGCTTTGGCCGATGCGAACCGTAAAACAAAACCAACGGTTGATCATAAGACCAAAATACGAATGTATCAACTCGTCATGAAGATAGGCTGGGCAAGACAGTACGCGTCCCCCATACAGTGTGTGATTGACTACATTATATCTGGCAGGGATTTTACCGCCAAGGTTTGAAAGTTCGCGCGCGACTCCGGACCCGTTATCACATACTTACCAAGTTAAAGCTGCTGACCATCTGGCAGCATATTGTTGAGAGAATACGGATACTATCCTACGCTAAGAGAAGTCTAGAGTGGAGAGAGAGGTGGGTCAGAGAAAATCAACAGTTTCTCTCTGACCTCATATTTTAAGCTGGAAGAGTCAATTCCGGAGTGGTTGGTGGAAGGGCACACAATACTCCTGCCGAAAATAGGCAACTTATCTGACCCGAAGAATTACAGGCCAATCCCTTAACTCAACACACTGTATAAGATATTCACAGCTATCCTAAATGATAGGATTCTTCGGGAAATTGAACCTGTGTGGCAAGAGATGTATGAACAACGAGGCTCAAAGAAAGGCATAGCGGGATGTCGGGAGAACCTGCTCATCGATAGATGTGTCTGCGAGGATACAGCATTCTACCAGCGTGACCGATCGATGGCCTGGATTGATTACCGGAAAGCTTAGATTCGACCTCCCATAGTCTTGTCATCTGTCTTTTGGAAAGATTAAAGGTTCATCCGCAAATCGTGAGGTGCATAGAGAGATTGATGCCGCATTGGAGAACCAGATTTACTATCTCATTTGGAAAAAATCGTGTAACCACTAACAAGGTCACCTTCAGGGAGGCTTCTTTCAGGGCGACACCATGAGCCCACTCCTCTTTTGCCTCACATTATTGGCACTATCTCTAGCATTAGAAAAATGCGCCAAGGTTTATGTCGCGTTCAGGATGTGACATCTATGAAGGATATTTCCCGAAGCAGATACAACCGTCTCATCCGGCAGATTTGGTCTTCCGAACTGTCGGCGAGGAACAAAGTATCTGCAATGAACATGCTAGCCATCCCGATAGTACTTTATTCATTTAAAGTGGTTCCATGTACGAAGAACGAACTCAAATCCCTTGATTTCCGGACAATAAAGGTTATGCATATGAACAAAAGCATGCATATTAAGTTTTCTGTTCCGCGACTCTACATCTTACGCCGTCAATGTGGTCGCGGAATATTTTAGCTTGAATGTCTACACAACCGGATTATGGTGGGTACAGCACATAGAGTCGCCAATAGAAGAGAACCTCTTCTTAAAATGGTCAGGAAGCAGGAAGAAGTGAGGAAAGGAGCGTTTTTATACAAAGCAGCGGAGGCGGCTGATGAAACACTCGGACTTAACTTCAGTATTAGGGGTCAGCAAAATGTATGAAATCTTATCTATCTCGAGTACTCACTCCTGAAAGCCCGGATTACGAAACCACAAGAGAAAAACTTTTGTGAACAGCTCCTCGATAAGAGGATGCACGGTAACTTCCACAGAAATGTGGAGGATCATTCAATGTCCTGTGAGCTGAATTTTGCTTTCCTGAAATCACCCGGACTGAAGTCTGGTACGGAGGGTTTCATTTTGGCATGCTAAGACGGTGTTATTTCTACCTTAACAGACCGTCGCCACATTTTAAGCCAAGACATTCCCGATGATAGCTGCAGGGTTTACCATGCACACCCCGAGCATTTAGTCACATACTATCTAGTTGTCCAACTCATGCGGGAACAATCTATATCCAAAGGTACAATGTGGCACTAAGAAGGCTTTATTGCCATCTATGTCACTCGTACAGCATTAACCTTAATGTCGCTCCTCTAAATGCTCCTAGGGAAATCGAGTCAATTGTAGAGAATGAGAAGTGCCGCATATACTGGAACTTTATATTCTCGACAATTGTTTCTGTTGCACACTCGTGGCCTGACATGGTTCTTCTTGACTGCGAAGAAGCGAACCATGTTCGTTATCTAATTTTCGGCACCAGCTGACAAAAACATCATAGCCAAGGAGAACGAAAATAAAGAGAGGTATAGACACCTTATAAGGTAGTTTCAACGATTGTACCTAGAATATTCTGTTAAACTAATCGTCCTCAACATCGGCGCTCTTGAAGGTGCCAAGCTATCACTAGTTAATAGCCTGAAAAGTATCTCTTAGTATCAACAATATGCTAAAATACTTGCGGGGAAAATGCAGAAGGCGGTCGTCCTTGGGTCGCTCCGTGTTCTCAAGTTGCACGAAACTTTTGCCGGATCATGGTTACAGACATTCCGTTACAGACTGTAACCACCTATCTCACGGTCGTGAGATGTGGTTGTGGCTGAAATTTTACCGCGATTTCGCTGGGAGCACGTGCAGCTTTTCAGATTAGCACCAGCTGCCGGCGAAATCCTGAGGTTGTCCTTATGATAAACTTCTAATTATATATACTTAACTGTTATACAAAAATAATAAAATTTATGTTTGACGTCTTCTAACTTCCAGTAAACAATATTTTGTTTTTATCCGTCTCCTAAACATATTAGTTCAGTTTATTTTAATGTGGCGAATAAAGTCTATCTAAATTTTGTTCGCTAATTTACGAATAACAATTTTTTGTGTTACTTATTGCATTAATGATTTGTTTGCCTTGACGCGAAACATTTGTACAACTTTAAACTGTAAATGTTACAAGTTTAACATCCTCAAAATTTTGAAAATGCTAATTTACAAACTTTGTTTTCTTTACGTTTCACAGTTGAAAAATTGTTAGTTACTAATACATTTATTTTGGTAATTCGCCAATTGATAATGAATGCACGTACGAATACATTCATTTCATAGCGAAAGTTGTGTGAAGAAACAAAAAAAATTATATTATACTTATTCACTGGATCGTAGAAACCTGTTTTAGATATGGCGATTCTAAAAATACTGACCCCTGGTGAGTATCTTGGGCAGACAGTGGAGCCCCCTGCTTGCCACTTTTACATCATACCTCTGGTATACGCTCGTGTACTGTACACAACGCGCAAGTTTCAAGCGAGAACAAATAATCTCCACTTAATTACAAAGAACAACAACAAGAACATTTTCGGGAAAAAGCGTGCTGAACAATTCTGTATAATCGCCTTTAGATTATGTGATTAAAATATTGTTGCCAACAATTCGTTTAGATGTAGTTTTGATGTAGCCAAATTGACAGCCGTTTGAGGGCCACGTGGGAATACAGGCGAGTCCCCCGCTTTCCGCTCCTGCCCCTTGCATCCACTATACTACCGTTTAGATTTAGTTTGCCCCTTGCGAATTTGACAGCAGTTTGAAGCGCCTTTAACGTTACAATTGTTCCGTTGCATTCATCTTTCATGAGCCCCAAAACCTTTTTATTAGGTAAGTCAATTTCATACATATTATTTGTCGGATAGTCTGAAATGTCAAATTTTTCTAAACCTCTTTTAATATAATCATAAAAGTCTGAAACTTCAGTGCGGGAAATCCAGCTGTCTGTATAAGTATAAAGTAATTTTATTTTGTCATTGAAGGTTTCCTTCATTTCATTGTATTGAAAGTGATAAACCATTATCTTTGAAAGGTCAAGAACAGCGAATCCAATATAAACCCCTCTGCCAAATTATAGAAACTCTTGCGTAGTATCTTGCGATATGATGCAATAATTAACATAAGAGTTAAAAAATACGTTTTTAAACCTTTACTTAATTTTAGTTCACTTCATCTTCCCCTTCTTCATCCGTGACGAGTCTTTCAATATTGACGAAGTATGGTAACCCGGTAGATAAAAGGATACCAGGAACTACGATGACGTCATCAGAACGGAATTTTGTTTAACTAGAATTGTTTAACATTATATGAAATATGATACCCCCAATGCATGATGTCAGCAAACATCAAGGGAATTTCGTTATTGAAAATTTCAAAAGAAATGAGGTGAGACGAGTGACACTTATGGAATCTATAGACAATGAATTTGTGAACTTCACATTGGTAAATATTAAAGGAGAAGCTTTAAGGGATTAATCATTAAAAATATCAAAGAAATTATGTAGGACGGGTAACGAATAGTTGTGGAATGTCTAAGCAATCCATTTGCTTATAGAAATAAATTCTACCAATCGTATGTCCAAGGTTTTCTCATTGAAATCAATATATAGATCTACTTTTATCTCTGACGCCTATGGTGTCGGCGCGCAACAAAGGCAGTCACTGAGGCGGTAGCAGATCTTGCAAATTTTTGGTTTCCCAGAATTGATAAAAGTATGATGTAAAATGAGTTCTTCAAGGTGACGAGGTGCCATATGATTTCTGGTATTTCCGAGGGTCTTCGAATACGCTGACCCTCACTTGATACTGTGACGCAGATATAATTTCCTGTTCCATATTTTTGAGTGAAAAATTTCAAGTCCCAGATTCCAGTATTGATTTTTCCAATATCGATAGTGAGAATCGAATACAACAATGAAATTCGTACATCAAAGCAAGGAGCGAAACCCAACTCACAGCCTTTTGCTGAAAAAATAATAAAGTGTTAAAAGATTTAAAAAAATATAAATTAAAATGTAGATTTTTGAAGATTTGGTAAAAAAGTTGAGAAGCCTTTTAAAAATTGTAAAAGTTGTCAAGAAAATAAAATATTTTCATTAGATCCCTGGAATATAGAAAAACAATTTTTGTTTCATAAAAATAATTTTAGGAGAATATTTGCAAAGATTTCAAAAATGGTCAATAAAGACTGTGAGATTTTAAGACAATTTTTGTCATTTTGCAGAATTAACAAAAAATTTAGAGACATTAGAATCATTTGAAAAGATATAAAAAAGGTTCAGAAGTTTTTAAAAGATTTAAAACAGATACAAAATTTCAAAGAATATAGATTTTTTGAGATTTTGAAAAAAGCGAGGTGATAGTGTATCGGTGGGGCGGGCAGATTTTTGTAAAGTTTATTTTTCCATAACCAACTGTCCATTTTGATGACAAATTTTCAAAAAAACTTGACAAATAGTTTGCTACCCTGAACTGCTTTGTGATTCATCGCTTGCGCGGGAGTTCATTTTTGTGCGAGGAATTTGACAAACCCCTTGTAGTGTTTTTTTCTTGTCACTTCGATGCGAAGGGGGGATTTTAACCAAAACAACTCCTATGGATGATTTGAAATAATTCTTACTATATAGGATTTCTATCTTGTTGATATTATTAAAAAAATGTATTATATATGTATTTAACAAACAAAAAACATTAAAAATGGTTTTTTACAACATTGAGTTTAGGTTGTTATGGGTTGACACTCTTTAACTATTATATCTCATGCAATATTGATATTTTTTAAAAGATTTTCAGGCTCATTGTAAAGATAATCCAAGGGACTTTTAAAACTGATCGACGCTACTGTAATTATACGATTTAAAATATTAAATATTAGTTCATTGTTATTGTAAAAATAAATTCATTAAACTTGGAAATTTTTATATCAAAAGGCATAATTGCTTTACAAGAATCAATGTGAATCGTTCAAAATTGAATAACATCGGATTTTTTTCGAAATTCTGTATAAAAAAAAGTCCAGGGTGAAGCCAATTTGTCTAGTTTTTAAGTAGATATTGTAAAAATAGTGTAAGTTTCAATGTTTTCTTAAATTTTCAATAACATCCGAAATAATCAACTTTTTTAAATGTTCTTAGACTCATATTAAAGATATTTTTTCATTGTATCACAACAGCTTACGAGTATTAATTGTAAAAAATTGATTTTTGAATTCCAAGAACTTGAAGTTGTAATGAAAAAATTGGAAAAACTTGAAAACGTCTTATCTGTAGGCAAATCCGAATAAAAGTTAAATAAATATATATTTTGAGAAAATTACATAGAAGCTTCATGATTATATGTTTAATATATTTAACAAAAATATTTTTGTTACCAAAAATAATATTGCAATTTTTCCAACTTTTTTGTTACAACTTAAAGTTCTTGTAATTCAAAAAGAAAATTGTTAAGATTTATACTCACAATCCGGTGTGAAACTGTGAAAAAAGATTCAAACTGAGCCCAAGAACATTGAAAAATGTTGACTATTTCGGAAGTTATTAAAAATTTAAGAACACATTGAAATTTACACTATTTTTGCAATATATACTTAAAAATTAGACAAATTGATTTAACAATAGGCTGATTTTATATAATAGTTTGAAAACAATCAACCTTTCAAAGATAAATTTTTTTAGCTTTGGTATAATTAAAATTAAGAGGATTCATTCAGTCATAAAAAAAGAGGTGGCCTACAACTATTGAACGGCAGTGTATTTCACAATTTGATTGGGTTCAAGATTAAACTGTTCTGCTAGAAGGTTTTAAATTAAAACTTGCTGACATTGGAAGGTTCAGTAGCCTCAGAAGCCGAAGTCCCTGTAGGTAGAATCTCATAGAGTCGAGCTACTCGTCTTGACTGGAAGTTTGTATCTTTTTACATACCCCTCATTTTGCTCAAATTTTTTCTCCAAAATTGAGCAAAACCGCAGTGCGCATGGAAAATGATGCAGTATTTCACACAGCGAGAAGAAGTTTCACCAAATTGTAATTTTTCTGGCATTGTGCTTTTATGTTTCATTCCTAGATGAAAGAACTGAAAAGAAATGTTCAAGCTTAAATTCCAATTAAGTTAACGCAAATATTCCATTATTTTTAGGAGTTCATGAAAAATGTGAATAATTTTTAACTTTTGTGAAAAATATACTGGAATTTTTCGCCAACATACAACATTTTCTATTATATTACCTCATTGAAATTCTACCCAAAAAAACCTTTTAAATCATTACTTTCAATCATGAGTCCGGAAGTGAAACAGTATTTTTTGAAAGCGAGGAGAAGGTTCCCTAATTTGGAGCTTTGATAAACTTTGGCCTTTTATAAAAAATATATTAGAGTTTTTGGTCAAAGTCAAACCTTATCCCTTCGATGCCTGACTGGAAAAAATACTTAATATACATCTGAAGCAGAAATTTCCATGATACATCACGATTTTCAGAAAATACTGCATCATTTCGGGTCGCATGCTTATAATTTATGTCACAAAACTGGTATTTTGTATTTTTCCATGAAGGATATACAACAAATTATGCACTACTTTCACTCGTATGATTCGAATTTAAGTTAAAAAAAATTATTGATTAGTTTTCTTATCTAATAATACAACAAAAAAGGTTTCGCTCCGACGACAAACGCTTATATATTGATTAAAAGTAATAAATATCACGGAAGTGAGATATCATTCACACGTGTCATGATATTCAAGATATAATGCACTACTTTCGGTGGCATGGTTGGAATTTGTAGGTACTCTGCAAAATGATTAGAACCGAACGCAAGTCCAATGTAGGGTGCCCGGTAGTCAATACAGGCCATCGATAGACCGGGCTACTATCGAAAGGCCGTAGCATGCAACACCTTTTTTCGAGCCACGTTGTTAGTATGTCTCTCTCCACACAGGCTCAACTCTTCGAATAATCCGGTCGTTTGGTATAGCTGTAAATATATTAAACAGCGTGTTCAAAAATCATTCGCCTGTAGTTCTCTGAGTTGGACAAGTGTCCAGATGTTAGTGTGTAGAAGTGAAATTCTTCCACCAGAAGTTCTTGATACTTCTGGTACTACGGCGGAAAAGTTCTTTGTAACCCTAAGTGTTTTCATCACCCTTTTCGGCAGTGATTGATGTAATTCCATCTCAGATGTTATGTAGTTTTCGCGAAACTCCTTGAAGCTGATGACATTATCAGGATCTTCTTTGAAATCTAATGTTTTCTAGATTCTGTATAAGTCTCTCTAAAGAGTCTATAACTCTTTGAGTTTGGGTGGATTTTCGACAGAAACAGGTAGATCGCTTAAGATACGCAATGGTTCAGTGAGAAATTGTTGATATTCCCTGACTCAAGCCTACCTCTTCTGAATTTTTCTTCTTGCGTCAGATAACATCCATATTTTATCATCAATGTGCTGCTTCATTGTCAGCAGCTTTGACTTCTTTAGTGTATGATGGTAGATCTTCAGTATGTGGGCAAACATTCGAACCGTTTCATTTCACACACTGCACACGAGACGCATTATGTCTTGTTCATCTAACCTTCTTATTCAGTTGATAGAAGCGTCTTTTGGTCTTTTGATCCATCGTCGATTTGAGCCTCCAATTTGAATCGGCCAAAGCTCTTGCCTCATTATAAATTGAACAACTAATAGCTCAGAGACCGGGCACCCATTTTTGGATGCTCTGTGCATTCGATCGTTTTTAACCGCATCTACACCGTTTTTTGGGACCGTTTATGGGCAATTATATGCGACTCCTTTTTAAATCATTGTAACGAAATTCAGCAGAAACCTTTTGGACAGGGACCCTCTGTCCGCAATGTGAGGACGCGTCCGGCGGCTTTCTCATAGGCCCTAGGATATGTATTTTGTCCAACACGTGTGCGAAAAAGACGGCTTTTTTTATCTTTAATTAGTAGACAAAATGAGCGATTTCTCAATCGTTAACGTAAGCGTAGAATAATAGCATATTTTTCACACTAGCGAGGAAAAGTTTCCAATCAAGTTGGAAAATGTACGTGGAACAGTGGGAAAAAGTGATGGACAAAATAGTATGTGTCATTCGAAGCACAATATACTATACATAGCATCGGTATATTGAGCATTTTTTCTCAGATTCCTGAGTATTTTTCCTGCCGTTAGAAACATTGGAAAGTTATTTTAATGCAAAAAGTTAAGTCGTTAGACCTAATCGTTGTTGCTCTATGCTTTTTTATGAACAAGCAGCCATTTTTCCGACTCTTCAAGGGTTTCCAACAAATCTCTAAAAATGGGTTTTTATCATGTAAACTTTTTCATTAATATAAATCGAATTTGATCAAAGAATAAAAAACTCACCTCAACTCAAGTCGAATTGATTAACTTAATTGTTGATTTGTATTTTTATTGTTAGTGGCGGAACCCGTAAGGGGACCATCTAATTATTCAGAAATATTTACATTATTAATGATAATGAAATTTTTAAAATCATGAAAACCTCCTCTATTAGTTAGCAAATATATTTCCTAATTAATCATAATCACAAAGCAAAACAATCATGAAATGACCACCATAAGATTATATAGAAAAACACAGTGAAACGCCTGAGATCGCATTCACAGCTAGTGTATTTTTTAACACTGAGATTTTTGATATGAATATTGGAAACATTACACCTTATCTCCAATAATGGACATTGACTG
>NC_046659.1:15585541-15586910 GCF_010883055.1 Belonocnema kinseyi | reverse complement strand
CTTTCAGGGCGACACCATGAGCCCACTCCTCTTTTGCCTTACATTATTGCCACTATCTCTAGCACTACGCCATTCCGACGGGTACTTGTGCGCCAAACCTGCCGATCGAAAGTACAAGGTCACTCATGTATTTTACATGGACGATCTTAAGATCTATGCTAAAAACAGAGAGCAACTGCATCTAACTCTGGGAATTGTCGAACAATATACTAAGGAAATTGGAATGGAATTTGGGTGAGACAAATGCGCGAAGGTTTATTTGAAGCGAGGAAAACTTAATGGCATCCCTGAAGATCCTGAGCTCGTTCATAGAAGCGCCATACGACACCTTTGCACTGGAGAGACTTATACATACCTGGGCGTGCCACAGAGCCGCATTCAGGATGAGACATCTATAAAGGATACTCTCCGAAGCAGATACAAACGTCTCATCCGACAGATTTAGTCTTCCGAACTGTCGGCGAGGAACAAAGTATCTGCAACGAACATCTTTGCCGTCCCGGTACTACTCTATTCATTTGGAGTAGTTCCATGGACGAAGAACTAGCTCAGATCTCTTGATATCGGGACAAGAAAGGTTATGCACATGAACAAAAGCATGCATCTTAAGTCTTCCGTTCCGCGACTGTACATTTCACGCCGTCAAGGGGGTCACGGAATATTGAGTCTTAAATGTCTTCACAACAGGATTATTCTGGGTACAGCACATAGAGTTGCAAATGGAAGAGACCCTCTTCTTAAAATGGTCAGGAATCCCGAGGAAGTAGGCAAAGGAGCATTTCTGTACAAAGCAGCGAAGGAGGCTGCTGAAACACTCGGACTTGACTTCAGTATTAGGGGTGAGCAAAATGCATCAAATCTAATCTATCTCGAGTACTCACTCCTGAAAGCCCGGATTAAGAAAGCACAAGAGAAAAACATTTTTGAACAGCTCCTAGATAAGAGGATGCACGGTATCTTCCACAGAAATGTGAAGGATCAATCAATGTCTTGTGAGCTAAAGTTTGCTTTCCTTAAATCGCCCGGATTGAAGTCTGGTACAGAGGGTTTCATTTTTGCATACCAAGACGGTGTCATTTCCACCTTAACATACCGTCACCACATTTTGAGCCAAGACATTCCCGATGATAGCTGCAGGGCGTGCCATGCACTACCCGAGCATTTAGCTCACATACTATCTAGTTGTCCAAAACACGCGGGAAGGACCTACATTCAAAGGCACAATGCGGCACTAAGAGTACTTTATTACCGTCTCTGTCACTCCTATGGCATTCACCTTAATATCGCTCCCCTAAATGCTCCTAGGGAAATTGAGTCAATTGTCGAGAATGGGAAGTGCCGTATATACTGGAACTTTATATTCTCGACA
>NC_046659.1:15572599-15585441 GCF_010883055.1 Belonocnema kinseyi | reverse complement strand
GCTCCGGGTGTTTCTCGCACCACAGAGCATGCAGCCGTGCCATGTAACCCCGTTCACGGGCCACACTCGCATCATAGCAGTCTAGCAAGTCGTGATTCAGTCACTCCGTCCACGCAAAGGTCTCGAGATCCCGCCGATCCATCGCATTGAATCCATTTTCGTTGGCTCCCCCAGCTCTAGATTGGTCGGCATTGTTGGCCGACCCATTGTCGGGAGCCCTGCGCGTTCTGTTGTTTTGAACCGCACTTACTACAACTATGTTTGGTGTTGTCATTGTTGTTCCCACGAGAAGCTAGGGAAAGGGGTTCGTCCATCCTTGTAGAGCCCCGCATGCAAGGATAAGGCTACTTACTCTGAGAGATCGCCTGGTATCCCAGAGTCACCGTTCTAGACACCTCACCCAGGTGCCATTCAGCTTTCGGCATCATTATGACTTTGGGGTCGCTGAAACCAATTCTAATACTAGTATAACTTCAGCTATTTAGAATTGGTCCCTAACCTCTGAAAGCACCCTGATTTGCATAAGATGATATGCTTAACTGTCAAATTGTACCTCTCTGCGCTTTACAGGGTTGACATTGTCATCATGCTAAATACACAATGCTCGCATTACATTTTTTTTTTATTCTTTTTTTTCGTCTCATTTAGTAGTCTATATTCATTATTGGCTTTTTATCACCGGAACATTTGTATAGATTTAATTTTTTACCTGTTACCAAAAATCAGCGTGTACTCTGACTGGTCTTTACTTGTGGAGCTTCAGCAAAGTCCTTTTCAAGATTACTTGTTTTATTCTTTTTAAGATGACTCATATAAATAATTTTTTTAACATTTGGCACCATCCGTTTTATTTCAGGAATCAAAATTCTTTGCATAACATAGACCGCTGCAATATCATGAGTTGTGATATTTATATCTAATATCAAAACGTGACTACTGTATATTATTTCCTCGACATTTCTGTAATACACTACGACTGAATGAATGGTTGCTTGATTTTTATTGCAATAAAATTGTTGTGCGGCATTTCGCACAGAGTGAGAAAAATTTTCGGAAAAGTTGGTATGAACCAGAACTTCATGACGATTTAGTTTATTCTTCCGATCTGATTTATAGTTTGATTGATTTTTAGAAATAAATTGATGTGGGATTAATGTTTGCAGCCGTGTAGTAAATTCAGTCACAAAGTCATTTATTGAAAGACACTGCTTGATAAGAGTACATCTATCAGTAGAATGCCACAAGCTGCAGATAATTTCAGTTATTCTTCCCCTTTCTAAAGGGTCAATCATATAATTCGTACATTTTTGGATTTTAGGACAGGATTGGCAATTTCTGAGATAACACGCACCTTTCGCTTGTTTACACACTGCCATTGAAAAACAATTCTTGTAATCCGTAAGCGGTTTATCTGAATCACTCGTGTTATTTTTCATATTAGCAGCATCAAACATATTTTTATTATTCTCATGTAATGTACAAACACATGCAGTGAGAGTAGCTTTTGAACCTACCAAGATACACCACTTATGACAAAGTTGAGAACACTTCGTAAGTCTAATTGGATTCTCTGGATTCCATTTATTAAAATTCATATGTAATGACTTAATGTCAGATAGTAACAGCCTTTTTTCATTTTTCTTTCTCTCCGTTAAGTACTGCAGTAATAGTTTCATTTTTATAAGGCACACGGAAAAAAAATTCTTAAGGCAAACGAGTGAATCGAGAATATATTAAAGTCAAAGAAAGTCTCCGCTTAGATTAGATAAAACGTTTAGTTAGAAGAAATAAACATTTAGTTACTTTATGTAAATTGTTCTCGCAAATCAGTAATTTGGACACAATTGCTGAGTTGGAGAGTTTATTATTTTTGACAGATTATGTATAATTTTATTATCTTTAGATCAGAAAAACAATTTGGTTGTTATAGAAATATTTTTACTTACACTAGCCAATCTTTCGTCTGGTATCGCGAAAATGAATTTCCCTGAAATCCATATAGTGTATTTGGAGGTCAAGTTTGTTCTTTTTATCGCGTTTCTTGATATTTCAATATAGTTATCGCCTACAATCGAAAAAATGGTAAATTATTATTACCGCATCACAAACTCTGTTAAATATTAACATGCGCGCACATTTTAAGTGGTAAACAACGTTTAATTGTCCAAAGTAAATCTGAACTGTCACTGGTCTCGATTAGACCTTCGCCATTTTATTTCGCTGCTCCCACAATGTACAGGCGCTGTTCCGATAATTTCTTCAGACGCCTATACTTAAAATCCCTATTACAGTTATACCATACTTATCAGGGGTTTGACCATAGGATATCCCTGGTATATGGAAAACGGTCAAGGATGTTCATTTAAGCTGATTCAGGAATCTTTCTTAATTCCTTCGTTCGTTTTCAGCTAAATGTTGAGCTATAATAAGGATTAATATCCCTGGAACAGCTCAATTTTTTTTACCGTGCATTACTTTACTATTAACTTCATCTTCTAAAACTTTTCTACTTTTTCACGGTGTTTTCTGGTAACGTTTTTTCAGTTTTTGCATTTAGCATAGCAAATACACCCTCTATTTTTTTAATGTCTTAGCTGATCAGCACATTCTTTTAGAATTGTTAAATTCTGAAGCTAGTTGCTGAATACTCCAGCATTCAGGAGCAATTATAAGAATAACAATTTTTAGGGGCTCAGTTTTATCCAAAGAAGCAAATTTATTAATTAATCCATTTAACAATTTTTCCAGTTGATCTTCGCTGTATAGCGTTTTCTTTTGAGAGGAGATGGATCACAATTGCTATCAGAGTCGGAAGATTGTATCACATTCTCACTATTATGGGACTGAATTGTTGCGAATTATTTCGTACATTTGGAACGAATTCTTGCTAATAACAACGAATTCAGGAATTTATTGTAAAAATTTTTGGAAATAATTTTTAAGACTTTGCCAACGTGTCCGTCATAACCAAAGGGATTGCAGCATCACAGCCAAGGAGAAGCTGAAGAAAGAGAGGTATGCAGACCTCATAAAACAGTTGCCATGAATACTTTTGCTGGATCTTTGAATTGTGTCTATCGCAAAATATAACGATTTGATGGTCGTAAGTCGTGGTTACAGATCAAATCTCTTAGCGATTTCGCTGAAGGCGGATGTTCTAGAAACCTTAAAGGTTCATCAACACGTAGTGAGCCGCATAGCGATATTGCTGCCCCTTTGGAAATCATATGACAACGAACATCATCACGTTTTAGTAGGGCGTCTTTCAGGGGGACGCCGTGAGCCCTTTATTCGTTTGCTTAACACTTCAGCCACCATCTTCCGCACTACGTAATTTTCATCGCAAGCGTAAGGTCGCTCTTGTATTTTATATGAATGACCTGTAGTTTATATGTTTCACCTGTATTTTATATGGATGATTTGTTACACAAAAGAGATTGGAATGGAATTTTGTTATATAAATATTAAAAACAATTTTTCAATAAAGTGAGTTTGCTGAGTTTCGCCGAAGTTCAGACCTTTGTTAGTTTTGTCACAAATTATGTAACAGAGACTTTGCGAGGAATCGAAAATATTTAATTTTTTGTATAAATAGGTGTGGTTTTATTTTAATTTTGCTAACAAATTTTCAAGAAAGAATATTTAGTGGGTTTCTCAAATGTTTAGTCGTTTGTGATCGAATTATAATTTTTTTGAATTTTGGAAGTTTGAACTTTGAACTTTGCTTTCTGCAATATACGATCGAACAGCGACAAGTCGACGTGAAATTTGTGCTTAAACTAAGCTTTGTACCAAATTTTGCGAAAGGCCTTTTGTGATTTTATTGTGCACAATTACATAATGCCAGTTCTCTGCACATAGTGGGATACCCTGTATAGTTGAAGGCGCTTGTCACTAAGGGGCCTTAGTAGTAGTGTTTTGGTGAAAATTGAAACTAAATACGCAAAATATTCCTATCACATGTACTATACTGAATTCTACAATAAAAAATATATGAAGAATCTCTAAATGATCTTAAAATCCATTACAAGGTATGATGGTGATAGTCGAAAAGGTATCCAAGCCATTTTTTAAATTTTCGATGATATTCGTGGTTAAAATATGATCACAATAAAAATAAGGCAAGTCTAATTAAAAAGCTCAAAATTATATTAAATACGTGAAAGAAAAATAATTTTATAAAATAAAAGAATGCAAGGAATCAAAACACCTTCTTTAAAGAAACCTACCCGTTAAATCATGAACTTAGTATCATAGATCAAAACTGAGAGAATAATCATAAAAACAAATTTCCGGAAAGACCCTGTAGAATGTGCATCGTGGAAAAGGGACCTTAAAGAAAAATATCAGTCAGATTTCTTTTCCTAGTTAATAAGTGTTTTTTTTCAGTTTCATTTCAAATTAATATAGACTTTCAACACACGCGATATATGCTTAAGAGTTTATTAGTCTTAATTGAAATTATATGTGAGTGACGATCGGCTTTTCGTTTACGTGCACCAACAATTGTTCAATTTTCACGGTGTTCAATTTTAAATTATTTAAGATTGCACGTTTTTATATACTTAAAATTAAAAGTTATAGAGTTTTTAACGCATTGAGTATGTAAATGTTTAATTTAAAAATTTAAAAACTTAAATTGAGAAAAGCTCAACCTTAATCGCTTTGACCTAGCAATAAAAAAAACGGTAGGTAATTCTCGTTTGAAAGTAGTCTAATTTAGAAGAATTCGAATTCTAATGTTTAATTTTAGATGCTCCTTTATTAAAATCCTGAAAATTTGAAAATACTTTGGTTTCGAATACACTGAAAAAAGTATTACTGGTACCAAGTGAATTTTACTTGGCTGAAGTAAGTGAAAGTCCTGTTTATTTGCAAAGGAATATTTATTTGAGGCAAATAAATACGAACTGTTGATCGAAGCGAAATATTTCTTTAAATCAAAGAAATATTAATTGAAGAAAAAAAAATACATTTTACACCAAATGAATGACTCATTGTTCCAAATGAATGTGACATGATTTGGAGTCAATATTTCTTTAAGATGAGGAAATATGAATTAAAGGAATGAAATATATTTTAAGGTAAATCAAATATTTTATAGGCTCCAAAAATTATTTCCCCACAGCAAATTTTTGAATATTTGAAACGCAAAAATATATCTTGATTCAAAGAAATATTTCTTTGGCCTAGACCATGCGCGATTGCAATAAGGTAGTTAGTACTTCAATTGTAGTACATATTTTCCTAAATAAGCAACTGGATTCTTTTAGCCTAAATTATAATTACCATAGTCATTTATATACATATTTAATTTAAACAAATCACATAATTTAAAATCTTGATGAACCTGAAACAGAAAAATTTGATGAAAATTCCACCCGCAGCAGGAATTGAACTTGGGTCCTTCGAGTGTAAAGTTCACAGAATTGACCACGAGGCTAACGTAACATGGAAATTTTGAGGCGGAAAAACGCATTTTATCCTCACCATAAATGCTAAAGAAATATTTCTTGAAATCAAAAACATGGATATTGAAGTTAACAATATATTCCTTTAATCTGAAAAAGTATTCAATTGAAACAAACGGAAGAAATAAGAATTTACGTAAGCACAATACTATAAATGCTATAAATGCATGAACCCTTAGTGACAAAACAATATATATTGTAATTTAATTAATATTATTTTGAATAGAATTATTTTTTTTATTTAATTAACCTAAATTCTTAATTCAAGTATGGAAAAATTATTGATTCAAATGTGTCCCGAATCAGTTCAAAGAATCAAACTCATCATATCAAATATATATTTCTTTGAACGACTAAACACATTTCAACAAATCTAGACCTTTTGAATTAAGGAAATAATTTTCTTGAATGTAAGAAATATGTATTTCAATCAAGAAAATACAACCAAAGAATTAATTTTTTCAGATTAACAAAAGATATATGCCTGGTTTAAATAAAAATTACTTCCTTTAAATAATATTTTCTTGATGCAAAGAAATAGGATTCAAGTGAATAAATTTACTTGGTGCTAGGAATGATTTTTTTCAGTGTAGTCTCTAATTATAAGAAAGCTATTTGAAATCATAAAACAACACTATTGTAAAAGTTATTTTGATAATGAATGTATCATACTTTACATTAGTAACATTATATTTGCTTTACTGTTATTAGATTGATTCTGTCGTTTTTTCTGAAGCTTGTAAAGGCTTCAGAAGACTCTACTAGATACACATTTCCAGAGAAGTCACCAACCGCCACCAAAGTACCTTCGGCATGAGGAGCGATGGTCGTCAGCATATCTTCGCTTAGTCGCATGGTAACGATCGGATTATTTAACCCCATTAAAATATCCCAAGCCTCTAGTTCTCCCCGACGATTTGCGACATAGAAGATAGAATATCTCGATTTGCTCCAACATCCTCTAGTCGGAAACTCCTTACACAACCTATCTGTCAAAAAGTTATTATTAATCGAAAAGAGGCGTCCTTGTACCGATATAATAAAAAATAAATGCAGTATAAAAAAGCCATTGTCTGTTCCACCATTATATTTTCTCATACTAACTCTAGTTAATCATGCAAACAAACTAAAAAAAACAGTAAGGTAGGCATTTAACCTTTTGCAATTCTGATTCTGCGTTAAATTTGCCATTAGAATGGCACGGAGTATTTGCAATAGTTTTTTTTTGCAGCGTTAAACATTTTAAAAAAACGTCATAACTTCTGCTGAAGGCGGCTTCGAGAGCATTCATACTCGCTTAAGTAGTATGCTTCTACTGAAAAAAGATGCGCTTAAAGTCGACTTCAGCCTATGGTAATGATGAGTATTGTATTTTTTTCTTTTTTAAATACTATAAGGGTACTCTGTAGCGTATTCTTTTCGTTCGTTTGGTCCGCTAGGGGAGGAACCGGTGGTCACAAATTACACTGTCCTTTTTGAGTGAGGAACCCCAATATCATCAAAATAAATTTCATCAATGTTTGTATCACGTACGGAGTAGCAACAATGTTTCCCTCTTTAGTATCTTCTACCCAAATGCGAGATGTCCAATCTCCAATTGACAAAATATATTTCGGGTTAAAAGGGTTACGGTCTAGGCTATAAACTGGTCCGTAGTGGCCTTGGAACTTCAATGACAACTTATTTGCATGAGTTGTAGATTTTCTTGAACCACTTATAATCACTCCATTTTCTGTGCCCAACAAAAATTTGGTCCCCATGGAAGGGTCGTAATTCAAAGATGTTACACCTATGGCACTCTGCACTTTTGGTTGTTCAGTATTATCGAGATCAATTATCAAAATTTCAGTTGGTTCACGCAGTTTCCGTATATCCCACCACATAATTCTCCCGTCTGATGAACCTGTGAAGAACTCAGAACTGCCCTTCGAAAGTATCCACTTCAGGCAACTTGCTGGGCTCCTGAATAAGAAGATACACCATTCACTGTAAAGCTTTTTATTAGAAAAATCAGTCAGTTTAAAATATGTTAGGAATGTTTGAAAGTTTTAAAAGCTCGAGCCCCATGGGGTTGTCTTGACCTAAACTTGTGCCAGGTTGGGTTGGGCTCAATGTCATGGGGTCAGATAAAAAGCCCGTGAGCTTGACCCGGCAAGAGAATAATCGTAACCGATTCTTTTCAGTTCGAAAATTTTCAAATGCCTTGTGGAAAGTAATTCTGAAAACTATGAGCATTTACAAGCTTAGATGAATAAAATTCGATCACTTTTTGGATTTCGGGCTAATTAGAGATTTTGGGCTAACGCTGATCCGATCCGAGTTGTAATGATGAAAAGGAAGTGGGGGTGGTTTGACGAGGTGTCCAGTATTTGATAGTTTGAGAAGTGGAGATAGAGTGTAAAGGGAAAGGGCGTGAGGGTAATGACAGATGTGATGAGGCGATTGTGAAGGGGGTGATGAAGTTGAGGGAGGGAAAGAAGAGAGACTGACGAAGAGGACATGATTTGAGGGTGGCTATAACATTATAAATTTCAAAAGGCTGATTAGCCAAAGGCGAGAAGCAAATGAACAGGGGAAGGGAAATATACATAGAGAGCTATTGCGGAAAAAATATAAGTCGATGGGTGCAAATAACATTATACCATCATTTGATTCTGATATTAAAAATTCGTAGACTTTTACTTTTTACATTGTCTGGATAATTTGAAAAATGAAAGTCCACCTCTTTTTAATATCATAACCAAATGTTGCCATAGAATTATTCGTACCCATCGAATTCCAGATATTACCTTTTTGTAATATATTAATTAAGGTGCTTACAACAAACGATATATTACCTATGACTGAATTGCAGGTCACTCTGTTGAATAGGAACATTTCCTGTTCTTATATCCCAAAAACATACTTGACCAGACATTAAACCGCTGGCTAATAGGGATGGATCGCGTGGATTAAATTCAGTCACCACTGCAGGACATTTCGGTTCCAGTTCCGTCCAGGGTTGGTTGGAATTTTCTACATGAAATGTGTTAACTTGGGATGTAATAATTTTTTAAAGAATGGACCCTCAGTTTCCCCTAGATGCAGAAAATAGGGGAAAACCTAGTGACATTATGGACTTTATTTTGATTATACCAGTATACGCGAAAATAGACACATGGATGTTATATTCTTACACTGTAAAAAAGATTTCTGTAAAATTACAAAGTTTTGGAAAATTACATATTATGTCATTGTAAATATCACACACTTCACTGTGTGATTTGACAAAAGTGTGTGAAATTACAACCTCTACCCTTGAACAGCAGTGTAATATTACACACTCGATAAAAATAAAATTACACATTACCTCGTACGAACTTTACATTGAGAAGGGACAATTCAGTCGCAGCGTGTAAAAATACCATGCATCAGTAAAATCACTTTCCTGTGATTGAAAATGACATCGAGATTCTTAATTTTACCAAAGTTCTTTAATGTTACGCTGGCGGAAGCTGTAAGATTTTTTATTTATAATCGAGATTATATTTATTATCGATGACTTTATCCTCTAATTTTGAAGCATTTTTATTTTTAATGCCAAGAAATTTACAGCTTCCACACACAAATAAATAGAATTCGAGCTATTCCTGTTTTGCCTTTTACATTTTCTGCTATTGAAACGGAAAAAATGCGGTTATTGAAAACATATATTTCATATTTTTGTTACGGAATATTTAAACATAAAAAATACCCATAGTATCTAATATGTTTTAGGTAGGTGATAACGTGTCCGGCTTGTGCTTCTTCAATCTCCATGAAATTGTACGAAGTTTGAGCTTCGAGTGTTCGAAACCTGTCGCCCCAATAAATTTCATTTTATTTTCTTTCTTCACATAGTAAATTTTACATTTTCGTGTGTAAAATTATCGGCCGAATTGGAGATGCAATTGTGAAATTCATCGCTAGGTGGATTCTTACAATTTTTCGTAAAGTTACTCCGATACACGAGGGTCCGTTTATTTACATGCACCAGAGATGTATAAAATTCAATAGATTTTTTACAGTGTAAGTGTAGCCAGTTCTAGAGATTTAATTTGTACACCGATAATCTGTATTGTGCCTTCTATTTTGCGTGTAAAATCAGTCACTTGTCTCGTGCAGACAACTTTTTTTGTATGGGCCTTTCTGACCAGAAAATCCCTAGGCTTTTGTCCTACTTTTTAAATCTATAGAGAAAATGATACAAGCCCGAAAAATGTATTGTTCAAATTTAGATTGAGAGTGAAAAACTGCAAAGTATATAGTATTTTTGTTATTTTTGCCATATTAGTCTGTGCAACATGAGCAAGACCTTTAGTTTCCCTAGATTTATCCAAGACAAGAAGAAGAATTTCTTATAAACAGTTTGCCTTCACGCTTTTATATCCTGCCAAACAAATTTAATAATATATTACACGTTCTCAGTTCATAATATTAAAATAAGATCAATCAAATAAATAAATTAAATATCGTAAGTATTCAATCTGATATGATTTAATTTATAAAAATCTTACTATTTAAATTTTTTAAATAGCCATGTTTACCCAGTAAACGTGACAACTATAGGCACATGGTTTAAAATCGGACTTATAGAAAAATTATACTCTGCGATATAGAAATGGCTAGACTATAAAAAAAGTTGTTTTAATTTTACTTTGTTCAATGTTGAAAATTATTCGATCTGTATGTGACGATGTAAGTTTACACTCCTAAAAAAATTGCAGGAAGTAAATTTGCAGGGCCACATTGCAAATTGTAGGTCATGTTCGTGAGATCCGAAATTTCCAAAGCCTCTAACAGGATAAAATAGACTCAGATTACTTTTATAAGATATCCTTTTCAATAAAAAAATATCTTTTTATTCGCATAGAATCTATTACTAATAGAGGGAAACTGGAGGCTCTAGGATATCATTTTATGATAAATGCGAGTCAATTAATGTCCATCTTTAGACATACTAATTTCACATCAGTGTGTTATTTTACTTTGCTCCACGGAGTGAAATTGGACTAAATCGCACATTTCCCTGCGATTCGGGTAAATTTACCAGGTTATACATTGCGATTTTAAAATATTCCGCTCGTAAAATTAAAACTCATTATAAATAACACCAATATTTTTTACCGTGGATTGAGAAAATATATAAACTTTCGGGTTTCATAGCCCCGGGTAGAAATTTTCATATATTCAGTCGAGAAGTTGTGACAGGGAAGTAAGTAGAAGGGGTCGGAGAGAGGGGATTGAGAGAGAAAGAAAAAGTGAGAGGGTAGGGTATCAAAAGCAAATCATTAATGGATAAGTAATGTAGGGGGCAGGTGATGGTAAGGAGATAAGAGTCAGAGCCGTAACGTAATCATTCGCTTTTGCGACTTCGTTTTCGATTGATAACTTTGTCAAACTTGTTAATCGCACTTGTCTCATAGTAGAACTTAAATATATAGGTTTTCAGTAGCTTCAGGTTACCGAAATTTCTATCGTAGGAAGCACCCGTCACTGGCAAAGTTAAAAATGTACGTAGTGCAATGTGGCTATTTGAATACTATTCGATTAAATAAAAATCATAAAGCATTTGCAATATCGCTACAGAATAGCAAGAGAAGTACTCGGAAGAAAGCTTCGAAGCTTGATATTTAAAGCTTCCGAGTTCATATTTAACATCATTTAGTTCAAATCCTTATCATATTATTTTGCTAATTTTTCTGCGCATCTTTGAAGATAAGCAACATTGTCTTGTTTCAGGGAGTCACTGTAAAGAAAAGAAAAATTCAAAACAGTTGTTTTTTCTCATCAAAACGCCACTTTAATTGTGTTATTGATGTGTCAAGAACTTGATTCATTTGTAAATAAAATTGTTGTCTCGAAGTGAGATTTCCACTATCATCTTCTGATTCACTGATGGGAATTTTCATATTTTTCCGATTTCTTTTACCGGGGAAACCTACTTCGATGCCTACACCCCCTGCTGTTTTTTCATAGTCTTGAATTCTGGAATTAAAGCCTTTGTTAGGCATTTTCTGTTGCGTAGTACAAAGCCCGTCAAGAAGTTTCGTTGACTCATCTACACAGTAAAAAAAGTGTTCAAAATGATACCGAAATCAATATCATTTTGATATGCAACAAAAATGATACCGAATTCAAGAGCATTTTGATCGGCCGAAGAGAATGATCGACTTTTCAGATCATAATGATCTGATTCGGGATCATGTGCAGTGTACTTAAAAAATTGAAAAATAACGAAATCTGACATTAGAAAATATCACCTGTTACGTGTAGTTGTCACTTGCGTGCGGTTAGATACCATTTTTAGGTTATGTCGCTATGACACCGGTACCAATAATTGGCGACCATTTTGTTTAGTCTGACAAATGAACCAAAAAATAAGATCATATTGATCCTAATGAAAAATTATGATCACGAGAGTGAAATGATCGCTGGAGCGAAATGCTCTGCAACAAAATGGATCCTTTTTTTGTGTAATGTCATAACTTTGTATTGCAACGCCTTTTATATGCCAAAAAATGTTGTCATCTCTGGGGTAACAGAAGCTGCATTATTCTCGATCAAAGTTAAGCTACGAGTCTCACAAGGAAAATTCCCCAGATAAAAATTCGTGCGCGCACGTTTCGCGGACGCGGATGCGCGCAGGAAATGCTTGCAAGAATGCACCGCATCTAAGAGTATTCTGTGGATGCGCCTTTAGCGTGAACAATGCGTCGACAATGTCAGCGTATGTAAAATCACCCCATGACGGAATTCCGGCCTAACCAAAGCATACATGCGTGATTATGAATGCAGTTTGAAATCTGCTAAAGTAAATATAAATTTATCATCATAATCCATCATAAAGTGTTTTAAATTCTGAATTCAAATAAATACGAAGAAATACTATTTATTAAAAAATATTATTTATTTATTATATATATTCTATATTATATAAATACTATTTATTTAATAAAAATAATTGTTTTTAATACCGCAGAAAAGGTAAGCGCGACCCTAACACAAGCGCAGTAGCTCATGGCGGCCACATTACCATCACAGGCGGACTTTAGGATGCTTCCATACAATTGCAGATCAGCAGATTGCACGCAAATAGTTCGGAGGAGTGAAAAAGATGGATAACAGAACACACAGTTTGCATCTTCTTCACTGTTGGGGATTTTATGCATGCAATCTGCTGATCTGCAATCTTGTGAAAGCGACCTTATAGTGATTTTTCTCCAAAGTCTAACCGCTCCTAAATTTGTGCATACTCGACGAAGATTTATATTGATCTTGCATTCGACATAAGAATATTAAATAGATGCGTATAGATGCGTATAAATAAAATAAATAAAATGAATAAAGTAA